>NW_015167529.1:624779-678658 GCF_001447785.1 Gekko japonicus | reverse complement strand
TCCAACAACAGACCCCTCACCGGGCCCGGTCCACTCGACTCCAAGGCCCCCCGAGACCGAACCAATCGCCAGCCCGGAACCTCGCCGCTCGACTCGCCCCAGGAAGCCACCAGCGCACCTGAAGGACTTCGTCTGTGGGTGCATTGCGAACCAAGGGGGGAGGGGTGTAATGTATTCAGCCTGACATGCCCGGACTTGCCCGGGCTGGCCAGGCACAATTCCTATGTTAGCTTCAGTCGAAAGACAAAGGATCTGGAGGATCCTAGCCGGCCCTATCAAAAGGGCTAGCTTCCCAGCCGGGAGACCAATGGTCACTCGGTTACTGTAAATAGCCTATTGGGAGTAGGGGGTGTGTTTAGGTATGCTTGGTGGCGGGTTTTCTGAACGTATATAAACCGGCCTGCGAGCCGGTCAGTTGTCTTTGTCCTGAACTAAATAAAGGTATGCTTAGCTGAAATCACTCTCCGTCTGCATACTTTTCAGGAGCACTGCTCCAGCAGCCCAGGAGCTGGCACAAATGGTGCCGGCAAGCCCCGCCCCCAGCTTCCCACACCTGGGGGAGGCCTGAAGAGGCCTGTCGCCGGCCTCCCAGGGCCCACGCTGGAGTGCTGCAGTCCGTGGGAGGCCTGAGGAGGCCTGTCGCTAGCCTCCTGGGTCCGCGTTGCAGCGCTGCTGCCCCGGGGAGGCCTGAGGAGGCCCGTCACCGGTTTCCTGGGTCTGGTATTATTTTATAATTTTAAATGTTGCTTTTAATTGTCCAAATTTTTAATGTGCACCACCTTGTGGAGCCTGTTCAGGTAGAAAGGCTGCATAAAAATGTTTTCAATAAATAAAATATTGTCTATTCAGACTGGCTGCAGCACTCCCTGGGTCCCAGGCAGAAACCTTACATCACCTGCTATTTGGTCCTTTTAAATGGACATGCTGAGAATTGAACCTGGGGCCTTCTGCACACCAAGCAGATGCTCTACCACAGAGCCACATCTCCTGGCTTTAGCAACAGGATTGTAGAGGTTTATGTAGGTTAATCACAATCAGTTAAGTCCTCCTGAAAATGTGGCAGCTTCTCCTAATGAAGAAAAGCAGGGGAGATTGTTGTGCTAGTTTTATGTAAGGAATTTGTTGTTGATGTGTGTGTTTTATATGTGTAGCATTAAACACATAACCCCCTGTAGCTGAAGTAGCACAGGAGTGCCTTTTCTGCATATTTGATTTGTTCTGTATGATGCAAGAGTCACAGCCTTTCTTTCGTCCCAGTTCACGAATTATACTTATCTCTCTCAGCTTTTTCTTTCCTATACCTTCTTGAACACAGCATGACCCTTCATCAGCCCAGTTCAGGAAGACATTGGCAAAAGGGTTCCTTGTATTCAGTCATCTAGATTGTTTAGAATCAACGCCCTTTTGAAGAATTCTGGCTCATTTCTTTTATTAAATTAACAGCTGGACCTTTAAATTGGAAGATCCATTGTGCATCCAGAGCAGGGACAGTCTTGGTTTATTAAAAAAACATGTGGAAAGAGTTATTGCTTCCTAATATGATGGAACATGGAATATCCTTCAGCCAAGAGTTGTTTAGAAAGTGGAATATCTTCCAATATTTCATTGATCACCATATGTGTGGTGTTAGGGTTGTATTATTTTTCTTATGATGACCTTTAGCTGTATGAAAAATTAGTATTTTTAATTCCTATTCTAAATCAGATCTAAGGACCAAGTTTTTAAATACTAACATATTTTTGTCTTACTTGGAATAGCTCCTTAACAGATCAAACCAAGCCTCACTTACTTCTGCCATGTCTTTGAACTGCTGTTCCAGGTCTGAAAACTACTGTATTCATTCGTTGCTTGCAAGCATTCTCTATAGAGTGCTGCAGGTTTGTGCCTACTCTCTAGGGTGATTTCCCACAAGTGCTGCTCCACACTCACTCCTCCCTTTTGCCCCGATGGTATGTGTCAATTTCACACAAGCTGCTGCGTGCCCACATTTTGCCCCGCAGCTTTGTGTGATTTTCCCCGCGTCTATTCAGTCCTCAAAAAACAGGATTGAGTAGACGTGGGGGAAATCGCACGAAGCTGCGAGGCAAAATGCAGCCGTGCAGCAGCTTGTGTGAAATTGACACGTACCATCGGGCCAAAGGGAAGAGTGAGCGCGGAGCAGCGCTTGTGGGAAATCACCGTTTCTAGCATGCAGTTGTATGCATTATCTGTTAAAGTTAGAGGTGGAGGGTCTTGCTTTATAATCTATGGTTTCCAGTACCTTTTCATGCCTACAATGATAAGAACAAATATCAGTAGAAAAGTAGTAATATCAGTCCTGCAAAATGCTTTTGCTATGTCCCTGCAACCCATTAAGAAAATCAGAGATGACACAGGGTAGCTCTAGGAGTTGCTAGAAACACTTTTCCAGGTTTCCCCCAGAAATGACATAGCAGAGGACATTTTTGTTTTCCTCCAGTGGTGACGGGCAAAGACAGCTGCCGACAGGAGGCCTTCTACCATAGCGGGATGCCTGGAAGCCCTAGTAGGAACCATATAATTCCAGTCTTCAGTTCCACCTCCACTGGCTTCCCATTTCCCTTCTCTGAGGTTTGTCAGAAGTGTCTTTGCATCTTTGTTTCTCCACAGCTTCTATTCAAACCCTTGAATAGGAGTCAAAAGGCTTAGAGTAGAGGAGAGAACAGTAAGGTTGCACCTCTGCGCTAAGAAAGAACATTTCCACATTCATGCTATCCTCTTTGTACTCAGAATCTATCAATTATATCACAGATGGGGATTGCTGGGCCCCTAAGCAGTTTCACTTAAGCTCTTAGGGCTACAAAGGAGGCTGTCCTTGTTTTATGGTAAAAGTTCTCAGAAGACTCCAATGAACTTCACTGAAGTAGTTCTATTGAAGTTATCTCTGTGTCCTAAGGCTGCCACATTGGAAATCAGTTCACCAACCCAAGCAGAATTTTGTTGGAGCAGGTAGATGAAATTAAAAGGGTAGAGCTAGGAGATAAATTTTTTTAGATGCAGTTGTGACTTCCAGCAACTTAGGCAAAACCAACTATTCCCCCCCCCTTTAAATTAAGCCTCTCCAAAGGTACAAATGAGAAAAGCTGGAAACTTGCAGTCTGAAACCAGTTGTCCAAACCATATAGTGGTAGTAATGGCAAGATAGCATATAATTTACTTTAGTATAAAGTACTACTCCTTTTAACCTCTTCTCATTTGGTTTCTGGGAAGCAAGAGAGGGGGAGGGGAAATGGGAGAAAAGACCTCTCTGTACTAAATTCATATTTGCTGCCTGTTTGCTTTCTGATAGATAATGTGTATGTCTGCATGCTGGTAATGGTAGCAAACACAATGATTTAGGTTGTCAATTCTGAGCCATTAATTGTCACCAACTATTCTTTATGATTCAGATATTTGTAAAAGGTTTAAAGTAGCTGAGTAACAATATAAATTCCATTCAGGTGGGAAGCTGTGTTGGTCTGAAGCAACAGAACAAAGTTTGAGTCCAGTGGCACCTTTAGAACCATCAAAGTTTAATTCACCAAATTAATTAACATTAAAGAAGTGTGCATGCACACATACGCTTATAGCCAGAATTAAACTTTGCTAGCCTTAAAGGTGCTACAGAACACAAAGTTTGTTCTATTGCTATACATTTTGGTTATCTTCCATATTACTTTCTATCAGATGAATACATGAACTAGCCAACCCCATTTTTAAAAAAACTTTCATACAACCATAATTGCTTTAAGCACAATGCTTTTCAATAACACCAGTTCATACATTCATCCATAAGTCATCTAGTGATTTGATATCCCTGCATATGTTCTGCTGGACCATTTATCCACGCGTGGTGAATTTGGAATTGTTTATAACTGGAACTACCCACATTACAAAGCAGCCTGCAAATCAGTAATCTTCATGTGTGTCAGCAAAGGAATGTTTGTAGGAGTAATGTGCAAATCCAACTCAATGGAGAGCTGTTATGTAAATATCTGCACTCTTTGGTATTGACATCCTTCTAGTCTCTTTCAGAGCATCTCAGTTTTCTGACATCAGACCTTGTTGCTGAATGCAGGTGTTGCTTGTCATAAATCTGCCTGGGTCTGTGCATTCTTACATGCATATTGCATGTTTGTGTGCATGTAAAACATGTTCTTCTTTGTTGAGCCACCACCCCAAATTATAAATCCAGCCTCCCACATACCAATGACTTGGGGAACACTGGTAAAGGCTGCCTCTGAGCAAGTACAAAGAGCAGAGTTTCCCAGTTACTTGGGGAAACTCCTGTGCATGCATGTCAAAGCATGAGCAAATGATCTAAGTTGCACAGGGAGGAACTGAATCATAGACTCCTCTCTTAAACAGGAAAATATTTTATTACTATAGATTGCATTAGAGCACAAGGCAGAGAAAATTATCATTCTTACTAAGGAGAGTAACAGTAAAGTATAACACTAAGCTAAACTTAACGATACAGAAGATTTACCCGGAATACTGTGTACAGTTCTGGTCACTTCACCTCAAAAAAGATATAGCATTGGAAAAGGTGCAGAAAAGGGCAACTGAAGTGATTAAGGGAATGGAACACCTTCTCTATGAAGAAGGTTAAAGAGGTTAGGGAGAAATGACAACTGAGAAATGACAACTGAGGGGTGACATGATAGAGGTTTACAAAATTATATTGTCAAAGGCTTTCACAGCCAGAATTCATTAGTTGTTGTAGATTTTCCAGGCTGTATGGCCATGGTCTTGACATTGTAGGACCTGACGTTTCGCCAGTAGCTGTGACTGGCATCCTCAGAGGTATAACACTGAAAGATGGAGTACTTGACACAGAGAGTACTCCATCTTTATGTGTTATACCTCTGAGGATGCCAGTCACAGCTGCTGGCGAAATGTCAGGTCCTTCAGTGCCAAGACCACGGCCATACAGCCTGGAAAATCTACAACAACTAAGTTTACAAATTTATTAATGGGACAGAGAAGGTAGAGAAAGATGTACTTTTCTCCCTTTCTCACAATACAAGAACTTGTGGGCCCAAAGAGTGATTAACACATGGAATTCACTGCCACAGGAAGTGGTGGCGGCTACAAGCATGGACGGCTTCAAAAGGGAATTAGATAAGCATATGGAGCAGAGGTCCATCAGTGGCTACTAGCCACAAAGTATAGATGGAACACTATGTTTGGGGCACTGATGGTCTGTATTCTTGGTGCCTGGGGGGCAACAGTGGGAGGGCTTCTGGCATTCTGGCCCTGCTGGTGGACCTCCTGATGGCACCTGGGTTTTGGCCACTGTGTGACAGAGTATTGGACTGGATAGGCCATTGGCTTGATCCAACATGACTTCTCTCATGTTTTTATGTACCTCTAACATCCCCTCTCCCAGATGTCTGTGGAACAAACGCACATCCTGACCCCATCTACTCCTTGCAGGGAAACTGACATCCAGCATTTGAATAAAGACTATTGGATGTTTTAACCTTCCTGCCGTTGCTGGTGGGAAACTTCTATCCAGATTTAGGGACCTTGCCCCATGTGATGTCCCACACATCTCAATAACCAGATCATCTTTTACTACACCCCTCCATCTTGCCCTCCCTGACAGGTAGGCAAATGGTTGTTTCTCAGCAGAAATCCATCTCTGCTCTCAGACGTGGTGCATCTTATGGCTCTCTTCCCTGGGAAAATAAGCGGCTGCCAGGATCCCAGGAACTCCCTGATGTACTTCAAAGCAACTTACACCTCCAACACAACACTGCTTTCTTTGGCAATATATGAAAGGCTTTTAAAAGTCTTTCCAGGGAAAAACAGCCAAGAAATCCTGGTCTTGTCTAGTGAAAAGAGAAAGCAAACTGTGTATCATGCATGACCTTGCATTTTAGGATTGCCAACTGTGGGTTGGAATACTCCTGGAGATTTGAGGGTGGATACAGGGAAGGGGGAACTCAACAGGGTATAGTGCCACAGAGTCTACCCTCCAAGGCTGTCATTTTCTCCAAGGGAACGGATCTTTGTTGTCTAGATATTAGTTGTGATTCTGGGAGATCTCTAGGTCCCACCTGGAGGCTGGCAACCCTATTGCATCTGGTTAAATAGTCTATACCAGTTTAGAATGCGGTTGCTTATAGTTGTATCTGCTACTACTTATGAAAGCTGTCAGCATTTATCTTGAGTAGTTTGAGCTATTTATGTAGCACGGTGAGCTCAAACACAAGGAATGTTTTAAATCAGAACACATCGTACAGTGGTTATGTGACTGTGTGCACATAGACAGACTCACACTTTGGGACAATATATAAATGAAAAACCCAAGATGATTGATTCAGCACATGAAAACAGACTGGTGAAATTGTGAGTCATGGCCAGATATTACTCAGCCATTAAAAATTTGTCTCTTTATACCTGTTAAAGTAGGGCCCATTTATAGTTTCAGTTTAAGAAATCTGTACTTATCCAATTACTTCATAACTGTATCAAGAACTGAAACATGGCATTGTCTTACTCTCTATTATGGTTCAACAGGATTATTATATGCTACTGATCAAAAAGGGCCCTGGACTCACACGGGAGGTTTTGCCCCGCAAGAGGACGGATCGGGGGCACATCAAACGGGCACGATCACACCGCAACATCTGGGAAGCGGAGCGCACCCATCCCTGATCCATCCTTTCCGGGGGGAAACGCGCATTTAAAAAAACCTAGAAAAGAGTACTACCTATCTGAAGCTTCGCAGCAAGGGCGGCCGTGGGATCGCCGGCGCGCCTGTCTTCCGCAGCATTCGAGGCTACTGGCCAAACTACGCATACACGCACATGCGCAGCCGGCTACCTCGCTCTCCGTCCTGTGGCTCCCCCCCCCGGCATCTGATCATGCCGGGGAGCAACTGCGCGGTGGCTCGGGGGATCTGTCTGATCCCACCACCGCGTGTCTATTTTGCTGCGGCTCAGAAAAGCCACACTTTGGCTGTGCTTTCCCCCCCGTGTTTTTCCTTTGTACTAGGTAATTTGTTCTAGTATTAACATTTTTGTTCTGATACACTAACAGTCCATATCAGCCAAATGCACTTCTAAACTCGCCTTGCTGGTTAACCTCACATATTGCACCAAATTATCTATTTATTTGTTTTTTACTTTATTTATAGCCCATCTTTCTCACTGAGACTCAAGGTGGATTACACATTGTAAATCAGTGCAAGGGTGAGACATCTGATAAGCACTATAATCTGAACCAAATCTGAACCAAAACATTATATATTAAATAACGTATACTCCAGAATTGCTACACTGTCTCTGTTTTGGTAGTATCTGCCAATATTTTAAATTCTCTATATTGACCCAGACCTCCGGGTGGGTGCTGGTTTTCACTGACAAGAATAAAATAATCCATCGGGATGGCAGCGTAATCAGACCTTTCCTGATACTGTGGAACAAGACTCCTCTCTGCCTCCAGGTATTTGTGTGCTTTCATGGCATATGGGCAGGGCTATTTTGGGGCAGGAACGCACAGGAACGGAGTTCCGACTGGCTTCCAAGGTGGCCATGCCCTGGGGGGACTCATTAGCATAATAGGCCATACTCAACATCAGAAACTCTTTAGAATTGGCTACATTGGGGTGTGTGGTCTAACTTACAAAGGAGTTCCTGCTACAAAAAACCCTGGGTTTTGACAACAAACAAGGTAAACAGAATAAGAAGCAAAAGGTGGGTGTGGCTGGATGAGCACACTTCTGGTAACATGGAGGTGTGGCCTAATATGCCAATGAGCTGTGTTGTCAGGGGTGTGACCTAATATGCTAATGAGTTCCCACTGTTGGGTGTGGCCTATTATGCTAATGAGTTCCTGCTGGGCTTTTTCTACAAAAAAAGCCCTGCATATGGGTAAGAGAGCATGGCAGGTGGGTGGAGAGAACTGCTTAAGGCTGTTGTCTCAGAGCATTTCAAATCATTAACAGGAACTATCACACACAAGGAGGTGCAAGGAAAGGGGGATGATAGAGCTTCAGAGAAAACCAGAACAGAGTTTTCAGCTACATGTTTAACGGAACAAATATCCTTAGTTCACACTTATGACTCCTGTCCAAGGAGAAGGGGCAGAGCAGAGTGATTTCATTCTCAAGGGGTCACAAATTTCCCTGACACTTTTGAGGGTTTCAGGAGGGCGTGGAGCAATGGTATTTGTTTTTGTTTTTAAAGCAAGAATGGAAGTTGCCTCTCCATTATGCAGAGATTGCACATTGCCCGAGCTCTGTATGTTCTGTAATTTATATCCTGGGAAAGCAATATTTGGTTCAAGCAGGGCGTGCTTTGCTATATAAAATGTGAGGGGAAAGGAGTGTTGAGGTACAGATTTATTATAGCATTACTAGTGATGGATATATTTGCTAGGGCCCATGCATACCACTTAATGAACTTTATTATTGTTCTTTTCTGTGTAGAAGGTCATTCTCCATAGGGTAGGACTTACCTCATGGGACTGTAAGGCAGAGCAAAAGGATTTGCTGAGGAGAGGGGACCACAGTTCTCAGTTGTCTTCCTGCCTTGGGGAGGCAGAGTTAATTCTGAACTCTTCAAGAATTCCCCAAAGGAAAAGTTTTTTTTAAAGAGGAATTTATTTACATGGGAGGGGAAAACTATGCACTAAGCCCATCCAGCCCCATATCTTCCAAACCAGATTGGAAGAGATGGGTCATAAGGCACATTGCTCAGGCGACTTTTCACTGAGGTGGTCACCTGAAATTTTGATTTAAAAGGTCAAAAGTTTATGTTGTCCTTTTTGAAATCTTCTAAATATGAATTACTTTCCCTGAGCAATCACTCGAAGTTGAAAGTAGTTGGAAAATGCAGTTTGCAAATCAATGCAAAAATGATACTGTATTATCAGCTATCAGTGCTGATGTGCCTTCAGGCATCATGTTCAGGCTTCCTTGACATAAACCAGAGCAGGATAATGCTTAGGAATTTGGCATTGCAGTAGCTAGTGAAAGGGGATTGGCAAGAACGAGACTGCAGTTTTGTTTTGACATTAAATAGTGATTACCCATGCATTCTTAAGGCAGTGCTTTTATTTTAGTGCCTCATTTCAGGGTCAAAAAGTCAAATGCTTCTTGATGTTTTAAGCATACCTTGAGCCTCATCCACAACCCGGTTAAGTCAAAGTATTTGGGTTATTTGGATTAGTTCCACAAGATCAGAAGGTTTTTCTCTCTAGTACTTGCCCTCCTTGGCTTCATTTCATTCCTCTTCTTCTACTGAACACTTATCACTTGAAAACGTGAATTCCAAGTTTAATTCCTTCTTTCACAAAACCTTGCAAAGATTCATTAGGTGCAAGGGGGATGTACAAAGGCTAGAAAAATACAATAGATTCTCATAGAGTTGAAGCCATCATTGCCATTGGCATCTATCCTTGTTTCCTTGGACTCTTGCTGTCTATCATCAAATCGGTTTGGCAAGTATTTTGGCATTACAAAACTATATGATTAGATATGGCTATGGAAGGAGTATACCGGCCATGGACAGTGATGTCCCTATCATAGTACCTTTAATAGAAAAAAAAATCAGCATCTCCAAGGTTGCTGTCCTAGTAGTTGAAAGTTCCATTGAATAGGATCAGATTTACTTCAAGTAAACATGCACCAGATCAGGTTGCAAGTGTACTTTTCCTAAACAATATTGTTCAGTAAACTTAGTTACCTTCCTGTCTTGTGTCAACATAATGAATCACAAAAGTTTCAAGAATCCAAGCTTCAGGGGTTCTTTCTAAACACTGAGTAAACATCTTAAGTTTCTGTGTTCCTGCTGTTCTCTGAAAATCCTCTTTTGACGCGACCTTCAAATTCCTGAGCGGAAAAGCTAATACAGATTGCATTATTCACTAGTTTCAACATAATCAAGGGTTTAACTAGGAAGGCAGGATTATTTCAGAAATCTGTAGTGTCTGTTAAGAATCCAGGAAGAAAATGTTCGGGGAACTCTGCAAGAGTTCAAGAGATGGTGACGAAGCTCTCTCAGTCTCAGTATGGCGCTTTTTGCTGATGCGAACATGGCGATCAATGCTAGCAAGAGAACCTAAGGCTGCTTTCACACTGGTTCCTTTCTCTGGAGCTGATGCTGTGTTCACTCATTCCACTGGCATTCTACCCAGCCTATTAGACTTCTGTGCATTTTGCATTGTGCTCCCAGCTCTCCAGTGTGTTCACTTGTGCAGATATTTTTGGCTTCAAATGGGATTGCATTGTAATCCTCGCAGGTGCAGATTGGCTTAGTGTCTCAATATTGTCCCACCTTCTGCGGAGGCGCATTCGGTAACATGTGCAGTGACATCGCTAGTGACAGAGCTTGTTGCAATTCCTCTCTGCTTGTACCATTGCTCCTGCTTTTCCTGCAGTGCTATCACTTCTCTATTAATATCCCACCTTTCTGTTGCAATATAAATACTCAATATACTTACCACTACATAGTTTGGAACTGCCATTTTAAAAATCCTGCTTCTTTTAAAGCAAAAGAACAGTAGCACAACAAAATATTATTAAAGCTTAACTGTAAACAGTTACATTTTTCTAAGTCCATTGACAGCAACGGGTTTAGAAAGGTGTAATTCTGTAGGTAATGTGCAGGTAAATCTCTTCTCAAAGCATCTTCGAACACTCTTCACACTAATGGTTTTCTTTTTTACAAAAATCCTCCCTGGGCTATATTGACTTAGTTTAAGAATGCTATTGGATAACAGATAAATGTTTCATATATTAATGTACACATGTTTATCCTTTCTTACATTGTTGTTACACACTTGGCAAGAATATGTTCCATCAGTGTCATGGTTGTTGAACTTGACTGCTAGCAAGCTTTTTAAAACTTTTGTGCCAGGTAGTTACTTTCCAGTAGTTCATCTTCTCCTGCACTTTGTAAGTATCCTGCATTGTAACAAGAGGCAATTCCTCGTGACAATTCCTGCCTGAAAAAACTAAAAAATTTAAAAAATAAATCAACAGAGGGGGGCATGGTCTTCTGTAGTGTTATCAACTGGACTCAATAATACTATAAATGTCCATGTTTTCTGGGAAGGGACTGTGGGATGTTCATAAACCAAAGAGTTAATATTCTGCATCTGCCTGATCGTAGAATGCTTTGCCTTGGTAGCACTAACAGCCCTAGTGTGGATCTTAACAAACTCCCCACTAACTAAAACTTAAAAACTGCATTGAAAGTCTGTTCCTGTGATCTGCTGCATAAAGCACAGGGTGAGGCACATTGCTCGCTGGGACTTCTACCCTTTTGCTCTAGCACAAGCAAAAGAAAATGGCTCCACCCTGTGCACTGGAGCAGCTTTACAGAGAGGGAAATGCTTTATGCAAACCAGCATTGCCTACAGAGACTCTTTGGAGTTAGATCAAGATGGATAGCTGTGCTTGTCTGTCTGTAGCAGTAGAAAAGAGCAAGAGTCCAGTATCTGAAGAAGTGAGCAGTGACTCATGAAAGCTCATACCCTGCCACATATTTTGTTGGTCTTTGAGGTGCTACTGGACTCTTGCTCATTTCTTTGGAGTTAGGTCAGATTGGGTATTAAAAACAAGATGGGGTTGCTGTCAGCTCTTTGCATTCCATACAATCCCAGTGGCTTGGATCCATACCTGCATGTCACTGCACAAAGCTACAGGAGTTCAGTCAGAGGAATGGGTTCTCCTTACCTTTAAGCCCACCTGCATGTGTCTTTCTCCCAAGACTACTGTGGTGTCCAGTTTGACCCTGCTTGCAGAGTCAACAGCTTGAGATAGCTACTGTGGTGCAGGCATCTGTTTCCACTACAGCAGCTATCTTTATCTCAATAAAATAAAGTGTGAGATTATTTAGGTTCTATAGAAGGAGCATTTACAATATGAGTAGGTAAATGATACATGTATGTCATGTAGAGTTGGCCAAAAAATGTAGAGTTGTCAAATTACATGGAGAAAAATGTTCTGTTCTTTTAATGGAGGTTTAATGGGATGTAATTTACTATTAAGCCATAAAAATCTTCACCCACCCATTTTCACTGCCACTCTACTAAAGGGACAGGACATATTTCTTCAGGCAAGTTGGCAGCCCCAATGCTGTATGTTTTCAAAAATCACATACCATTTATACATTATGCACATTAAGTACCGAAATCAATGGTAACAGTACACTTTAAAAGAATGTGATAAAATGGCTCATTGTATAAACTTTTGAAAAATACCCTATTAATTTTAAAATGGTTTAAGTGTTTGGTGATTTATGGGAATGCAAAGATGTAGATACATGCTGAAGTGTTAATGTTCCAGTTTGTGGCTCTTAACCTATCAGTTCAGAGAGTTCATAATTAGTTTCATAATTATTCCAACCACACCTGGGTGATATAGAAAACAATGATGCTATTTATGTTGTTGGCTTAGTTGGCACTGGTGGAGCAGTGAAAACATCTAGCAAACTATCTTTAGCCCTTCCTAGTTAAAATTGGTTTTGGCTGCTGTTCCTTTAAGAAGAACTTGTAGACAACACAGTCAAGCAGAAGATGACCTTCAGTTTTTGGGATACAACCACACACATCTCATATGCTACACAAGGGGATTAAACAATGCTAGTGATTAGCACATTATTTTTCCTAGAGTGGAAAGATAGCCCTGCTAAATAAGAAGGTATTTCCCTAACCACAAGGAAGGAGGAGTTAGTTGCTGTTAGCCATTTTTGCTTAAGCCATAAAGGACTAAGTCCCAGCTCTGAGTACTGAGGCAATGAACTACTTCTAACTACTTCCAGCTCCAAGAATAAATAGCCTACCTTAATCTGTGGGACCCCTATGCTCCAGCACGACAGCTTTGCGCACATAAGCAGAGTGTTGTGCAGGTGCCAACCTGCAAATGGGCAAGATCAACAATTGCCTATACACCTGCAATCTCTGTAGTGCTCTCCATCTTGTGTGGATTGGAAGGTTAGAAAGGCTCCCAATACTTCTGGCATTCCACAAACAATATAAAACAGAATTGTTCAAGAGGGCATTGCTATAAAGAAAATAGGGCCATATCATAATGGGAATATACCCCTGTGTATAGAATGTATTATCTATTGCTGTAGGTATTATCTTGCTGTCACTGCAGTGTATTTCTACTTATGGAATGTCATTTTCTGCACTGGTTAACATGTCATGTTTAATACTTACACATTTCTAAGTGAACCCAGAAGTGACACCACAATGCTCTAGGACACAACAGAAAACTCTGTAGTAAAATCAGCATAGAGTTTCCACTGAATCCTAGAGCACCATGGTGTCACTTGGGTTCTACCCAGAAATGATGTCATGCCGCCAGTGTGAGGGTGCCTTCTCTATGTCCCTGCCTCTTCTAGTCTCCGGTGGGATGCCATATGTGTTCTGTGATTTCAAATGCTGTCAGGAAATGGGGACAAGCGAATCTGTCTGAATATATGCTTTGCTGAACTGATTATCATTGAGTCATGGCACCTCCCATTTGCGGAAGTCTATAGATTCTTTTTGGCAAAAGAGCACCACAGTGCTATGGGGAAGTGCGGGGGGGGGGCTTTCTCCCAAACAGCATCCAAGCCTGAACAAACAATTCATGTAACACCCTAAAGAGAGTATACATATTTGTTACACTTTGCAGGGGCAATGAACATAAAGTGGCAGGCATTTTCATACAAAACTATAATTACTCCTCCTTACAGAGAATGACTGGCCTACTAATCATGTGGGAATTCTTTCTTAGTCACAATGAATCAGAGCAAAAGAGGCCTAGAACATGCTAAGTTTCTCTGGCAGATGTGCCAGAGTACCTTAGCAGATGATATAGAGCACTTAAAAAATGGAAACCAGTGAATTATAGACATGGAATAACCCTGGTTATCCAAAGTAAATGGTATTTTTTATTTTTAAAACATGGTTCTAATTATATTTACTTTGAGGCTGCAGAAAGTTAAGGAGGATTATATTTGAGAAAGGTGATAGTTTAAATATCCAGTTATCTCTTTATTTTTTGAAACAATTCATTATTGTAAAAATTCTTAGTTTGCATTCATTGCAAAGTGTCGAGTCCTGGGGTGTCCCCAGGACTTGGAGGAGCACTTGTCGTGTTGGCTGAGGACGCGGGAGGGAAGCGAGAGCCTCAGACTTGGAAGGATCCGGGAGTATAGTCACACCCAGGGTCTCCTTCCTCGGGGTCGACAGCCACTTTCCGTCTCTCTCGCTTCGTCCAGCCAGTCGCCTCCGATATCCTCCCCGGCTCTCTTCCACTTCCCTCTTTTATCCTCCTCCCTCCCCTTTCTTCCTCCCACAACACCACTGCTTCCTCAACCTGCCAATCAACCCCCTCCACCTTCCCTATGCTGCGTTTCTACCCTAGTCCTGCCCTCTCGTGATTCCCTGTGAAGTTCTCCTTGAACTGGGGGAGGTAGGGCATGGCCACTTCTGGTGAGACAATGGGACTCGACGCCGACCACCGCGGTGTCTCCATTCTTTCTCCCCTAGGTAAGGCCAGGCTTCTCCAGCCACCCCGCACTTGGGACCGTGCTTGGCCCCCGTGCATCAGTGTTTGGGGAAGGGAGCCCACCTCCGACTGCTTTTCTGGCCCCGGCCCCTCCGTTACTCCTCTTCCTTGGGGCTTACTTCTCCGTGGAGGGAGTGGGGTGGGCCTCCCAGGAGCTTCTGTGGTTTCTCCCACATCGCAGCGGCTGCCGATCTCGTTGGCTTCCGAACCCCTTAAACACGGGGTTCTGTCTTCCTGGTTGTGTCAAGGGGTCGGCACGGGTTGCGCCAGTCCCGCCACAGCGGCCTGTGAGGCCGCGGAGGAGCCCGCAGCGGGACAGAATGATGTTAAAATATTGGTTTTGAATATTTCAGTGTAGACATAATTAACTTCTCTTTGTATCTCTTGTTTTTTAAAACAAATACAAGCTTTATTCTCCTAGCATAACTCTAGAGAGTATACAGGCTACACAATTAAATGGTAGCGATACTAACAAAGGAAATGAAATGTAGAAAGACTTCTAACCTGACTTGGAAAACTACAGTACCAGACATCTGCTATCCTCTCCTACCTGGAGTAAGCAGAGGTGTGAATGTGTAAGAAGGATATTGCCATTGCATTCCCATAATCTCACTCCCCCTCAGATGTACACACACACAAAGAAAATACAGTTCCTTTTCAATTCACTCCCCCATGTATGTAGGAAAGTCTTAGCCAATCTGTGTTCTGGCTCTGGCAGCTCATAAAAACTTAGAAACCAATAGATAGTACTTTGGATATTAGAGGGGTTCAGTGCTTTCACTCTGGGTTGAGAAAAACATGTTTATCTGGCTGAGATGGGACAGATGTCCTATCAGTCTAAAAACAAAACAAAACCCCATAGTCCATCTCCATATAAATGAAAGGTCTTGACCTGCACTCATTTAGGGATGGGCACTAACCAGGAAAATGCTGTTCAGTTTGATTCATGAGGTGCCTGTTTGCAAATCACGGACCCGCACGAATTGTTAGTCATCTCACAAACTTCTTCATTTCAAGAGGTTCATGAGGCAGTAGAATGGCCCTCCATTGTGCTAGAGTCACCGAGTCATAGAGAATCTCCAACTGACTCGCTTCTACCTGCTCTCCACGTTTGGTGAGGATAGAATGGACCCTGTGCAAGCTAGAGATAACAATGGTCGCAGGGGACCTCCCCCCAGATGCTCCTCTACATGCCCTCCAAGTGGTCGCTTTGAAGTTTTGTAAACATTTGACTGAATGGAGACAGTCTGTCTGGAAATGTCGTTGCTCATGAACGAGCATGAACCCCCCGAACAGCTTGGAGGCTTGTGGAAAGTTCGTGTTCGGTGACCTGTCATGAACTTGACTTTGCAAAGCATGGATCAGCCAAAATTCATCACAAACTTTAGTTTGTGAACCAGATTGTGCCCATTCCTACTCTCAATATTCTATCAGTTGGATATTGATAACAAAGTTCAAAATTGTGATCTGTAGCTTTAAGTATGTGGCAGTTTCACACACAGCTGCATGGAATTAACAGGGTGAGTTTGTTTTAAGAAGGGCACTGTTATCAGTATGTTTAGAGAGCATTGTGCCAGGTAATATTAGAAGAGAAGGCTTTGCACCATATTATGAAAAGCCTACAGCTGGCTTGCTTCCTATATAAATGCAGAGTTATAAATCATAGGTAAGTCTAAATAGCTTAGTTGTTCTTCCTGTAGAGTATCCAAGTTCCATTCAACTACATGGTGGCCTTTATTTTGTAATGTTCATGTTCATTTCTAGGGAAATAACCACAGAGGAAGACTTACTAAGAATATCTTCTGAGAAAGATTGAAACGGGCTTATATCTGGATTTGCGTCGGTTCATTGGTTCATTACAGAAGGTTGTTCTGCAGCATTATTAGGCTGGGACTATTCTTAATTTACATTACAAGATCATGTTATTTGTTGTGATATCTTTATCTACTTAACATGTAAGGACTATATGTAATGCAATTTCATTATAAAGCATAGTAGCCATTATTCACAGTGATCGTTTTGTTTCTGTTCTTTTTACACTGTGATCCTGGGTGATTCGTCTGCTCTCGATCCATGACAGGCATAAGCAACATACATACACAGAGAGAGAGAGATACTGAATCACAGTTTAAGCTCTTGGCTTCCTTAGCAATCCCTTAATATTTTTATCTAAATAGTTCTTTTTCAAACTATAGCTGTATCGTGGCCTTTCATTAGACCAATTTTCAGATGTGAGAGTGTATGCAAACTTTCGAGCTACACAGAACTTTTTGTGAGACTGAAGGGAAATGTAGTTTAGTATCAGCATAACATAATAAATAATTTTTATATTCAACCTCAGCAAAATTCTTTGTAGTTTGAACACTTTTCTTTTTGCAGATATCAAACCATATATTTTCTAAGAATATTTGTCTTTGTAACTAATCAATTCAAAGTGAACTGGGAGACTGAAATTTCTTATGTAACAGAAAACAATTATTTCTTGCTATCCATTGGTAATCTTGGCGTTTGCTCTGCCAACTAAAGTGTGGGAGGTGTAACTGATGGAACAGATAAGATGTCGAAACCAGTATGGCAAAACTGATGAGTTTATGACATCACCAATATTCAGATCAACTAACAAGATCACACCTGAATATGTGTTAGATAGAGAAAGATTTTACTCAATGCAGCATATATTATAAGTTATATGAGATGCTTCAGGGTGTATGTGCGTCACTGCATAGACACCAGAAAGTGTCTGCAAACTTTTGACATTAGTAATAACAAACACTACCAGAGAAGTCAAGTAATACATCATTGCTTAATGATACTTAAGTGTAATTTTGTGGGAAAGCAGTTCCCCCACTGATTAAATAATTACTACTAAGAGGACAGATTGCAAAAGGCCCTTATTTGGATGCAAAGAGAGAAAGCAAAGAGAACGAGTGAGACTTCTTTTTCAGTTCCAAACCCTGTCATGCAGTCTGTTAAAGAACTTCTTTATATAGATAATTTCCTATGCATTCTCTGATATCATACTAGCTATTCTCTGAGGCAGAGGAAATACAGCATGGTATAATCCAGTCTCATCAGATCACAGAAACTATAGGGTTGGTATTTGGAAGGGAGACTGTCAAGAAAGACTCTGCAGAGGAAGACAATGGCATACCACCTCTGCTTCTCACTTGCCTTGAAAGCCCCTTGTCATAAGTCAGCTGTGACCTGACAGCACATTCTGCACAGGCACACACACACACACACTGAATGAGTGACCCAGTCACGGTGGGGCTTCCAGGGGCTGATGCCCTACCCTGAATTTGCCCTGCCCCTCCTGGTCCCCTTCCCTCCCGTCCCTCAGGGCACACATTCTCATCCAGGAGCCCTAGGGTCACCTTGGGATGCTCTTTCTTTTATGGCTGTCTTTGGGGCTGTGGGTCTCCCTCCCTCCCTTCCAAAATAGCCTGGCTGGGAAGGCAACGCAAAGGGCTTCTGCTCCCAACCCCCCCCCCCACCATGCTGGAGAGTAGGATCAGAGGATGTGCCAGTTGGGGTTGGACCAAATGGCTGGGGTGGGCTCCAAATGCACATGTTTCCCCTCCTCCAAGCAAGCTCCAGTGGCCAGCTGGCAGCTTGGGAGGGGCAGAAAGAGAGGCAGCAGCCCCAGGAGTACCCGCAAGTGGCCAGCCCTCCTGCCTCATTGACAAGTTTGGTCCAGATGGGAGCCAGCAGCAGGCATCCACCCTGAGATGGGAGAGTTCTGAATAACCAGTGCCTCCCTCCATCCGCCATGGTCTTGGAGGCACTTGGCTGCCAGCCAGCCCATCTCCAGAGCTGAGAGGTGAGGGGTCCTGAAGGACACCAGCTTTCCCTTGGAGGGGGCCACAGAGACCACCTGGAGAAGCCCTCCTGACTTTGAGCCGCTCACTCAGCATTGATGGGCATGAAACATTCTTCCTGCTGCCTGCTTCTCTGGAGGAAAATGGCAGAGAACGCAGGTGGATTGGGGAGGAAGTCCTGCAGCTCTACAGTGAGGCAATAAAGTGGGCCCATGGCCCTGTTGGCACCCAGCGGGGAAGGCCTGGCCCTCTCTCTCTCCTCCTCCCTAGGTGATGTCAAAAGTGACATAGGCCATAGTTTGCCCCCACTGTGCCCCCCCCCGAAAAGTTCAAGGCTATGGGCCTGGAGTGACCAATGGAAGTCAGCCCCCACCCTTTGTCTCTTAGGGACTGTGAGGGCTTTCTTCTAACCAACCTTCCAATGGGAGACATTTGGATCAGGTCTGCGGCACACGTGGAGAAGGGGCTTCAACCTTCCTCTCTTTGCTATTTTCTCAACCTGAAATAGTCCCAAGGAGTGCTATTTGACTAATTGACCAAAAAACTCTGCCCAGAAGCAGTTTTGATTCTGATCTCTGGTAGTATTATTCAAGTCCAGCGATGGAGGACTGTTGTAGGGAACAAGGGCAGGAAGTGCCTCTTAACAATTTCTTCTTAATTACCTGACATGCTAATGGAAAGGAGCTATGCTGTTGAATTAAAACAACAACAACTTCACATATTCAGATCAGAGAAAGGAAGAGGAAATATAGAGCTTCCTGTTCTTCCAACCAATAGCTGTCAGGCCTCATGGACTTGCCTGGTCAGTACAATAGAAAGGAAAGAGGTATACCTACACTTAAATAAGGATGGAAATTTAAACCATGCTATAGGAAATACCACTTGAATTATGTTTCAGAGGACTGTCATCTAACTTTCATGGCTCCTAATTGTGCTGTCTGAAAGAGATATCTGTGCTGTCTGTGTTTAGTATTCACAGTACAGTTTGAGGTTGTATGTGGAACTGGAAGTCAGAGTTTCCATTATCTTGCAGTTTCCTGATTCAGAAAGCAACTAACACTTAACACATCTAGGGAATAATTTTTGTTACATAAAAACTGAGGCAGTGATGACACCCAAATTGTCGGTGAGCGGTGAAATAACTTCCTCTTTGTCTTTCTTACTCTACAGATTCTAAAAATGAAACCACAGCACTGACCTTCCTGCAGTGGTGGTATGATAATGCTGGGACTCCCCCCCCCCCAACAGAATCTGTGGGAAGTCTGTGTGCACTATATATGTTGACTCTCTGAAGACTTGCTCAAACGTGCCTAACAAAGTACAAACAATGTAACATCATAAAAGCAACAAGTACAAAAATTATCCATATTAAAACCAGCACAAAACAAGCCAAGAAGCTGGTAGTACACTTGCCAGCCTCCATGTGGGGTCTGGAGTTCTCCCAGAATTACAAGTCATTTCAAGGCTAGGGAAATCAGTTCCCCTTAAGAAGCTTAAAATCTCTCCTATATAAAAGAGTTTTCTTGTCCCACTTGCCCACACTCCCGCAGCCTTTGGCTCCCTGACCTGTCATTCAGGCTGTGTGGCTGGAGTCCCGCCCACCCGCCCACAGAGGCAGCATCCGGTGTCTTGCGCTCAGTGTGCTCGGAGCTGATGGAAGGGGTGGATGGGACTCTCCGCGGGGCTGGAGATAGCCAGGGCCTCCTTCCCTCCAGCTCATGCACAGTGTCAGGAGTGGGGAGGGGAGCCCTTCCTTCAATTCTCTCCCACTGCCCCCATCCCTTGCGCTCCCCATGAATGGAGCATGGAACCAGCATTCCCCCCTCATGCCGCCCCAGCAGCTCACCTCTCCTCCCCGGCAATGGCCCCTTGACCGGGCTTCGCCTCACGCACCACCTCCGTTGCCCGCCTCACACTCTTCACAATTGCTAAGAGGCAGGGCGGGGGAGGAGGACTGCAGAAAACCCATGCGGCCACAATCGGAGCGGTGGTGACGTGTCTCCTGCTGGGGGGATGGCGTGGTGGTGGTGCTGACATGGGAGGCTGCGGGGATGGAGCCAGCCAGGCCACGGGACAATGGGGCCGCCCTGGCAGAGAGACGACATAATGCGAGTGAGCCCGGGCGCTCAGGCGGATCGCTGCGTGGGGCCTCCACGAACCTCAATACGGCCTTGCTTTTCTCTTACTTGCTTACTCTTTCTAGAGCTTGTTGCATTTCTTTCCGCAACGGGCCTTATTTCCTAGTAGTATACATAAAACAGCCTTCAGGCTAAAAGCAAGACATATACACAACGGTACAATGGAACTCTTCTTAAATGAAATTTACACATTTAGCAGTGCAATCGAAGAATACTTTCCTGTGAGTAAGCTTCATTGGATAGACATGAGTAAGATTCTAAACAGATCTCTTTAGGATTGGATAGTAGTTTTGCAGTGTTTAAATGTACACTGCATTCATTTTGTTTAGCACAGTTCTAAACCGGCTTTCAACCAAGCATGTTCCCGAAAGAGGTTTATAATGCAATATATCAGAACAAATAATAAATAATAATATCAGATTAATTAAAAATCACACAATAAAACAGAGAGAAAAAGAAATGCCATAGCAGAGGCACCTCAAAAATTTATCTATGGTACATGGAGACTGTCAATGAAGAATTAAATCATGTATGAAATAATTTAATTATATTTCAATTATTCTGGAATATAGGTAAAGAATTTTACAAATGATTTCAGTAATTACTGATGCAGGTCACCTGGCAACACCAATTTACTTTGTACCAGTTTAGAGATAGCATGGTAATAAAACAATAAGACCGATTTCACACAAGAGCTGCGCCGAGGTCGCGCCTCCCTTTGCCCCGCTTCTGTTGGTCAATTTCCCACTCAAAGCCGCGCGGCTGCATTTTGACCCACGGCTTCACCCGATTTTCCCCACGGTTTTGTGATCCTCAAAAAACAATAACCCTGGAAATGTTAATATATTATGCAAAGAGAGATGGAAAATATAATTCAAAGAACATAGATTTTCCTGCAACATAGGAGGCAGTTCATGAGACAGAGGGAAGGAAGGGTTGCATCAGTGCTTAGTCCTTCTGGCCCTTTCTTACACACCCAGGGAAATGCTGATCTCCACTTTGGGGTCAGGAAGCAATTTTTCTCCAGACTAGTTTGGATGGAGATCCTGGAGGGTTTTTGGTCATCTCCTGGGCATGGAACAGCGGTCACTGGGGGTTTGTGAATTTCCTGCATTGTGCAGGGAGGTTGGACCAGATGACCCTTGGAATTCACTGCCACAGGAAGTGGTGGCGGCTACAAGCATGGACAGCTTCAAAAGGGAATTAGATAAGCATATGGAGCAGAGGTCCATCAGTGGCTATTAGCCACAAGGTATAGATAGGGACTCTGGGGCAAGTGATGCTCTGCCATCTTGGTGCTTGGGGGGGGGTCAACAGTGGGAGGGCTTCTAATGTCCTGGCCCCACTGATGGACCTCCTGATGGCACTGGTATTTCTGGCCACTGTGTGATACAGAGTGTTGGACTGGATGGGCCTTTGGCCTAATCCAACATTGGCATCTCTTATGTTCTTATGTTCTTATGACCCAGGAGGTCCTTTCCAACTCTGTGATTCTATGATTCTATATACATTTTTCATGGTTTCTGTAAAATGTATGTGCTTATTTTTCAGTGAATATTAACCAGAATGAGAATCTGTGATTTTTGGAGTGACCGTCCTAGACTGCTGTGAGCCAAACTAGATGTGACTGTATCCTCAGGTCTGGCCATTTTAAAGTGATTTAAAAATGCCACAAGAGGCCAATCCTGATGCTGATCGAGTCTGCAGTGTGGTGGGCTGAGGTGTTCTTGTCGTCCCTCCACCACAGCTGTTTTGGCACTTGAAAAGGTGCACGGAGGGAATAAGAGCACCTCAGCCACATTGTGGGCCCAATCAGGATCAGGCCCTCGAGGCATTTTTAAATTGCTTTAAAATGACATAATGGATGCCATCATATCTAGTTTGGCCCTCTGACACTGACATTACATTGTGGTTTTACATTATCCTGGTACTCAGTGTAGAAATCATGTGATGAACGTTTGAGTTGAATCCATGATCCATCAGCGGGATGCACTAATGGTAGCAGATCTTAACCATGTTCCCCTTTCCCAATGGTCATTTCTGACCTCAGCAAAGTTTATTGCCATGGTCATGGAATTGACATGGCCTAATAGTCTCATGGGCCAAGGCTGCAATGGGGAGAGGGAAAGGGAAAACATCGCCCTTTCAGCCTCTTCTGCCAGTACTGCTCTGCTACAGTCATTGCAGTCTCCTGATCTTCATAGTCCACATAGGTCCCAGGGCTGAAAGCAGATGTTGGGATCAGTGTTCCATCTAAGCTGAGTTAATGTGAGGTAGCTCACAGTTTTGTAGCCTCCAGCTCACAGATTTTTCTCTTAGCTCAGGAAGGATGGCTCAAGAGCAAACTAAGTTATGCAGTAGCCGAATTGTTCGCTGACAACTTTAATGACAGTAGCTCACAAAGTAGAATTTGTGCTCACATGACTCTACAGGTTAGAGGGAATGTTGGCTGGGAGGGAAACAAGGCCGCAATCTTTGCTTCCATGGATTGCTGGAGGCAACCCCTTGCACTATGTTGGATTGAATGTCAGAACTGGATATGGTAAGCCTGGGTTCAAAGCACAGCCCCGGTTTACAAGGATGAAAAAGGAAAGTCATCACTCATGCTGTCTAACTTGGAGGAAGGGCAGGATGCGAAAAGGACAGCTAAACTTTTTTTTAAAATCATGGGCACCAGATTACGGAGAGGAGTGTTTTGATTGTATAAACTGTTGGTGTTCTGACCATGTTCTTGGCAAGTTTAAGACTCTTCATTTCTTCAGCCACATGCTAACAAATGAATTATTTTAATGTACTGCAGTCCCAGTGATTTATGCTGACTCTCTAAGTAATATTGCTGTTATGGTTGTGCATAGCAACCTTTTGCTTGCTTCTCTGTTGCTCCCTGGATCTTTTGTCCCAAACTGTTCCACAGCATTTGTTATAAATTACTGATCTTCCTGATGTAAATCCTAGATCCAGTGGGGCATGCTTGATCCGTATAGCACTGAACAGAGCATCGGCCACCACAGTAAAAATAATCCATTGCAGGTGGATGATTGATGTAGCTCTAGAGTTTGAACAGGATAACGGCTGGTTTTTGCATCAGCCAAAACCTACAAAGTAGATAGTATTGGTATCTTCTCCCCTGCTTTAATTTTTGCTAATCTGATTCTAATTATACTTAAGTCCAATGATGCTTGGAAAGATTGAAGGTCAAAGAAGACGGGGACGGCAAAAGATGAGATGGTTAGACAGTGTCATCGATGCAACGAACATGAAGTTGAGCCAACTTCAGAGGACGGCGGAAGATCGGAAGGCCTGGCGAGAGCTCGTCCATGGGGTCGCGAAGAGTCGGACTCGACTGTGCGACTGAACAACAACAACAACAAAGTCCAATGTGATTTGCTTCCTAGTAAGTATGATTATAATTCTGTAATTAGTTATACTCTCACATGGCTTTATTAACACTGTGTAGTGTGGAATGTCTAGATTCCATGCATAACTTCTGCTAAAGCTGCTCTCACCCAATATGGGTTATTGCGTAAACTTAACAAGGTTGCCAGCCTGCAGGTGGTGGCTGGAGATCTGGGGTTTCAACTGTTCTCCAAGCAACAGAGATCAGTCCTCTGGAGAAAATGACTACTTTAGATGGTGGGTTTTATGGTATGAGTCCCTGCTGAAGTCCCTCCCCCAACCCTACCCTCCCCCAACTCCAACCCCCCCCCCAACCTCCAGGAATTTCCCAAGTAAACAGTGTCTAAGTAACAGCTGCTCCGTGCATGAACAATTTCCATGATACTGTTCTCTGCCATTAGGAACACATAGTTGTTCTCCCCCAAGTGCTCCAAATACTCACATGGAGAGTTGCTCTATGAATTTATAGCCACCGTACGGAAGCTGTTATGAGGTGTCTCCATCAAGTCCCTATTGTGGCCATCCGTTAAGGGACCAACCCTCATTTAAAAATCAGCACTAAGGACACTCACAGGGGGCTCACAGGATACACACTGAGATTTATGAATCTGTATCAGAATAAATTAATTGGACATGTCACAGTTTACTCCTGAATCATTTGTATTGCAGAGATTATATGAATGAGCCATAATAAAATTTTAATAAACTTTATGAGGAGATAAGTATGGACATTAGCATACTAGATTCCAAATACTTACAGATAATACAATTAAAAACAGTAACACATGAACAATTTTTTCCCTGTCATTGCCAGTCTCCACTTCTGTGACTCGGAAATAGATTACCATCGGATGAGATTTATTGCATACAGATCTACACACATGAAAATATTCCATTCATTTCTTCTTAACTAAAATGAGCAAATCCAACTCAGATTATGGTACAACCTGCCAATAAATCCCTCAGGAAATGAATGACTTCCCAATGTCTAGTGGGTGTAGAACATTGCAATCCTAAACGGAATTATACCGTTCTATGTATAAATTTTAGAATGATGTAACTCTGTTTAAGATTACACTGGAACTATGTATTGTTCCATTTTATTTCTTTATTCGTTTTTTCTTCGTGAATGTTTTCATATGTCTTTTTACTAGCTTTCTGTGTGAACAGAATGGTGGACTAGATGGGCCTTTGGTCTGATCCACCATTAAGGTTACCAGGTCCCCTCTGGCCACTGGTGAGGAATGGGGGGGGTAGGGTTGCCAGATCCAGGTTGGGAAACTCCTAGAGATTTGGGGGTGGATCCTGGGGAGGACAGGGACCTCAGTGGAGTCCAGTCTCACAGACTCCACCCTCCAAAGCATCCATTGTCTCCAGGGGAATTGATCTGGAGATGAGCTGTAATTCCAGGGGATCCCCAGGTCTCACCTGGAGGCTGGCATCCCTATCCACCATGGCTCTTCTTATGTTCTTCCATTATGGTAGTTTGTTCTGTCCCCCCCCCCTCCTTTTAGGTGTACATTTGATTTATGCAATTTATACTGTTAAATAACCACTTTAGGAAGTTCTCCATTTCAGCATTTTTGGAAAGTTTGTTCATATACAGGAAGTTGATCTTTCTTTTTCTTATCTCCTCAGATCCTGGACTAACCCCTCCGCCCAAACTAAACCTGAAGGCCTGAACTAAATAAACACATGGCTGTTTTTAAGGCTCAATGGCAATCAAGCTCAAAGCTCTGGAGCCCCTGTGACCTTTTTCAGTGCTCTTTTTGTAGAAAAAGCCCAGCAGGAACTCATTAGCATAATAGGCCACACCCAACAGCAGAAACCCATTAGCATATTAGGCCACACCCCTGACAGCATAGCTCATTAGCACATTAGGCCACACCCACGTTGCCAGAAGTGTGGTTATCCAGCCACACCCACCTTTGCTTGTTATTCTGTTTACCTTGTTTGTTGTCAAAACCCAGGGTCTTTTTTTGTAGCAGGGACTCCTTTGCATGTTAGGCCACACACCCTAATGTAGCCAATCCTAATGAGTTTCTGCTGTTGGGTGTGGCCTATTATGCTAATGAGTTCCTGCTGGGCGTGGCCAACTTGGGAGCGTTCCTGCCCAAAAATAGCCTTGCCTTTTTTGACCTTTTTTAGCCAAGTTCCAGCAAGGTCCTCACCGCAAAAAAGAGAGGGTTTTTTCCCTTCTTTATTTGCTTCTACTCTTGGGGCCTCACTACATGTGTTCCACTTTTCTTGGGTCAGGTCAGCAAACAGGGAGGGGGGATGGAGGAGCAAGGTGCCCACAGGAGCCTGAGAACAAGCCTCATTTGTTATTTATTTACTTCATTTATACTCCATTTACTTCATTTATACTTCATATATACTCCATCTTTCTCCCTAGTGAGGGCCCAAAGCAGCCTCCATCATTCTCCTCTCTTCCACTTTAATCTCACCATAACCTTGTGACGAGTCCCAAGTCACCCAGCAAGCTTCCAAGGCAGAATGGGGATTGAACCTGGGTCTCCCAGATCCTTGGCTGACTCTCTAACCGCTACACTAGACGTCTCACCACAGTTGTGCACAGTCAGGCTTCACAGGAGCTTAACTGACTTCTGAGGGCTCCATGTCATATTTTGCTAGCATTCTCCCTGAGTCCTAGCAATCAAACATGTGCTGGGAGTTTTGTGCTCGGAACTCACTTCCCTCAGTTTGAATTGGCACTATGGCATACAGGAAGAGAGGGTGTGCCATTTTCCTGACCCAGGGGAGTGCCATTTGCTTTGCCGATGGTTCAATTTGCACTGATGGGCTGTACGCACATTTTCCCAGTTGGGCAAGAAAAACTGGGGAGAAGACATCTCTGCATGTGTTACAGTCTTGATCCAAACTGGCCCCACACACCTAGGAATTGAATTCCAGGCATGAAACTCTTAGTGTCTATCTGATCACAAGACCACAGGGAGGATGTGAAGATAACATAATGTTTAATTAGGCCATGGGTGTAACTCATGCTGGTAAGAGACTTAAGCTTGAAGTATGCATACAAGAAAAAAAGGATATATTTCTTTGTGTTTTCTATTCCTTTCACTTCGGTGCACAGCCAAAATTAAAAGATTTATTTCTTATTGAATCCCTAATAATGCAAACTTGAAAAACATCCTTGCAATTTCTGTAATTGCTAACTGTCTGCCGGGTCTGTGGATGTTAATTAACATTACCCCAAGACTCACACACCACACCACACCACCAGCCAAAAGCCATGTGCTCAGGGTCCCCTAGGTCTTCAGGCTTTGCACAGCTGGAGTTGCAGGAAGAATTCATCATTAATATCAAACCAAAGAATCATGATTAGGCTACATGCTATAAAATCTGATTGCGCGAGAACTCTGGCACACCCTAAACAACTTTTTTTTTCTGTGACTACACTCAGGCCAATGTTTTCAGGATAATAACCTGGCATTCTATACCACTTGAAAATGTCCCTTGCAGCGTAAAGCAGATAACCTATTTAGACAGGATGACCTTATCTCCAAATCCATCAACATTACTCCAGGCTGGACATTAGTCAGCTTGACTGACCTGCAACAGCCTTAAGTATCTTCTGTCTCCAGTGACCTTAATCACCTGAGCCACGGTATGGGGAAGTCTGTGCAATGGCATTAGGGTCTGGAAACCTCCCTAGTGCACTAACCAGATAGAAAAAGGAGTTGTTTTCCATTCTTGAACTTTATTCTACTACTGACATGAAATGACAGGATCCCTGCTTTAGGACAAGTAGAATATAACCTAATATTTCATATTTTCCTGCCTTCCTTCTCAGAATCTTATCTTCACGGCCTGTCTTCCCTCCCTGCTCCTATAGCTTCATCCTTTTCCTTCTGCTGGCTGGTTTTGCCACCTTTCATCTTCCCCTCTCTGTTCTTCCTTGCCCGTCTAGGGTCTTCTTCCCTGTTCTTCCACCTTCCCCTCCCACCTACCCTCTGTATCTTTGCATCCCTCAGGGGCATCCCCATACACTTTCTCTCCAACTGGAAAGGTTTTTCTCTGGACTAGCTGTGTGAGAGGAACATATTATTTGGGGAAATTTATTACATTTAAACTCTAGGGTTTTGCAAATTCTTTATTGGATAGCCACAGGTAAATTGCTTCTGTATTTTACCACTGAACTGTCTAAGATTGCCATATGTATTTGGCTGTTTAGGACTGAGAGCCAGTCTGGTGTCGTGGTTAACAGCGGTGGACTCTAATCTGGAGAACCAGGTTTGATTCCCCACTCCTCCACATGCAGCCCGCTGGGTGACCTTGGGTCAGTCACAGTTCTCTCAGAGTGGGGAGGGGAAGGGAAGGAGATTGTAAGCTGCTCTGAGCCAGGTTATTATGTTGTGGGGAGGGGAAGGGAAGGAGATTGTAAGCTGCTCTGAGCCAGGTTATTATGTTGTGGGGAGGGGAAGGGAAGGAGATTGTAAGCTGCTCTGAGACTCTGAGTGAAGGGCGGGGTATAAATCCAACTCTTCTTCTGATCTGTACTCATGAGCTATCCATTTCCTTTTCTTTGCTACCCCTTATCTTTGTTAGGATGATAAAATTTCACTTGGTTAAGCACCAGTCTCTATGCCCTTCTTTACTTTAGAGATATATCAAGCCTTATCATGTTTATGTGTACAAAGGCTTCAAGGTCCCCCTGTGAACTATTGTCTCATATGAGGCAGAAGATACAAAATATCCTAGTAAAGAAAATGAAGAAGCATGGGAAACTGTGTCTGCATTTGAACAAAAGGAGAGAAAATTGTGTATGATTGTGTGTGTGCGCTCTCATAATGTTAATGAATTTATACATAGTCCAAGTAAGATTTTTATTTATCCACCTTGATCTGGAACTACATACCCACCAGTCATTTCACTCACAGTCTCCACAGCAAATCAGTGGCAGGAGAAGATGAGCAATTAGCAAGACAGCCGTGATGGCAGGAGGAAGGATTTGTCGTCGTTCCCCCCCCCCCCACAACTGGGGGCAAAACCTCTGCAACCCTCCCTCAGCTGGGATTTCATACCTCTGCAACAAACGTAATTCTGGAATCCCAACTAGAAGAAAAATCTGCATGGTTGCAGTGCTTTTCAGGTATGTAATGGCTGCCAAATGTTTAGTTCTGTCCTCAGGGTCACTATAGGATTATTTGTGAGGTTTTTGTGTCCATGAAGAATACAGGAATCAAAATAGTGATCTGATGACTGATGTATTAAAACAAATAGGCCAGATTTTTTTGAGGAGTGTGATGGAAGCCTGCCATAGCCAAATTCCAGATTTCCTCTAGTTTCTGTGTTGTTTTTCCCAGTGTTGCTAACATTGCAGTTTTGGCATATGATCAACATCACTGCTGCACAGCACACATGAAAAGTATTTATCTGAAGCACTTATACCCTGTTTTCTTAAACTCTCTTGGGGTCACAAAGTAGCTTAGAAGGTATGAACACAGGATAGTTCATAAATCAATGGTATCATAAATAAAATGAAACAAATTAATCAGGACAGTACAGCAGAAATTAGATGGGAGAAAGAAAAGGAAGCATATGCAATTGATTCTTTTTTGTTGTATTTTTTATATATATGCATGTGTGTGTGGGTATGCATGCACCTGGAAGTCGTGATGACCTCTGGTGACTGCCTGTGTGTGTACCTGGAAGTCATGGCAACCGCTTTTGACTGACCCTTATTGGGAGCCTGTAAGATATTCAGAGAGGTGGCTGAATAAAGCCTGTCCCCACCTCCCAACTGCTTGTACTACAAGGAGGTCTCCCATCCAAGTACTTGCCAGAGTCAACCCTGCTTAGCTTCCAAGATCTGATGAGACTGGGCTTTCCTGGGCTATCCAGGTCAGGGCCAATGGATTCATATTGGGTCACTCCTCACTGGAAGGAAAATGCTGCTGTATATGTGCCTGTACACTATTAATCGATATCATTTATAGATAAGATGCAGGTATATGAATTACAGTCATGAATATTTTACATGTGGAAATGTATGCTGTGGCCCAAGAAAAAGCAGTCTAGCAAAGCCTAGAGCTCTCTGGAACACAACTCCCAAACAGTCATGCTACTAGCATACCCATTATCATCAGTATTCGGAGCTAAAAATAAAGGAAAGGATTACTTCAAAACTGGGCCATGTGGTAATGCCCTAGTATGAATACCGACTTCATAGAAGTAAAAGAGTTTGGACGTTATCTGTATATTTTAGTACTCTTGTTTTTTTTCCCCCCTAGTCATTATTTGTATTCCCCTAAAAATCTCAAAAAAATATTCTAGTTTAGCTCTTATTTTGTTTGGGAGCTTTAGAGGGCTTAGGTGTATTCATATATCTCATCTGTATGGAAGTGTGCCATTTTTTAAATACAGATTTTCTCAATTTCTATTTGTTTTGCAAACTACTCAAATTGTGGGCATGTGTGTGCGTGCGTGCGTGTGCACATGTGTGTGTGTTAATTGCCATCAGGTCACTTCCTACTAACATTGCAGGTATTAAATCCAGTTACAGGAAAGCTTACTCACATTTAGAAAAATGACAGATATGGCCAAATTTATTTTGTGCTCTCCCTTTCCTGTTCAGGTTCCAGTTCTCATACACAATGAGTGACAAGACAGTTTGAAAATGTAGTCACAAAAAGGGATCCCTGGATCTGAATGTATGAGCACCAAAACGTCATTAAAATTTCACAGTTCCCTGAGAACAATTCTGACTTGCTACTGGCAAGGAAATTTGAGCTCTCTTATGGCTACTTTTATCACAAAGTTGCCTTTGCATAGATAATAAAATGAAGTACCAACACTTTGAGATAATTTTATATCTCTGAGAAGATCTCTCTCTTTTCTCTCTCATTCTGTAGTAGAACATTATCTAATGGGAAGTCAACTCACATAGGTTGTAAGAAAATACCTAAGTGTCATCATACTAACTCACTGCATTTATTGAGTTGATTGTGAAGCCTGTAGCTAATATGCCTGAGCATTCTGGTAATAACTATAAAGGGCAAAGTGTTGTTTCTTAAAGGTAAATTGTAAAGGTATTGAGGGTGGGCAAGTGTAATGGGGCTAGTTTGAAAGGGTTATCACCACACTCAGGATAGGGTTGTTGGGTGAACCAGTGTTCAGCTTCCTTACATTAAAACATGTCAGGCAGTTTGTGGGGCTGAGATCACACCAGTAAAGATATGGCTGGTGGAAATGGTAGAGGAAGAGAGAGGCCAGTGGGATTGGAGGGGGGGCATAGAAATATCCTAAATAATAAGAGAATTATCACAAAGGGCAAAATATCAAATTCATTATCATTAGAACCTCAAATAGTTCCCAAGAAGTTGGAGGAAATCTTCTGCTGGCCATAACAAGTAAGAAGAGATGGAATGTTCTGTTCCTGAAACGGGGCAGAGCTAGCTGGTTCTTGCCTGTTTGCTAGGCAAAGGGTTACATTTCAGCTGCAAAGTCTGTGACTAAAGTCAAGCCGTAGGTGAGGCCAAGGCAAAACTTTGAAGGCTCTCCAATTGGCCTATAAACAATTTTATAATGGCTCCAGACTATGTTCTGAATTAAATCTACATATTCTCATGACTGGAACTAACATAGTGCACAACTCAAAGTTGTGACTTCTAGGAAAAGTAGTACTACAGGATTATTTTATGAAATGTGGAATGAAATATTAATATTTAAAGAATATGACTTTGACACCAGGACCTCTCTTCCTGAGTTTTTAAGGGCAAGCATGAATTTAGAAAACAGTTTCTCAAGTTCTGATCCAAAGCCTGCTTCAGTCAGTAGCAGTTTTGTTCTCATTAGTTAAGATCCCATTTAGGACATTGACAGTGCGATCCTAAAAAGACTTTCCGGGGAGCAAGCCCCACTGAATAGACTCTAGCAGGACTGTGGGTTGCACCCAGTTAAATTGTAATACTAAACAGACTTACACTCTTCTAATCATTGTTTTAAGTGGAATTAGAAGGGTGTAACTCTTTATGCTTGTGCTGTTAACAAAAGACATGCCACAAATTGTAGGTTTTACATGGGAGCAAAAAGAAACCCAAAATAACATAATGGGAACATTATGTGAGATTAGAATATTCTACTGAAGTCAGTGTGGAGGTAACAATCCAGAAGAAGAAATAAATGTTTTGTTTCGATACATGTTTCAAGTAGAAACATTGGGAAATCTTACATCATTGTTAAATTTGTTCTCTGCAAGATTATCCACAGGATTCCCCTTTTCTTAAACTAGTACAATATGTGAATTTGGAACTGGAAATCTGTTACTGGAAGGCAGACTGTGAAGCAACAGCTTTGTTAAGAGGGCTGATTTATGTGAGAGTTTGCAGAAGGGAAGAGAGAAAAGCAGAGATTGGATTTAAACCCCGCCCTTCACTACCCAAAGGAGTCTCAGAGCAGTTTACAAGCCCTTTCCCTTCCCCTCCCCACAACAGACACCCTGTGAAGTAGGTGGGGCTAAGAGAGCTCTTTCGAGAACTACTCATGAGAGAATAGCTCTGAAAGAATTTATGACTGACCCAAGTTGCCTGTGAAGGAGTGTGGAATCAAACCCAGTTCTCCCAGATTAGAGTCCATGCTCCTAACCGCTACACCCAACTGCGGGTAAAGCACATTTTAAAAATGCATGTAGCCTATTACATACACAGGTGAGAAGATTTACCTGAATTTTGGTTAGCTGAATACCACGCAGCCCAATCTAATTAAAGTTATATATGCAATTGTAGATCTGTGATTGGATCTCCCATTTTTACCTATTTAATTTTTTAGAGTGGCAAGAATTCCTTTAACAAATGCATTCACTTTGCAGTTCTTTTGGATTCAGTCCTTAAGTGAGTTATGGGATAGTTGATTCCTTCCACACTAACAGCTACATCATACTAATTCAGACTGAATAGTTCAAGTGCTGTGCTATGATTTTTACAGAGTATCCATATGATGTTATTGCCAATGCACTGTATTGTTTTTTACTTTTATTGGCGCTTTAATTACTCTTTATCTCTTTGCAGTCAAAGCAATAGCTTTCTAACTTTTTTACATTGCAAATGATTCCAGGTATTATAGTGTACTGTGAACTCTTCACAGAGAGACACACAGAATCGTCCTGTGGAATTCCTGTGACACCGCAATAAGCCAGTGTCAGGAATGCAGTCAGGATTTGCCCTTAACCACAAGTATCCCCATATCCAGCACTTTATTTTCCCCCATAGAAAATCAACCATACATTATATGGGGTACAGTAAAGGGGTACGTTTGGAAGTACCATTAGGATCCATGCTCCTAGTGACTTCTATCAGTTAGAATAAAGTATCCTGCTATTTGTATAGCCCATGTTTGGTGCCACTTCTTGGTCATGCTAGAAGGTAACAGAATGCTCAAAAACAGCTTTTAGATCGATATCTCAAAGGCAAAAGAAATTTTAGAAGCTCATAGTAGGGTTTGCAAAGTGGCCATCCACAGTGTATTGCCATTGTGCTCTTTTCCAAACACACAATGCCTGTGGAAATGGTTCTGTAGTTCTGTGATGCCAATTTACAGTTGTTGTCACACGAGCAAGATAAAGCGGGGGAGAAGCGAGGCTATTTCCTCCAGAAGAATTTGACCCATAGTTGCGTGATCACACCTCCCTTTGAAGATGCAGGCACAGCTTGTCAGTGCATGATCAGACACAACTGCGGGTGAGTCATGGTTTTTTTGGTGCCATTTTTTCCCCATGCGCATAACCGAGGGATCAATGAATCGCATCTCTGCACCGAGGGCTCCCTATGGAGTTTGCGATGATGCACATACTGCGAGGGGGGAGAACAACAGCATGGAGTTGGGATGGCCTGATCAGACCATCCTGACGCCATAAGAACACGCTGGAGCGATCAGACATGGGAAAGTCTGTCCGTGGCCCGTTGCAACCCGTTTACTACCGGGTTTTTCCCGATGTCTTTTAACTCCGCTTCTGCAGCGGAGCAGAATGGGTTGCCGATGGCTGCGGGGCGCTTCCCATATGTTGTTGTCTGATTGCATCCTTTAAATCCACCTGGCATTTGCACCTATGCCGGGTCTAATTGTGCATATGATCACAGCCTACATGGGATTTTTTTTGGTTTGTTTTTTAGCCATCAAGTCAAGCTGACGTCTGGCAACCCCAGTGGGGCTTGAGGGCAAGGAACATTCAGAGGTGGCTTGCCATTGCCTGCCTCTGTGCTACATCCCTGGTGTTCTTTGGAAGTCTCTAGCCAAGATTAGCTTACGAGATCGGGCTTGCCTGGACTATCCAGGTCAGGGCTGCCACTTTGCATGTGTTTTTGTTATTTGTTTACCTATGATACCCACAGAGGAGTCCACTTGGAATGTTCCAGCATTTAGTAGGGAGCACGCAGACAATCTACTGGAGCATGACATGGAAGCCCAAAGGCAACACCTCAGTCAGCACACCTTTGGGAGCTGCTTTGGCTCCCCCTTGGGAGAAAGTAAGAGTATAAGTGATGACAAATAAATAAATTACAGCATTTTCCAGACCTTATTCCACTTCTGGCGTGCAAACACGAGAAACAGAAAGTATTTGAGTGTCAGGCTTCTGACTTGCAAACAACAAGTAGTTTTGAATGCACTTGCACCTAGTTTCCAGGTTTAATGATGGCCATGCAGAAAAGATGATTTACAACTACACTTCAGCCTTCCTGTGCTTTACAGTGAAGTGTGTCTTCTTGAGAAAAAATAAATATGACAGTGTCTTATTTTCGGGGAAACATGGTAGTTTCCAGATTTAATGATGGCGATGCAGAAAAGATGATTTACAACCGCACTTCAGCCTTCCTGTGCTTTACAGTGAACATGCAATTTTGTTTTAGGTTAATCAGAAGAGACTTGGTTAGTTGTTCCAAGTTGGCTTTTTCCAGCCATAGTTCTGAAATTCATAATTGCAGTCCTAATGTACCTAATGACATCACTGGGAATGCAATGGGGTTTGCGAACGTTCTTTGTGTGTTTCCAAATCCATCTCTGGGAATACCTAACCCCAGACACTTGTGACATAAACAGTCATGGCCCTGGTCGTAATACTGACTTTGATGGACCAGTGGTCTGATTCGGTATAAGGTAGTTTCATCTGTTCATGTGTTCAAGATACTGACTTCAACAAGTAATTCTTTCATTAACTTCATGGCTGACCAGGAATATGAAACCAACTGTCCTTGATCTACGACCAATACTCTACTTGCAATACCATTAGTATTACCACGGGAAAACAAACCAGTTGAGATCTATATCTATTAGCTCTGTCAAACCTTTTTGCCAGTTATTTCAACATTTTCTATTTCTACATGAGGCAGGGATTTTCTTGGTAAGCAAAGGCTAATCGCTGTAGTCATAGACCATTATTAGACATATTTTTAGTAGCAGTTTGTCTATTTATAACTCCAGAGGAGCAGATGCTATGAAACACACGTAATACAGTTCACCTTCTATCCAAGGAGAAGACTGACTGAAGAAAACATTTCACATCTGGAAGACATCATATTACATTCTAGCCAGCTCATACCCCAACCCAAACCACATGCTGAGTCGAACATGATGTCCTGAGAATTTTCTCTGCACAGGATATTCCCTTCTCTGGATGCACAGAAGCCTGAAAGGGTGATTTGTTCTCTGCAGACTTCAGCAGACCTACACTAGTGTAGGAGGTATGTGAATCACTCTTGTAGTGGGCCATAGCCAGTCCAAACCAGCTTACCAAAGTACTTTGGCTCTTCTCCTTGAAGCATTTATTCCACAGTTCATTCTGAGATGATCCTCATAGTCATTCAGTAGTGCGCCTCAGTGTTCACATACTTTATATAACAGCTTTCTTGAAAGTGCCAGACAACCAAGGCCACCTTAACCCCATGACCCAGCCTCACTATGCTGTCATTGGAATTGCCCTACTACCATGAACAAAACGTTTTGGGTTTTTTGCTGGCAGGCACAACACTAATAGAAGCAGACTGGGGGGGGGACAGCTTTTGGCAAAAAACAGTAATAAAAAATAGCCTTCTTTGAGCTGACTTGCATGTTACCTTATTGTCCAAGTCGACAATATTTTCCTTGGACATTTACTACTAAGACCAAATTCTGGCATTTTCAGGTGCTTTGAAGGGTAATGAGAGGAGGAGCATAGAATGCCCATATTTGGTCATAAGGAAGAAGAGTTAGCAAAAGATATATACAAGGCAAGGCTAGGGTTGCCATCCTCTGGGTGGGGCCTGGAGATCCCTTGGAATTACAAACGATCTCCAGACTACAGAAGTCAGTTATTCTGGAGAAAATGGCAGCTTTTGAAGTCAGACTCCATTGCCTTATATCCCATTGTGAGGTCCCTGCTGTCCCCAAACCCTGCTCTCCGGAGACTCCACCCCCAAATCTCCCAAAAATTCCCAACCTGGAGTTGGCAACCCTAGGCAAGGCAGAAGGGACATGGGATAGGCAGGATAACTGCATTACCTGAGTGGCAGACCTGATTAACAGAGGCTAGGAAAGGGGTGATGGCTGTGGCTTCACTCATGATTAGATTCCCAGGGAAGTCTGTATTGTAAGGCAGAGTCCTGGATGGTACTAGATTTAGCTAATTTTCCTGCAAACCTTGATTATGGCCTGGAATTTTGATGAGCCCCCAGGGAGCTAAAGAGCACAGCCACTGTCAAGGGAGTGTTCAGGCTCCTGGGGGAACCTGGCTATTTCCCATGAGTCAGCTTCTCCATTGCCCACAGCCTAATCTTAATTTCTCAGTTTTAATATCAAACATGGAGTCTCTCCTGCAGTCTCAGGCAGCACAAGCTCTGAGAAGTCAGGGGAGGGGGGATCAAACGCACAGCTCCCAGCCCAGGCCTGCTTTCAGACTTACACAGATTCAGCACACTATCCCAGTACGTGTGGTAGGAATGCCAGTACTGCAATATAAAGGCAAGCATTTTCCATTCATACTACTTCAATATCACTAGGAGCAGCCTAAGTCAATGTGTTATTACAAACAGCAGTAGCAAAACATTTGTAGGGCTTGAAATAACCTTCTTCCTTTTACCAGTGTTGCAGCAGACGCATCTAGTAAGTATGTTCAGTTCAGATGAGAAGCTTAGGGTCTTATTCTGCTTATTCTGACCACATCATTCACTAAGACAATGGCCCTTTCTGCATACACTGCTTGCTGCAGTTTACTGCAGAGAACCCAAGCAGTCAAGCCATGAAGTTTCACTGCAGATTTCTTTGCCTGCCATCTGCATATTCTTTTATTCTCCGATGGATTCATTCTGCACCTAAAAACGGAAAAGTGCAGTTTTTCATAATTGGTGTAAGAATGTCACTTGTGACGTCTGGGGGTGGTCCAATTGCCACCGACTTGGCCAAGTGCATAAACAAGGGATAGAGCACACTGCACCATCTCCTTTCTCTCCTCCCCTCCCCGCTCTCCAGCCCCCTTTGGCTACGTGCCGCGGAGCTACTCCAGGCATTCACAACACATAGAGGGACGTCAGCTCAGCGGCTGGTCTGTCGAGAGGAGTGGCGCCCCAAGGGTTCTATTTTTTACATTGTTTCCAGTGGGCAAGCCTGTCATTCCTTTTAATGCATCCCCCTCTCAGTTGTGTACAGATTGGCTTTGGGGAAGGGGGAAAAGATCCCTTCCTAGGGTCCAATGTGCAAAGGGGGGGAGAAGTGTGTCAAATGCCCCCCGTGCAAACTAGAGGCATCAAACTCGCAGAGGACCTCCACAGGCTGCCCCTCTACCTGCCCTCCAAGTTGTGTGCAGATTGGCTTTGGGGGAGGGATAAATGTGCAAAGGTGGGGAGAAGCCCAGCCTTTTGTTTCTCTCTCTGCCGCCAGCCAAGAGGGAGCAGAGTGGGAGAAATCAAACCTCGGGGAGACGTGACAAAAGAAAGTAGGGGTGGAATTGGCCAGAGACATGGGTGGTGTCGCACAGTCTGAAGTAGGATGTCTGCTTAGCATTACCTCCGACTCAGAAGTGGATCAGTCTTTAAGTCCTCCGCAAAGGCACTCTTGGATACCCCGGGGCAACACCGTACTGACTCCAAAGTCACGACTGAATGGCCATAAAAGTATGTGGAAATTCCAAGAAGACCTGATGCCCACAAAAAGTGAAAATGTGATGCAATGCAGAGAGTGATTAACAACTCTGGAAGAACAGTGTGTAAACAGACAGGTGAAGAAAAGTCCAATGGATACAACTCAGTTTCAGCAGGGCAGCGTTGCTAATTGAAGCAATGGAAGTTTTAGTGTGAGATTTGTCTTTTCCAGAGTTTGTGGCCCAGACACTTTCAGCAGAGAAGGGGGTATACAATTGCATCCTGCTTCTTAGAGTCCACTTGAATTATCATGATTACTAGAACAAATGTGTTGATCACTTGGGCTGTTAAAAAGAGAGAGAGGTAGACAAGAAGGCAGGGAAGAGATCCTGTTTGCATAATTTAGCAGTAACCATTGACAAATGGAAAATCAATCATTAGAGGTTTGTCTTTGAAACACTGGAAATGTGGTTCCAGACTGAAGTGACAGTCAGGGAAACTGCTTCCCACATTAGTATTCCACTTTTCTTGGGAAGTGGTGACAAAATAGCTGAAGGTACACATCATCTATGTAATGTGCAATTAGTCATTCATGAGCCTGATGGTATGTTGAATAATTCTTGGCCAGAGGAGCCATAAAAAAAAGCTTCATTACTCGATTCTGCTGTTGGTATAAACTGGCCCTGTGTTCCACCAGTGGAAGCAGACAGGTACAATCCTATCCTGCTCAGATGGTGCCCAACAGAAAATAGGATCATTAGACTGGTCCTTAAAAAAAAAAACATCCTTCTTTGCTCATTGAAGAGAAAGGAGCTAACACAACATTTTTGCATTTCTGTGACTAGCTGAGCATGTTGTGTGCGTGTGCTGGGATCGCTTGCACTGAGGATCATGCCATTTATCTTTGCCTATGGAGATATTCTTGGGTGATTGATTCAGACAGAGATCACACCCTTGTTTCTAATCAATGTAGGGAGTATGGATAGTAATTTACTCACATAAATACAGAGCTCAAAGTCAGGTTTGATTTTTTTTAAATTCATTTTTAATTAATATTATTTAGTTACATATTGTTACACTTTAAAATAGCAGCAGCGATGACATAATATATGTGACAACAGGAGGAAAAGGGGCACAGCAACCATATCATTTACAACACTATTAAAATAAACAATTTTGATAAACTGACAACTGTTAACTTCTGTGAAAAAACAGTCTATTAAGAAAAATCCTTTTGTAGCCTCAACAAAATAGGAGGAGCTTATATTTGGCAGCTTTAATAGCCTCCCATTCCAAACATTCTAAATCTATCTTTTCCACTAAAGGGAACCAAATACTTAACAGATTGTAAAAACGTTGTTCATTATGATTAGAATCCTTATAAACTGAAAAAACATCTAACATAAACAAATCCCAGATTTTGTGAACCCATTGTGCTACCGTAGGAATTGCTTTATCTTTCCAGGATCTGGCTGTAAGAATTTTTGCCGCAGTAAGCAGCATTCCTATTAATTTTCTCCTTTTTGTAGACGGACCATTTTCGGGCCAAAGAGCTAAAAGAACAATCATAAGATCTAAAGGTAAGTCGTAGTGGGTTAATTTGCATATACATTGTACTATCTGAGTCCAAAATCCTTGAATTAATTTACAAGACCACCAATTATGTATACATGTAGCACGTTCCCCGCATTTTTTCCAACAAAGAGGGGTTGAACCTGGAATTATATGGGCTAATTGGACGGGAGTCATATACCATCTCAATATAACTTTTAAGTTAACCTCTAGAGCATATAATGATTTGGACATTGAATTATGGGCCTGCCATATGTCCACCCGTTGATCTTCTGTGTGATTGCAAAGTCGGGTTTGATAAGGAGGGAGAGGAGGCTGCATGGGGACAGCCTGATCTCATCAGATCTCAGAAGCTAAGCAGGGTCGGTACTTGGATGGGAGACCTCCAAAGAAGACTGCAGGAGAAGGCACTGGCAAACCACCTCTACTTAATCACTTGCCTTGAAAGCCCCTTGTTGGGGTTGCCATAAGTTGGCTATGACTTGATGGCACTTTACACACACACACACACACACACACACACACACACACACTGCAATGAGGAAAGTATTCCACATCCAAAATACTACAGCGTGGAGAACAGTGTTCCCTCTAAGCTGCGGAGTCCTGTGAGCTAAAATTCTACTTTATGAGCTACTGGCATTAAAGTTGTGAGTGAGCAATTTGGCTGCTGCATCAATTAGTTCGCTTTGGAGCCATCCTTCCTGAGCTAAGACAAAAATGTGTGAGCTGGATGCTAAAAAACTGTGAGCTAGCTCACACTAACTCAGCTTAGAGGGAACACTGGTGGAGAATGAAAATTCTGAAGAGAATTCATTGGGCTACATGAGAGCTGTGAGAATATCAGGGTTTACGAGCATCACATAGATGCCATAATTCCAGACGGGACAGTTTGCCACAGCACATTTAATCAGAAATCCAGTGGCACATTGAAGACTAACAAAATGTAGTCCAACATAAGCTTTTGCGAGACAGAGCTCACTTTATCAGATGCCTGAAGTGTACCTGTAGAGCAGCTGTTTATATTTAAAGTTGCAAGAAAGAGAAGGATGGGAGTGGGGAGATGTTACCAAGAGAAGCCAGTTTGAAACAGTAACCGGAGAAAGAGAAATCAATCCATTCAGAGTGGGTGAGGAACATTCCTGACTGTTGAAGATGGGCAGAGTAGATCTAGTCAAGGAAGGCACGGTGTGAAATGTGGCAAGAAAAACTAAATAACATCTGTAAAGGCTGGGTCATGCCGTGCTATTACCAACCATAGAGAGTACGCCCCTGTTGAAGTTCATAAGGGCGATAATACTGAATCTTTTTGATGAGTCTGAATTCAGCCATGTTGGATTCTCCCTTTGAATTTCTTCTATAGGACCATAGTAACCATTAGATCACCAGTATGTCCTGGAAGCTTAAATTGTTCTCCCACTGAATTCTGAGTATTGGGATCTATTGTCAGATTTGTGTCCAGTTACGCTTTTGCATAAGGACTGCCGTATTTGTCTAGTATAGAGAGCCAATGGCATTGTTCATACACGATGGCATATATTACATAAATTCTCTGTTATTGCTTATAGCTTTCAAAAACTTTTAGGAAAACCACTATGACAAAACTAGATCTCAAATTAATTAGGAGCTAATGACTTGGATCTGGACTAATGTTCCCCTGGGAGAAGGGGAGAATTGTGCTCCCTGGACAGAAGTCCTTGTGCCTTTGGGAAATGTTTAGTCTGGATCCAACCCATTAGCGCCACTATATTCATGTATACATTTTGTTTCACTATTTAAACAAAAACACATGGAGCTTGTTGTGACAGGCTTTTTGAACTGATGAGGGAAATGACACAAGTTTCTGGCAGCGCTGTTGTCTTCTCATTTCTAGACACCAGAAGCCATTTAAATGCCTGTCTGCTTACTCATTCCTTTTAATATGCAGTGATTCTTGTGACTGAGCTCTTCCAGAGTACAGTTTTCTATTATCCACCTTTAATTCATTGCTCACATACATGTCTAGGACTTCACCTTCTTTCCTATATTGTAAAAAATACACAAATGATATCATCCCTAGTAGCTCGGTACTTTATTCACATATTCATCTTGTGGCTATGAAATATTTTAGAATGGATTCAAACATTCAAGAAGAGGCTTGCAAGGCACAGGTGTTATACTCAAGTTTTATACTCAACCTCTCTGCTTTTCTTCCTAAAAGGATCCAAAGCAGTTTACAACAATAACAAACAATCAAAGTACAATACAAAAATACAACTAAATATACAAACAGAATAACCAACCATATCTCGGTCTGCTCCTGAGTCGAGTAGGCCAGCTTATCCAGGCCCCAAGTATCTGGCTGGAGATGACATGCAGTTTTTCACATTTTTAAGAGCATTCATCTAGGATGTATAGGTAAAGGTAAAGGTTCTCTTGCTCGAAAGCCAGTTGAATCCGACTCTAGGGTTGTGGTGCTCATCTCTGTTTCAAAGCCGAAGAGCCAGCGCTGTCCGAAGACATTTCTGTGGTCATGTGGCCGGCATGACTAGACACCGAGGTGCATGGAACGCTGTTACCACCGCAGTTTTATTGTTTACACGAAAAGACATTTGTGGGTGAAGAGAGCTAAACCAGCTGTTATACAGGAAGTGATCATGGCAGTGGGGGGGGAATGTCTGAAGTAAAAGAAGGTAAGCTGCTCTCTTTCATGTTGAACCACTCCTACCCCACTTCAGGCATCAAATGGGCTGATGCAAAAATAAGTACACATAGCTAGTGTTCCCTCTAAACTGTGTTAGTGTGAGCTAGCTCACAGTTTTTTAGCCTCCGGCTCACACTTTTTTGTCTTAGCTCAGGGAGGATGGTTCCAGAGCAAACTAATTTATCCAGTGGCCAAATTGCTCGCTCACAACTTTAATGGCAGTAGCTCACAACATAGAATTTTTGCTCACAAGACTCCACAGCTTAGACGGAGCATTGCACATAGCTGCCCTGTCTCATCTGTTTGAGCTTAGCTATATTCCCCAAATCTGGAGCAAGAGAACCAAAAAACTGTAGGACTGCATTTGAGTTTGCCAGGCAGGGCAGGGCAGGGCAACCAGCAGGAGATGATGGAGGTGGGGACTTCCAGATTGGGGGGGGGGGTGTTTCAGAGTCATCAGCATGATGACGCCATTTCCAGGTTGTGCTGGAAGTGATGTCATTGTGCTGTGGGGAAGATGCTCTGGGATTCACCCCAAAGTCCAAAGCTCCATTGTTTAACCACAGAGTTTAGGCTGAATGCTAGAGAATCACCTGGCATGATGATGTAACTTCTGGGTTGTACTGGAAGCAACATGATCACGGCCCCTCATTTTGCCTGGACATTTCCTCCCAGCACCCAGCTGACTAGCACGACCTGGGGCCATGAGATCTTCTGGCCCCAGCAGGAAGCTGGCAATCCTAGCTGCATTGTGTAGACCAGTGGTTCCTAACCTTTCATCCACTGCCATCCATCAAATACACAACATTATCATCAAATGCTAACTCCCAGCAAAACAGTAGGAGAAAAAAAATCAGCACTCCAGACAAGGCAACTGCATTTGTATAGATATATGCAGGGCCTTTTTTCTGGGGGAATGTGCTGGAATGGAGTTCTGGAACCTCTTCGACGAAATTATTTTTAAAATGTTGAAAAGTTCATGGGTTTTCAGTAGGCAGATTGAAAACTTCATATCCCTTTTGAGAGTTCCAGCACATCTTTTTTTTTTTTTAAGCCCTGATCATATGTATGATATGTCCCTGTGACACACAGATTTCAGGCATACACTCAATGAGACCCTATTGACCAATGACCACAAGCCAGCTCCTTAATGTTAGGTTTTATTCTTATCTGCTGTGTACCATTTTTAAGGGACTGGGGGAGAAATCTGGGATTGTATCTTTGGTGTGTGTTTGGGGGTGAGCAGTATAAAAGAACTATCTTCTTGTGACTGCCAGAAGTCATTGCAAGTAATGAGATGGGACTGCCTAAAATCCTGACTCCCCATTTGCCCCCCCCCCCAAGTTCTGAATCTTCTTACAATTTGTTGATCACATCCTGGGCACTGTATATAGGGGTGCCAATGTCCAGGTAGGACATGGAGATCCCCCAGATTACAACTGATCTCCACACTACTGTGATAACTTCCTCCTGAGAAAATTGTGCTTCGTAGGGTGGTCTCTGTGGCATTATACCCTGCCAAGGTCCTTCCCCTCCCCAAACACCATACTGCAGGCACAGCATCAAAACAGGGCTTACTTGGTCAGTTGCCAACCAATGAGAGCTGCCAGGGGGCCCACTCCCAATTGCAGCTTCTGCTAATGAAGGAGGGAATCTCCCTCCCTCCTCCCATCTCCCTCCCTCAAGCCAGTAGTTTATAAATGGAAAGTGAATGACAAGCTTGCACCTAAGTACAAAGCAGCCTTTGAACGCCAACCCCAAATCCTTTATGGCTTAACCTTCCCTTTTTACTAAGGCTGACTTGTCTGTAGTTCTTACAGTCTCCTGCCTCTGTGCTTGGTTCCCATTATCACACATGGTCAATGAAGACTTCCAATTTCACTGACTAATAAAACATCAAGCCATCGCCGCCCCCCCCCCCCCCAAAACCATACCCTGGTTTTTTTTGGAGTTACCACAAATGAGAGAAGCAGTCAGTGTGTGAGCCAAAGTTTGGAAGCTGCTCAAGCACTTTTCAGTATTGAGGTTTCCCGCAAACTATTTGGATAAAGCAAATCTTTTATGACCAAGATCAGTCTGCTGTCTTTAAAAAAATAAGGTGGCACCACTGAAAAAGTCCTGTCTCTGGCTGCCACCTGCCTCACATCTTTAACTGGAATACAGACAGCCCGGCTTGGGAAGAGGATCTTCATTTGCAGGCCAGTGGGTGGCTCCTACTTTTTCACATTCTAAAAGTAAACCATTTTAATTCGGAGACTGCTTGACTCAGCAGGCAGAAGTTCATGCAGTTATAAATATTCTGTAGGCGCAGATTAAGTGTGTGATTCTTAGCTGTTCCCTAGACAACCGCTTCTAAAAAGAAGAACTAAAATATTAGCCCTGTGAAAACACTGATTACTTGCATCTTTCTTGAATCCTGCTTGTTAGTCATTCTGCCCATGTCCATGAATCTTGTTGCATAACATCCTTGGCAGTCATTCTAACTAGCTGATTGTTCAGTTTCTAGTCGGGGCCAAAGCAGATGCAACCAAAGCAGCCTCATTTCTTTACTTATATTGCTGCCGAAGAGTTTTATTTCTAGCCGTACCATTATAAAAGGTATGGTTTTCTTCTTGGGGAGCAACTGCCGCTGCAGATTTCCCATCCTGACCCTAACTCAGTCCCTCAAAATGCTGCAGAAAGGAACCATTTCACCATACCCTCTACGCACATTGCCATGTGCCCACAATGTTGGTGTACAGAATGCAGCATTTAAGGTAAAGAGATTCTCTATACATTCTCATCCAGAGGTCAAAGTCTTCATCCTAAGAAATGCATTAGAGCTGAGATGGTTGTTACAGAGCTAATGATTATTTTTTCCCAGAATTGGTTTTAATCTTTAGTACATAAGTGCTGTATAGTGTAGTGGTTAAAAGAGTGGTATGAGCCCTGAAAAGTCCCTGGCTCAAATCCTACCTCATAACTAAACAAAAGAGACCCATCTCTGGCAATTTTGAATTACAAACACAAGCAAAGAACAAACAAACCAAAAACCAAACAATACCGAGACTGCAATTTGCATTATTTTCTATTCCCAGGATATACAAAACATTTAGTCAGAGCATCTGAAAAGTCCCTGCACAAGCTTCTCTTGTAACAGACTTCCTACTGAGTTCCATTGTTATGCTCCATTTCAAGTAGATATTTTCTCAGGAGTATCTTCCATAAATAAGAGACAGATGGTCCCTGTAGATCAGTAAAAGTTATCAGTCTTCACATTAACAAGGGCATCAATAAAGAAACAGGTTGAATATAATACAATGTTATCAAGGTGTTGTTGTGTGAATTGTAGTCCTTCAGCTGTTTGCTTGTGCTTGTCGTTCAAGTACCACCTTAGAAACAGCTGTCTCAGTAGGTGGCCTGAGGCAAGGGGGTTGAAGTCTTGGGCTACCCTTTCTTCATCCCTCCTCTTGTCAGTTTCACTGCTACCTTGACTTGTAAGGCAGTGGAGTGGTCTCAACTAATACAGCAAGTCTTTCCCCATTGATGAGGCCTCCCCTCTGTTTCACCTAACTTCATTACATCTGTACAATTATCAAGATACCCAGCAGAGGTCATTTCGGGGGGGGAACGCGGGGGAATGCAGTTCCCCCGGGTGAGGTGCAGGGGGCGGGGCACATGACGAAGCCCCGCCCCCTGCTTCCGGCCACCCCACTTCCAGCCCTTATTCAGCCAGGAGGAGGCAGGAGAAGAGGGAGGGTAAGTTGCTTCCTCCCCGCCTCTCCCCACCCCTGCCTGCCTGGGGCCAGGGAGGGCCTTGGCAGGGCTTCCTCGCACTCCCGCTGGCCTTGCAGGTCCACCGCCGGGCCCCTGATGTCAGGGGGTGTGGCATATGCTAATGAGTTATGCTAATGAGTTCCCCTAGCTCTTTTTCTACGAAATGACCCCTGATACCCAGTAATAGGATTGTGCCATGTATCAATAAGAGGTAATGACTTCCATGGCCACAGATTGTTGTTTGACTATACTGATCTCAAACAAGGCCCATCATTAACAGCATAATTGGATTTAGTTAATATTCATTGCAGTGCTAATTTGCTTCTAGTTCTTGTCTCTGTCTGCTCTTAGGATAACTGTTGCTTACTTTGCATTTTGCTTACATTTTGTAACTATTTGTAAGCAGCTTTACATCATATGTATGATGTGCCATGGGAGAGAAAAACAACAACATTCTTTTACCTTGACTAACAGATCCAGAAATTGTTATAAACCTCTCATGTGGAAAGGCTTTAAGCCATACAATCAGTTGACACTAAGCATGACTACTACAGAATTAATCTCCCTCAGGGCTGGACCTAGTTTAACACTTCCTCCTCCAAAAGGAACCATGCCAAATAAATGCTGCTCCCGGAACCTCTCACTACTTGGAATGCATAACAGTCTTCACATGAAATACCAGCTTCAGCAGGTATGGGATTCTATATAGCCCTTGCTTTCTTGATTTATTTGAAGTTATGACCCATCACTTCTTAAATGGCATGGGCCCAAGAAACCAGAGCAGCATTGTCTGTTGCAAGTTTTATGGGCCACTGGACACAGCCAGTCAATGTGTCCATCTGTCATTGCTCCCTTCACCCACTCAAATTCACCCGTTTACCCCCCCCCCAACATTTTGGCTCTGTTCTTCCCTCCAGTTGTAGCCTCCCCCAAGTAATGACACTTTTCCTCATTTCAACTACACCAGAGGGAGCAGAAAGTGTCCCAAACCATCCATTGTTTGCTTAAATATATTTATTCTTGAGGTGCCAATTGCATTAACTTCATGAGAATTTGGTTACACACGGAATCCCCTGTTGAAGAACTAGCTGTAGGAGTAATGCCAGTTTGGAAACAGAATCCAAAAGTGCAACTTTCATGGAGTTTAAATTATTAGCAAGCACAAAATGTCAGTCTGTATGTCTGCACTGCTTACATGGCATCACAGAGGAGCAGCTTTAATTTACAGTTTCCACATCTCTGGAACCCTTAACTGCTAGATCAAGGTGTTTTGCTGCCCAAGAGAATAGTGCTGAAGACCCAGATGGAACAAATCATCTTCCCATGCTGCCACCACCAGCCAGGAGAAAGCTAAGTCCCTGTGGTGCTGCTAGAACCACAGGAGCTCAGATCAGAACTGACTATCAGTATTGAAGATCAAGGAGGCCATGGCAGGCATCAGCCGTGGCAGACACCTGTTCCCACATGGCCAGGTTCAATCCAAGTTTCAGCAGCACTGTGAGCATCTCAAGAGTTCACCTTGGGCTGGTTGCTGGTAGGCATAACCCACTCCCCCTCATCTCTTCCTGTACACCTGCCAACTGGCAGCAAGGCAGTCCCTAGCAGCATATGCATGCCCTCTCCTCATTGCAGTACCCCAAGCAACCACTTGGGCCCCTTTGGCAGTGTGCTGATGACAGTGCATCGCTCCCAATGGGCACTGCCATTCTGCCTCTTATCAATATTTTTTCTCACAAGGAGGACCTGCAAGTTCTAATGGTTACACAACCTTTATTTGTGTTTTCATTGAAAGTACATTGCCAGTACAAAATGGTTTTTAAAACCACTTTACGGTGTATCCCTTCTTTTGTTAATCCAGATTATTTAAAATCACATACTGTTAAACCTTGCCGACTATGTGACCCCAATAGGAGTGGCTCTCTAGGGATGACGTCAGTTATAAAAGCGCATTAATTAAATATTTTCACACTAACTTCTAAATACTGGAGAAAGGACAAGATTAATGCCAATTATTATTTCATGGTATATAATCAATTTTATTGATTTAATTTTATTTTTAAAAGTATTTCTGTCGTGTGCATTTTCCACCTCCCACCTCCTATTCACAGGCAGTAAAACTCTCAACCTCATCAGTGCCAGGAGACAACATCAGGGGAAGCCTTGGCCTGTGTGTCCCATTTATTAGCCCACTGGGGCAACTGTTTGGCTGCTGTGTGAGAAAGAATGCTGAACTAGGCAGACCCCATTGGTCTGACCCGGCAGGGCTCTTCTTATGTTCTCAAAAAAGCTCACATACTTTATAGGTTCTACTGCCTGGTTCTGTCTGGAACAGTGAGTCAAATGAATCTGGGAGTTCTCACAGGTGAAGTTTAAATTATCTTTGTTCCTTTCACTGTTGACATGGTGGTAGAAGAGGAATTTAAGAACAGAAGAATAAAAGAAGAGCCCTGCTGGTTCAGCCCAAAAGTTCATACAGAGCATTCTGTTCCAGATGGTTGGCCAAACAGATGCTTTTAGGAAGACTACATGGGAATTAGGATATCAAGACAACAGAAATATCATGTTCAAATATATCAGGGCTGATCTCCACATGCAGATAAACAACATAGTACATAGTTTCCCCTCCCTCATGGTTCACTGCCTTGATGTGGCGAGGGGGCTTGCGTGGTTCGATGAGGCTGTGGGCTATGCTGTGGAGCGCCACCCAGGACAGACAGGCCACAGCAGAGAACTCAGACCAAGCGTGATCTACTGGAGAAGGAAATGGCAACCCACTCCAGTATCTTTGCCAAGAAAACCCCATGGACAGTATCAAAAGGCTAAAAGATATGACACCGGAAGATGAGCCCCTCAGGTCGGAAGGTGAGCAGAGGGCAAGTACAAGTAACCCCAGAAAGAGTGAAGTGGCTGGGCCAAAGCCGAAAGGACGCTCAGTTGTGGATGTGTCTGATGGTGAAAGGAAAGTCCGATGCTGCAAAGAACAATACTGCATAGGAACCTGGAATGTAAGATCTATGAATCAAGGTAAGCTTGACGTGGTCAAAAATGAGATGGCAAGACTGAACATCGATATCTTAGGAATCAATGAACTAAAGTGGACAGGAATGGGCAAATTTAACTCAGAAGACCATTATATCTACTACTGTGGCAAACATCAGTACTGGGATACAATCTCAAAAATGATAGAATGATTTCGGTCCGATTCCAAGGCAAACCATTCAACATCACAGTAATCCAAGTCTATGCCCCAACCACTGATGCAGAAGAGGCTGAAGTGGACCAGTTCTATGAAGACCTACAACACCTCCTAGAACTAACACCAAAAAATGATGTCCTCATCATCATAGGGGACTGGAATGCTAAAGTAGGAAGTCAAAAGGTAACTGGAATAACAGACAAGTTTGGCCTTGGAAAGCAAAATGAAGCAGGGCAAAGGTTAACAGAGTTTTGTCAAGAGAACACACTGGTCATAGCGAACACCCTTTTCCAACAACCTAAGAGGCGACTCTACACATGGACATCACCAGATGGGCAACACCGAAATCAGATTGACTATATAATTTGCAGTCAAAGATGGAGAAGCTCTATCCAGTCAGTAAAAACAAGACCTGGAGCTGACTGTGGTTCAGATCATGAGCTACTCATTGCAAAATTCAGACTTAAACTGAAGAAAATCGGGAAAACCATGAGGCCATTCAGGTTTGACCTAGATCACATCCCTGATGAATATACAGTAGAGGTGAAGAATAGATTCAAGGGTCTGGATTTGATAGATAGAGTGCCTGAAGAACTATGGACGGAGGTTCGTGACATTGTACAGGAGGCAGCAATCACCACCATCCCAAAGAAAAAGAAATGTAAGAAAGCAAAGTGGCTTTCTGATGAGGCTTTACAAATAGCAGAGGAAAGAAGGAAAGCGAAAGGCAAAGGCGAAAAGGAAAGATTTACCCAACTGAACGCAGATTTCCAGAGAACAGCAAGGAGAGATAAGGAGGCCTTCCTGAATGAACAGTGCAAAGTAATAGAAGAAAACAATAGAATGGGAAGGACTAGAGATCTCTTCAAGAAAGTTGGAGAAATCAAGGGAGCGTTCCATGCAAAGCTGGCCATGATAAAGGACAAAAACGGTAGGGACCTAACAGAAGCAGAAGAGATTAGGAAAAGATGGCAAGAATACACAGAAGAACTATACAAGAAAGACCTCGATGTCCTTGACAACCACGACGGTATAATCACTGACCTCGAGCCAGACATCCTGGAATGTGAAGTTAAATGGGCCTTAGAAAGCATTGCTAACAACAAAGCTAGTGGAGGTGATGGTATTCCAGCTGAGCTATTCAAAGTCTTAGAAGATGATGCTGTTAAAGTGCTGCACTCCATTTGCCAGCAAATTTGGAAAACGCAACAGTGGCCACAGGATTGGAAAAGATCAGTATACATTCCAATCCCAAAGAAGGGCAATGCCAAGGAATGTTCAAACTATCGCACAATTGCACTCATATCACACGCTAGCAAGGTCATGCTCAAGATCCTACAAGCTAGGCTTCAACAGTACGTGGATAGAGAACTACCAGAAGTACAAGCTGGGTTTCGAAGAGGTAGAGGAACTAGAGATCAAATTGCCAACATTCGCTGGATTATGGAGAAAGCAAGAGAGTACCAGAAAAATATCTACTTCTGCTTCATTGACTATGCTAAAGCTTTTGACTGTGTGGATCACAACAAACTATGGCAGGGCCTTAAAGAGATGGGAGTACCAGACCACCTCACATGTCTCTTGAGAAACCTGTATAAGGGCCAAGAAGCGACAGTTAGAACCGGATATGGAACAACTGATTGGTTTAGCATAGGAAAAGGAGTACGACAAGGATGTATATTGTCGCCTTGCTTATTTAATATATATGCAGAGTACATCATGCGAAATGCTGGCCTGGATGAATCACAAGCGGGAATTAAGATTGCTGGGGAAAAGATCAACAACCTCAGATATGCAGATGATACCACTCTAATGGCTGAAAGTGAAAAGGATCTAAAGAGCCTCTTGCTCAGAGTAAAAGAGGAGAGCGCAAAAGTGGGCTTGAAGCTCAACATCAAAAAAACTAAGATCATGGCATCCGGCCCCATCACTCCTTGGCAAATAGAAGGGGAAGTCGTTGAAGTAGTGACAGACTTCACGTTCCTGGGATCCCAGATCACCACAGACTGTGATAGCAGCCATGAAATTAAAAGACACCTGCTACTTGGGAGGAAAGCGATGGCGAACCTAAACAGCATGATAAAAAGTAGTGACATCACCCTGCCAACAAAAGTCCGCATGGTCAAAGCAATGGTATTCCCAGTAGTCATGTATGGCTGTGAGAGTTGGACTATAAGGAAGGCCGAGCGCCGAAGAATAGATTCTTTTGAACTATGGTGCTGGAGAAGACTCTTGAGAGTCCCTTGAACTGCAAGAAGATCAAATCAGTCAATCCTAAAAGAAATCAACCCTGACTGTTCCCTGGAAAGCCAGATAATGAAACTGAAGCTCAAATACTTTGGCCACCAAATGAGAAGGGAGCACTCACTGGAGAAGACCCTGATGCTGGGAAAGATTGAAGGTCAAAGAAGACGGGGACGGCTAAGAATGAGATGGTTAGATAGTGTCATAGATGCAACGAACATGAAATTGAGCAAACGTCAGAGGACGGCGGAAGACAGGAAGGCCTGGCATGATCTGGTCCATGGGGTCGCAAAGAGTTGGACTCGACTGTGCAACTGAACAACAACAACAACAACATAGTTTCCCAGGATTACATACTGCAGCTGGAGGGTCACATGTTTTTTAGGGTTTCATTACATTTAAATCTCCCTGCTGTAAAAATTTGACAGTTTGTAAAATTTATATCCCTTGCTGATTAGTTATAAAGCTGCAATGATGCTCCAAAATGCAGTAGTTTTGCATCCCCTCACTTCAACTGCTAAAACAACCAGCATTAAAAAAAAAAAATGGAAAAGTGAGCTCAGTGTATGAGAATTTGCTTAAAGATCTTTCACCAGATTAATTCCAATTCCCATGAGAGCGGCAAGTGCGGTCACATCCAGGCACATTACATTCCTATCAATGTCCTGACATGAAAAATGACCCAGTGACTGGGGAAAGTATCATGTAGATCAGTCCTGTAGGGGCATCTGGTTAAGGTAAAAGTCAATAAGACAGAAAGGAAGCACCTAGAAATACATGCACACACCAGCAACTTTCTGTGGCAGGAATGGTCAAGCAAGGTTGTATCCTGGCCCCGATATTGTTCAATCCCTTTTTGGATGATCTGGCACTTTTTATGAGTGGTGTTAACAGTCATTTCCCCAAGCTAGGAGTAAGACACTGCCCGTTATTGTTATATGCCGATGACGCTGTCCTTCTGTCACTTTCAAAGGTTGGGATGAAGAGGATGCTAATGCACTTTTCAGTATATTGTGATAAGAACCTGCTGTCCCTCAATTTTGATAAGTCAAAAATTATTGTGTTCGGTCGGAGTTGGAAACCCTCTAAATGGACTGTTCGGGGAAATCCTATCGAACAGGTGAAGACTCAGAGTTTCAGATACCTTGGTATACACGTCCATTACAATGCTAACTGGGTCTCCCACACTAAGGAGGTTGTAAAATCAGTGAATAGCAGCTAACTTGCAATTTTTGTTTTAAATAACATTTTATTAGAAATTTTACAAATAACAATGGATATAAACAGAACAATTATCACAGCTATCAAAAAATATGCGCTAAACTACTCTACGGTGCCCCAATTTGGATGTTTGCTTTTAATAAAATGGTTGAAAGTGTTCAATCCAAATTTCTTAGAAAAATTCTAGGGCTCCCAACTTGTGTACCTTATGCAGCAATATGCCTCGTGACAAACCAGAGATGCTTAGTCACTAAAGCATGGCTCTCAACTTTTAAATTTTGTCTGCGCCTCCTCTATAGAAGTGAGCCTAATAGTCTCATCGCTTATATGTTATGCGAATCTCACCTATCAGATTGGTTGACATGTGTTGAAAATTACACTGATGGGGCTTAGCATGGATTATTTGATCCTTCTTTCAGAGAAGTATGCTTTTGGCATGATTAAACAGAGATTGATCGATATAGAAATGCAAGAACTTGCCACCGAGAAGGCCCTGGCCCTGGTTATAGCCAGCCTGGCATCCTTGGGGCCCAGGAAGGCCAATCGATTTTGGGACCCTGAACGCAGTTATAGTTCAGTAACACCCTGTCAAGTCCAGAACAGTATAAGGGGACAAGTTTAGCAATCTTTTTCATGTTTACTCAGAAATAAGTCCCCTTGCGTCCAAGGGGCTCCCCCCCCCCGGGATAGCATGCACAGGACTGCAGCCTAACAGTTCCCTCCTTTGCACTATTACACCCATTGACTTCAATAGATTTAGAAGAATGCAGTTCTACTTACAATGGCATTGTTACAATGTTTAGGATTGTACTGTATATGAACAATTTAATTCCTACACAGTAGGGTTGCCAGGTCCTCCCTGGCTACCGGTGGGGGGTGGGGATATGGGTTGCCAGCTCCAGGTTGGGAAACTCTTGGAGATTTGGGGGTGGAGCCTGCAGAGGACATGGACCTCAGAGGGGTACAATGCCATCTATTTATCTAATAGCGAACTTGCCCCCGGAGTGCGGATCGCTAAATCAGCGCTCCGGGGGCAGCTGGGGGGCCGGGGGAGGTTTGTGCACACGTGGGCCAGTCTCCATGTGTGGACAAAAATAAAAAAAAATTTAAAAATTTTTTGGGGGATGTTTAAATCCCCCCGAAAGTGCAAGAGCGTCTCCTGCGCGTGCGCAGGAGACGCTCTGCGAACGCTGCTGCCGCCACCTCCTCCTCCTCGGAGCCGGCAGGCAGGCAGGCAGGCCGGCCGGGTAGGTAGGTAGGTGGGCGGGTGGGCG
>NW_015167529.1:578925-624729 GCF_001447785.1 Gekko japonicus | reverse complement strand
GCCGGCGGCCGGCCGGGCGGCCGGGGGGGACACCGGCCTCGCCGCCACCGCCTTGGGGAGATCGAGCGGGGGGGATGGAGGAGACGGAGCTCTTCTCCCCCCCCCCGCGAGTATTGCGGGTCCCCCTCTTGTAGAGTCTACCCTCCAACACATCCATTTTCTCCAGGGGAACTGATCTCTGTAGTCCGGAGATGAGCTATAATTCCAGTGGATTCCCGGGTCCCACCTGGAGGCTGGCATCCCAAATTACACGGTCCTTAAAATCACTCTCCTGTTAGCTTAACCCATTCACCAAAGTGTCATCTCCACATCCCAACTTTCAGCTGTCAAAAACACAACTGTTACAGACTCTCTGCTTCACAGCCCAGAGCTCCTAGTGATTGCTGGAGGTTTGTTCTCCTTGGCTGCTCTGTTGCTGGGTGGATTTTGCTTGTGTTTTTGTCTTCTCACTCTGTTGCAGGGCCCAAAGCAGCACACAATAAAATCAGCAATAAAAGAAACAATCATAAATCAAATGAATTAACAGAAAGCCATCATGGCGTAGTGGTTAAAGTGTCAGACTAGGATGTGGGAAACCCAGGTTTGAATCCCCACTCTGCGATAGGAGCCTGCTTGGTGACCTGGGGCCAGTCACAAACTCTCAGTCTACCCTACCATCCTGGGTTGTTGGCAGAGGTCATTTCGGGGGGGAACGTGGGGGAACACAGTTCCCCCGGGTGAGGTGCAGGGGGGTGGGGCACATGACGAAGCCCCGCCCCCTGCTTCCAGCCGCCCCGCTTCCAGCCCTCATTCAGCCAGGAGGAGGCAGGAGAAGAGGGTGGGTAAGTTGCTTCCTCCCCGCCCCTCCCCACCCCTGCCTGCCTGGGGCCAGGGAGGGCCTTGGCGGGGCTTCCTCGCACTCCCGCTGGCCTTGCAGGTCCACCGCCAGGCCCCTGATGTCAGGGTGTGTGGCAAATGCTAATGAGTTATGCTAATGAGTTCCCCTAGTTCTTTTTCTACTAAATGACCCCTGGTTGTTGGGAGGATAAAATGGAGGGGAGGAGAATGATACTTTGGGTTTCCATGGGGGAGAAAGGCAGGATATAAATGAAGTAAATAAACAAACAGCTTAAAACAAATACTGCCAATCATCCTCCAGGATAAAATACCAGCTTCCAAATCACAAAGGCCTTCCAGGCAGGACTGCCAACGCGGCTGAGGTGCCTCCCCTCCTCAGGCTCCACCCCCCCCCCAATTGCCTGTTATTTCCCAACCTGGAGTTAGTGAGTCTACTTGCAGGCCTCCTTAAAAAGCTTCTTAAAGACTTGCTTCCTCTAAAAGTCAAGCTTGAACTCTCCCTAGAAGCTAAAATTGCTAAACTGAGGCTATCATACTTGGGTCACATTATTAGAAGACAAGAGTCACTGGAAAAGACAATAGTGCTAGGAACAGTCGAAGGCAGCAGGAAAAGAGGCAGACCCAACATGCGATGGATTGGCTCAATGAAGGACGCCACAGCCCTCAGTTAGCAAGACCTGAGCAAGGCTGTTAATGAAAGGGCATTCTGAGAGGACATTCATTCATAGGGTCGCCATGGTCTGGGGAACCATCGTTGCCAATCTCCAGGTGAGGGCTGGAGATCACTCAAAATTACAACTGTTCTTTAGGTAGCAGAGATCAGTTCTTCTGGAGAAAATGGTGGACTCAGTGCCATTATACCCTGCTGAGGTCGCCACAGCAAATTGACACTGAATGTCCAAGGCCGGAGCACCCGCCCAGAGCCTCTTTCTAGAGGCCGTTGTATTTATTTCCACAACGGACCTTTTTCCTAGTAATATATAAACACTGGCCCCTGCCACACGGGTGGGGGGGGGGAGCACCGGCAAAGTGCGGCTTTTTAAAGCCACAGCAAAAGAGACACGCGGCGGCAGGATCACATAGATCCCCTGAGCCACCGCGCACTTCCTCCCTGGTACGATCAGATGCCGGGGGGAAGCCACTGAAAGGGGAGCGAGGCAGCCGAACTGCGCATGTGTGCGCATGCGCAGTTCGGCTGGGAGCCTGGATTGCTCCGGACGACGGGTGCGGCGGCGATCCCACGGCCGTGCTTGATGCGGCATTCCCAGTAAGTCCTCCTCTGGGGGTGGCTCTTTTTTACTGTGGGTTTTCGGCCTGAAGGGCCGGATCGGGGGCGGGGGCACGCCACTTCCCAGATGTTGCGGTGAGATCGCACCCGTTTGCTGCACCCCCGATCTGTCTCTCTCCCGGGCCAAAATCTTCCGTCTGACCGGGGCCACCAACTGTTAAATAATTCTAACAAGCAGGGTGTGGTGCTGTCAGGTGGTTCTTTGCCATGCTTCCCATTGCCTTTGCAGTCATTGATCAGAACTCTGGTAGTGGGGAGACAGGTTGGGTTGCCAGGTTCCATCTTCTCCATGGCGGGGGGATTTGGGGAGCGTTCCAGGAAGGGGTGGAGGGAAAGCGGGCACCCTCGTGCCTGCCCTGCAAACCGCGAATTCGCAGCTTGCAAGGCAGGAGCCAGCAGCCCCCACTTGGAAGGACTGGGCTGCCATGTATGTTGCCCCACAAGCCACAAATTCGTGGCTTGCGGGGCAGGTGCGCACAGCACCCACTGGGGCTACGGACAACTGTTGGGGCAGGGCTTCCGCATCCCCCACCGGCCAGCTGGCCAGCATCTGGGGGAAGTCCCCAAAACCAGGGGATCCTTGCCCCCACCTTGAGATTTTTTAAAGAGCCATTAGATTAAATGTGCCCACATGTTTTCTCATATATGTCCATAAAGAGATTAAAAACCCTGAAATTTCATGGAAACAAGCCTTAGAAAGGCGGGCCCTTACAGATTTTCTCCTGGCTACAGCCCTGCATTCTGTATTTTGAAACTATTTTTAGAGATTCGGACTCATAAAAATGGAGGTGAGAGACACAGTCACCTCTTAACCCACTGTCCTCCTTTTGTTTTTGTTTGAATTAGTCTATCCTCTTTTGGCAGAAAGATCCAAGGCAGCCTAATGGGAGGGAAGAATGTAATTAAAGACAGGAAGTGGAGAAGACCCTGACTTGTTTGCTGAATTATTTCTGTGTTATTACTTGGGGGGGGGATGAACTCACTCAAAAGGTGGGAATGAAGAAATCACCATTTGAATTGTCTGCAGATCTATATTCAAGCTTTAGGTTTGTTTCTAAAGATTGTAACTTTATCGGGATATGCACTCAGTAATTCCATGCACTAGCAATGGAAGGTGTAAGAAAGTGAACTGTTTTCACCCTCAAGCTGTAAATAATAGAACACAGCCTGTAATGGAATATCTGGAGACAAGTTTCGTATCTCCTAAATGCTGCTGTGTTTTGTTTTGTTTTTTTGGTTATCTTAAGTATATTTCTGTTCCTTATTTGCTGTTATAAAAATAGAGAACACATCGGCAAGACCAGTGCAGAGTTCTTTGGGCAAGCCAGGGCTGAGTCCATTGATTTCATCTACTGGGAATGGATTTTAGGAGCAGGAAGTAAAGCCACAAATGCACACTTAAGCACCTGGCTAAGTGCAATGTTGCAACACTGTTCTGCTCTTGTCACAAAATGTTCCATACTTAGGATTGCCAATGTCTGGGTGGTGGCTGGAGATCTTCTTGAATTACAACTGGTCTCCAGAGGTCACCTCACCTGCTTTGGAGGGTGGACTATATGGCATTATAGCCTGTTGAGGTCCCTTCCCTTCCCTCCCCAAACGCCACCTTCCCCAGGCTCCACCCTTGGATCTCCAGGTATTTCCTGGAGCTGGCAACCCTACCAAACAGACTTAGTCAATTTTTGTCTGGAAGACCAATAAACTGCTTCAGGCAAAGCCCAGCATTTATAAGTGATGCCAAATTACATAAAGGAGGCAATATGCTTGTAGATTCACATTCCTGCACAGCCTTCAACTGAATTAAAAACTGGATGGATGCATATTAAAGACCACATGAAAGACACCCACCGTGAGCTCAAATGCATTCTTGTGGTATGCCTCAACTTGAAATTGCTTAGTTCTATTCACTCTCACATTGCTAATCGCCTTGCCCTCTATAGTACCTCTGTGCTGGTGATATTTCAAACTTCCTGATTTCACAGAATGCTGTTCCAATTTTGCTCCAAGGTGAACTGAGAAGTGTCTCCTGAAAACACTGTTCAAAAAATGACGTCTTTATAAGACCTAACTTATTCAGCTCTAGAGAGAGACACACACAGCCCTGAAGTGCCATGTTACTGTTAATACACAACATTCTTTTAGCAGTTTGCGAGCGAAGTGCTTTATGAAATCTAGAAGTTGACACAGTCCCTGTTCAGAGAATCCATATTTGCAAGGCAGAGGGAAATTTATTATTTTATTTATTGAACTTACATTCCACCCTCCCTACAAGTGGGCTCAGAGCGGATCGCAAAGCCATTCAGCATAATAATATAAATACATTTGTAGAGAGTTGAAAACCAGTTAAGAACAACAATTTATAAACAACTAGGGTTGCCAGCCTCCAGGTGGGGCCTGGGGATCTCCCGCTTTTACAACTGACCTCCAGCTGACACAGATCAGCTCCCCTGGAGAAAATGGCTGCTTTGAGGGGTGGACTCTATGGCATTGTACCATGCTGAGGTCCCTCCCCTCCCCTCCCCGAACCCTGCCCTGTCCTGGATGCACCCCCAAAGTCTCCAGGTATTTTCCATACCAGACCTGGCAACCCTATAAACAACAATTTAAAAACAGATTGCACTGTTTATTTATACACACAGTTTCTAGAGCTGGTACCGCTAGGTCTCTAAGATCTACTTGCTCTGGGTCACATCAAGCTGATGAACTTCAGCAGGGGAGGTCAACTTTTTCGCTGGATGCCTGCCACCTCAGCCAAAGGCCTGGCGGAACAGCTCTGTTTTACAGGCCCTGAGGAATGGCAGTAGGTCCCGCAGGGCCTTGATCTCACATGGGAGCATGCTCCACCAGGCTGGGGCCAGGGCAGAAAAAGCCCTGGCCCTGATCAAGGCTAAGTGGACTTCCCTTGGGATGATAAATCATAGATGAAAAATGAATGGTGATTCAATGAGGGGAGTTTTAGAATAGATATGCTTTGCTGGATAAATGGGTTTGGTTTTGAGCAATGATCTTAATAAGAGGAAAGAGAAGACTCAAGAATAAATGCCTTTGTACTGCTTTGCACAATCTCATACTATGTAACTCGCCTCACCAAAGTTCTGTACTATAGACTCTATTCGCTTTAATAAAACCAGGCTTTAAACGAGTTCATTGATATTCCTCAGGAGGTGGAGGGAGGAAAGGTCTGAGATGAAAGTTCATGGACATGCTCTAGTGGGCTCTGCACTAAATCTTGAGGTTTGGTTTGTTATGAAAGGCACACGGAAATGTGTTTTGTGGTGAGATGATAAAAGGTCAGCAGTGCCGTCAAGATATCCCATTTCAGAGGCTTCCTGGGGTTTTATTTCTTACATTGCTGAAAAAAATCTAAAATGAGACGAGTGCTTCAGAAATCACATTGTCTTTAGAACTGTCAGCAGCCTTCAACATGATCAGCCTCTCAATACTGATGAAAACGTTTGGAATCAGAATTAGGGCTGAGGGGAACAGTAAGTGTAGAGTGGCTTAAATCTTTTTTTATTGGCTTCATTTAGAGGGTTGTAGCTGGAGAGGGGCTGAACTGACATGATGGGATCTCTTTTGTGGGATACTGCTAGGCTCTGCTCTGTCCCCAGTGCTATTTAATATCTACGTGAAGCTTTGGGGGGGGGGGATATAGTCTGTAGATTCAGAGTGGTGAGCCACCAATATGTGGATGACATCCTGCTATAGATCTGTTTATCTAAGTTACAAGGGGCAGACATCTCTGTTCTGGGCTGCGGTCTGTCAGCCTGGTTGCAGGTGAATCCACAATACACAAATCATACAACTGTGGTAAAGAAGCACTCACAATTTTTTATCTCAAGATGTTGTACAAAACATTAATTTCTGAAATGATTATTACAGGAAATAAAACAAGGAAATAGAAGCAAAAAGGTGGGACGGTGGTCTCCGGATTGGTGCTGCAGGTGAATCCAGACAAGAGGGAGGTGATGCTGGCTGATAAAAGTCCAAGAGATTATAGTGCTTCCACTTTCAATGGTGTAAAACTATCTTTGTCTGACGTTGTTAGGAGCTAAGAAGAGTAGGGGAATCCTGCTCTTCTGGTGAAGAAACTGAAGTGGCCAAAACCATGTTTTATGGTGCTGAAATTGTCACACTGTTGGAACTCAATTGACCTGGCTATGGTAAATCCATGCTACAATAACCTCCAGGTTAACATAGAATAGTAAGCAGAAGAGAAGGATATTATCCCAGTAGCCTAGGTTTTACAGTCATATTACAGGAAAGGTAGTTAAGGGTGGAACTAGACATGGCAAGAAGCATGGAATGGCTATCAAATGATAGCCACATTTAGTATTTCCCTTCATCTCTCCTGTAATGTGCAGGTAAGGAAATGTGTGATAAGATATCCTCATAGTCCTGTTAGACATTTCCCTATTCCCATGCGGTGGAAGCCAATGATGGGCGGGGAAATATATTTGCCTCCGTCTTCACTGTGGAAGATGAGAAGTGCTTGCCCACTCCAGAACCACTGATTTCAGGAGGGGTGTTGAAAGACCTGAGTCAGATTGAGGTGACGAGAGAGGAGGTCCTAAAACTGATAGACAACTTAAAAACTGAAAAATCACCAGGCCCAGATGGCATACATCCGAGAGTTCTGAAAGAACTCAAATGTGAACCTGTAGATCTCCTGACAAAGATATGTAATCTTTCCTTAAAATCTGCCTCCATTCCTGAGGATTGGAAGGTAGCTAATGTCACTCCCATCTTTAAAAAGGGTTCCAGAGGAGATCCGGGAAATTACAGGCCAGTCAGTCTGACGTCGATACCGGGTAAATTGGTGGAAACCATTATTAAGGAAAGAATTAGTAGGCACATAGATGAACAAAACCTATTGAGGCAGACTCAGCACGGTTTCTGTAAGGGAAGATCTTGTCTCACTAACCTGTTAGTGTTCTTTGAGGGGGTGAACAAACATGTGGACCAGGGGGATCCAATAGATATTATTTACCTTGACTTCCAGAAAGCTTTTGATAAAGTTCCTCATCAAAGGCTCCTAAGTAAGCTCAAAAATCATGGGATAGAAGGACAAGTCCTTTTATGGATCAAAAACTGGCTAGTTCATAGAAAACAGAGAGTGAGTGTAGGTGGGCAATTTTCTCAGTGGAGGGTGGTAAGCAGTGGGGTACCGCAGGGAAGAAAATGGATGCTTTGGAGGGTGGACTCTATGGCATTATATCTAGCTGAGGCCTCTCAACTCCCCAAACCCTGTGCTACTCAGACTTCACCACAAAATCTTCAGAATTTCCCAACCTGAAGCGGGCAACCCTAGTCGATCCTGGCCCCAAGAAGTCCTTCCTCAAAGGACAAAATCGGCCTGGAAAGGCCCCTGTCCCCTCCCCCTACCTTCTACCTACTGAAACCCAGCCTGGAATATTGTTGTTGCCTAGCAACAGCCACTGAGGGAATCCCTTGGTTAAAGCTACAGGCATTCCTTTTACCATTTTTGCATTTTTTAAACCTCCCAATGCTTTTATTTTTTTTCAGATTTCACATTTTTCTGCAAACCTGGGGCCATTTTCAGGTCTGTAGAATGATCTTGCCTAGTCACATCTCCAGTCACTGGATTTAAGTATGCAAAGATTTCCCGACTTTGCTATTAGAATGTAAGATTATGTATACCTAGCAGTAAAGCCCGTTGTGAAAGTAATACAACGGGATCTAGAAAGAGGCTCTGGGGGAGTGCTCTGGCTTTGGGCAAACAGTGTCAATTTGCTGTGGTGACCTCAGCAGGGTATAATGACAGAGTCCACTGTTTTCTCCAGAGGAACTGATCTCTGCTACCTGAAGAGCAGTTGTAATTGTGAGTGATCTGTAGCCCTCACCTGGAGATTGGCAGCAATTGTTACCCAGGACAAAGTGGCTGGTTTGGAGGGTGTAGTCTATGGCATTCTACCTGTCTGAGGTCCCACCCCTCTGCAAACCCCACCCTCTCCAGGCTCCACCCCTCAAATCCCCAGGAATTTGTCAGCATGTAGTTGGCAACCCCATCTCCTTCCCAGCTAACCATCAACCTACCATTATCTGCCCCTTTGACTTCAGCTGACTTCTGCCCTCCCTTCTGCAGAGCAGTTGTAATTCTGAGTGCTCTCCAGCCCTCACCTGGAGATTGGCAACAATGGTTCCCCATGAGGGACTGAGTGGTTTGGAGGGTGGAGTCTATGGCATTGTACCTGTCTGAGGTCCCACCCCTCCTCAAACCTCACCCTCTTCAGGCTCCATCCCTCAAATCTCCAGGAATTTCCCATCTGGAGTTGGCAACCCTATCAGGACTGGCCCCAATGTGTTTTCTCCCAAAGGCCAAAGTAGGTGACAGGACCAAGCTTAGTTGCCTACCAACAGGCATTGAGGGGAATGTAGGGTTGCCAGCTCTAAGGAGGGAAATACCTGGAGTTTTGGGGGGTGGATTCTGTAGAGGGCAGCATTGGGCGGGGGGGGGCGGAAGGACTCAGCAGGTATAATGTCATAGGGTCTACCCTCCAAAGCAGCCATTTTCTCCAGGGGAACTGATCTCTGTCATCTGGAGATCAATTGTAGCAGTGGGAGATCTCCAGGTCCCACCTGGAGTTTGGCAACCCTAGGGGAAAGTGTGCTGCACAGCAGGGGGTTGAAGAGAATGGTTTGATGGGTGCTGGGCCAAGATTGGCAACAATAGTTCCCCAGGAGCAAATAGCTGGGTTGGAGGGTGGAGTCTATGGCACTGTAACCTGTCTGAGGTCCCCATCTCCCCAGGCAGCTTTTAAAACATGATCCTGGGACCTACACACCACCAGACATTCCAACTGCCTTGCGGGGGGGGGGAGGATGAGGTGTGGACTGGAGTGAAGTCCAATCAGCTTCCATATGCAAAAGACCTTGAAACACTGGGCGGGACTGCACAAAGCAGCCAGTCAACCAAGCCAGCGTCTTCTGACTGACAGTTCAAGCGTCCATACACTAAAGGAGTGCATTTTAGAACTTTGGCACCCACTATTCAATTATATATAAGGAGAGATGCATGGGAAAGAGCAGGTAAAGAAGGAGGTACTGTTCTCCCTTTCTCACAATACAAGAACTCGTGGGCACTCCATGAAACTGCAGAGCGGTCGGGTTAGAACGGATAAAAGGAAGTACTTCTTCACCCAAAGAGTGATTAACACATGGAATTCACTGCCACAGGAAGTGGTGGGTGCTACAAGCATGGACGGCTTCAAAAGGGAATTAGATAAGCATATGGAGCAGAGGTCCATCAGTGGCTATTAGCCACAAGGTATAGCTAGGGGCTCTGGGGCAAGTGATGCTCTGTCTTCTTGGTGCTTGGGGGGGGGTCAACAGTGGGAGGGCTTCTAATGTCCTGGCCCCACTGCTGGACCTCCTGATGGCACTGGTATTTCTGGCCACTGTGTGACACAGAGTGTTGGACTGGATGGGCCTTTGGCCTGATCCAACATTGGCGTCTCTTATGTTCTTATGTTCTTATATGTTGTGAGCATATTATGTATTTCCATTATTTATAATAAAGATTTATGTGCCTAACAGAAAGCTGACCAAAATCCGTTTTGATCACTGTATTGCTTAGAGAAGAAACAAAATAACATTATTGATCTGTAAAGACTTCCTGCATCAAATTCATGTGCACTGTCTGCCTTTAATATTGCTCTAAAATGTTCAGAGAAAATATTTTTTTGTCCTAGGTCTATTGCGTAAATATGTGTAATTATATGAAAGAACACAGAACAGTCTCCCATTTTTTCCTTAAGCATCTTGAAAAGGGGAAGCTACCAGATCATTACTCTTTGGAAGTGGCAGCAATCAGTTTTTAATCTGATGTCATACAAGACATAACTCTGAAGTATTACGTTACTTGGAGTACTAACAGTCCTAAGCAGAGAAACACCCTTCTAAGCCCATTGGCTTCAATGGATTTAGAAGGGTATAAATTAGGATTGCACTGTTAGTCCCTCACCTTGGCTGAAATCCAAAATCAGGCAAAAATATGCTGTAAAACTCATAGCACTTTGGAAACCGAGCCTCTCTATAGTGTCACCCAGGGGTCATTTAGTAGAAAAAGAGTTGCAGGAGCTCATTAGCATAACTTATTAGCATATGCCACACCCTCTGACATCACCGGAAGTGTGCACCAGCCCCTCTGACAGGCAGAAGCAGCTGGGATCCATTCTTTCCCCCCTCTCCATTCCCTTCGCCTCCAAGTCGGGCGAAGGAAAAAGGGAGGGGGAGGATCTCAGGCGCTTCTGCCTGACAGAGGTGCTGGCGTGCCCACAGCCAGCCTGGGTGAATTATAGAATCATAGACTCATAGAGTGGGAAGGGATCTCCAGGGTCATCTAGTCCAACCCCCTGCACAATGCAGGAAATTCACCAATACCCCCCCACACCCCAGTGACCCCTGTTCCACGCCCAGAATATGATTTTAAAAACCTCCAGGATCACTGGGGGCCAAACTGGCCTAGAGAAAAATTTGCCCATACAAGTCCAAGGCCACCACCCCGGGGCTCAGGGAGGCAAGGGAACATTTCGCCCCTCCCCTCCCCCCGTGCGCAGGCATCGCAGCTGCCACCGAGAACAGCGACGGCGTCTATAACTTTTTAAAGAGCCCCTCCCGAGAGGTGGGGGAGCCAGAATGACCTCTCGCGTGTGATGTGGTGGCTCGAGTATGATGTCCAAGCAGTAGGGGCTCAGGAAGGCAAGGGAACATTTCGTCCCGCTCCTCCCCCCCGCGCGGGTGTCGCAGCTGCCGCCGAGAATAGCGGCAGTGGCCATAACTTTTTAAAGAGCCTCTACCGAGAGGTGGGGAAGCCAGATTGACCTCTCGCATGTGATGTCCAAGCGGCATCACACGCCAGAGGTGGAATTTGCCCCTAAGAATCGAAAGACACCACCCGGGCCTCAGGGAGGCAGGAGAACGTTTCACCCCACCCCACCCTCCTGTGGGCATCGCAGCTGCTGCTGAGAACAGCGGCGGCGGCGGCCATAACTTTTTAAGGAGCCCTGAAGGAGACATGGGGGAGCCAGAATGACCTCTCGCGTGAGAGGTGGAATCTGCCCCTACCAGTCCAAGGCCACTATCCCGGGGCTCAAGGAGGCGGGGGAACGTTTCGCCCCGCCCACCGTGTCCCAACTGATGGCTGGTGGGAGCAGGGGGCGGGGCTTATGTACCCGCCCCCTGGGCTCCTTACACTGGCGAAGCGGTGCTTCGGTGTTCTCCGGCGGGAACCGAGGCCTGGTGTCATCAATTGCCAGCTTCCTGATTTTTCTACTCCTTCTGACTTATACTGTAGAAAAATGTTAAGAATAACAATCTGCAATACTGGCCACTTTGATGTTGAGTAAATTTTAAGCAGAGTTTGCTCTGAAGAGTAAAGCTGGAGAAAGCTGAGTCATAGTCCAGAAAAAGGATTGTAGCTGCATCTCACAAGCCTGAAGTACTGCCAGCTTGCTTCCTACATGCTGGGTATTTGTTGCTGAGAAGATGCTGAAGTAATATTTATTTTGGAGAGTGCCTTTGTTATTGCTCATGTACAATAATTGAATTACAAGCAGTGCAGACTGCTAGGGTTTGGTGCTTGTGCTCCTTCAGGGAGTTCAGCTGTGTCAACCATGAGGCATCAGAGTTAAACACTCCAATTTCCCTGAGGCATCATCACATTAGTTGCTTAATGGTGGGAAAAAAACTTTTGGGCAGGATGGTCAGGGTTTGTTTTTTCCCTGCTGTGTTTTTAAAAGAAAGGAAACAGAAAATGGAAGACCTGTCATAGCTCACCAGTTAGGCACATTTGCATCTAAGGCTGTGGTTACATACACTAAATGATCCACTTCCAGTGCACTTTCAAACTGGATTTTACTGTGTGAACTGGCAAAATCCAGTTGGAAAGTGCTTTGGAAGTGGCTTAAAAGTATTTCGTGTTTGTGACCCATGATTCCTCTGGGTGCTGTGAAACAGTAGTCTTTTCAGAGGTAGGACCTGCCTGTAAACCCAAGCTATGGAAAAAGGACCCGGTGCTAATTTTTACCATATACATCAGCCTTTTCCCTTTACCTGTGTGAAGAATCACATGATCAGCCATGCTACTTATTGTTAAGGTGGCATGGAGAAGCCATCATGAAGAGACCCTTTATGCTTCCTGTTTCCTCCATGTGACAAAACTAACAAATATGGCTGATTTCGCACTAGAGCTGCCTCGTGGTTGCGCCGCCGTTTGCCCCGACACTACTGGTCAATTTCACACCCGAAGCTGCGGGGCTGCATTTGACCTGCAGCTTTGCCCGATTTCCTCCGCAGTTTCGTGATCCTCAAAAAACAGGATCACGAAACTGCAGGGGAAATCGGGTGAAGCCGCAAGTCAAAATGCAGCCCCGCAGCTGCGGGTGTGAAATTGACCAATAGTGTCAGGGCAAATGACGGCGCAACCGCGAGGCAGCTCTAGTGCGGAATCAGCCATAGTCTTCAATCTCTGCCCCTAAATCAGGAAGAGGCAAGTATAAGGCTGCATCCGCACAGAAACAGCTCTCCATGTTGTTTTCTTCATTGGTGCTGTGAATCCAGGCAGGGGCACGCAACAGCAACAAAGCTTCCACGTGACTGGCTGAGCAGTGAATCCCTGCCCTGCTCCAGCCATCTTGCAGCTTTTCCTCCCCAACCCTTGGACAAAAACTGCATGCACCTTTCCCCTTGCATCACCATGCAGAATCTGATGGAGGTCAGAGTAGAAATGATAGGTTGTTGGGGCACTGTGGGCAACAACCCTTTTGTACTCAAGGCACAATGACTTTGCCGAAGGGCTGTGATCATGAATGGCCATTTGCTCAGAAATTCTTTCTAAGATAGATTCAGGTGGGTAGCCGTGTTGGTCTGAAGCAACAGAACAAAACTTGAGTCCAGTGGCACCTTTAAGACCAACTTTGTGAGTGCCACTGGACTCGAATTTTGTTCCAGTTCTTTCAAAGTAATCAATGTTCTGATTGGAGGCAAGGCATGCCTCCTGAATCTTTCCCTCACCCCAGGTCAGTAGCAAGTCAATGCTTTCACTTTTTCTCCAGGAGACCCCATGCCACAAGTTTGCCTTTCTCTTTACTTTCAATGTCGAAAAGGAACCCAGCACTCAGTCACACAGAGCTTGAAAATGGTGCCCGGGTACAGTGTTCACGTGTACTCTTAGAAGGAATGTTCCAGATGGCAGTGAGGAGAGGACTGGCTGGTGGTTTCTGACATTCTGACTGGCCATTCCAAATTCATTCAGTGCATGTGCAGTATATAGCTGTTTTAATATACAAATTAAAAAAAACCACTGTGCACCACACACACCCACACACCAAAAAAAAATCGTGAGGTGAGTGGAGCTATGAGAAATGGGGTAGGCTTTATAGACAGGTATAAAAACTCAATCAAGGTGTTTCAAAAGAAAACATTGGAGGAAGACAGGTTTCATAAAGGGCAGACAAGCAATGGAGAAAAGCCAGGACAGCAAGGGATATGAAATGAAGCTGTGAGGAAACTATCAAAAACCCCAGTAATAAAGGAAACTGAAACTGGAGCCGTAAGCCTGCTTGGAAGACACCAATGATTCCCTTACACGGAAAGTTCAGCTCCATCAGTTGTTTAAGGTTACCAGGAAAACTTAAGTGCACTTCACTTTTCTTTGGACTACATCTGATGTAAAGACCAGACTACAGCCCACACATCCTTTCACACCAATGAACCCAAGCACAGATTGCGACAATAAAATAAACAACAACAAAAGCTACATGGAGGAAATGAATAGGCTATTGCATGTGTGTGGTTCCCTACTTCTTCATTTAGCAAGAAGCTTCAGGGGTGGCTGTTTCCTCGTAAGATTTAGTCTCTTGTGAATGAGGACTAGAGATTTGTGGTGTTTCTAGATTATCCATTTATTCACCAACTGAGCATGGGGGAACAGGCAAGCATCCAAGAGATAGTGCTAGTCTATAAAGCAATGTCAGTCCATCTAAAAACAAACAGGATCTGTTTGAGGTCCTCAGGTTTTCTTCTTGAGAGCCCTAAAACACAGACTTCTGTCTCCTGTGCTGACCACACTGCATCTTCCAAGCAATTTCCCACATAACCTCCAAACTTGTAATGTGCTTCCCAGTTCAGTAACAACAAACTATCAATGTTGTTCCGGTTTGTGGCTCGGCGATGGCGGAGGCTCTTCCCTAAAGCTGGGGAGGCATTCCGCACTCCAGTGGGGATTGGAGGGGTGCCACCTAAAGTGGCACCCCCAGGTGAGCCCTAGGATAGGGCTCCGAGCCGGGGGCGCCAGGGGGGCGTCCTCTTCGATGGCAGACTGCCAGAGAATTGAGGCACTCCTTTTTGCCCCAATCGGTCCGCCCCCTGAGAGGCTCGGTCTTTACCGAGCTTAGCTGATGCTGGCCGGGACAAGCAGATGAGGGTTTGCGAACTACGCGAAGCTAAAAGGTGTCTGGTTGCAGACCGTCAATGATCCGGAAAGGAGCCAAGCGAAAACATTCTGAAAAGTGAGTTCTCCACCCCCCCCCACTTGCAAGAGGAGCTGGGGAAGTTCCTCAGGCATAAACAAACCGAACTGCGTTAAAAAAACAGAGGGGGGGAGGAGAGAAGAGAATCGTTAGTGTGTGCGAGAGACTTAGCTGTGTTAGCAGTAAAAATTCAGCGTTGTTTCGAGGAAGAGTGAAGGAGGTTTTCAAGTGTAAACAAAGCGGAAAATGGCCACCGCATGGGGAAAACCAGCTAGAGTGGGGCGGGGCGGTCAAAGTTCAAGGATCGAAGAGACAGGAGATCTGTTCTCTATGCTCTCGGAAATCCTCAAGCCCATAAACGAAAGGCTCGATGGTATTAACCAACAGATGACCGCATCCAACCATAGCCTAGCAAAGCAGCAGCAGCAGATCACCGAGCTGGTGAAAAAGTCAATCCAAACAGAGGAAAGACTTAAAGAGACAGCTCACGACGCCAAGAAAGTCAAAAAGAAAGTTGGTGTGCTTGAGCAAAGGCAAGATCTACAGGAACGTAGATTGTTGAACCTACAGATGGAAAAAGCAAACAAAACACTCAGATTCCAGGGGATAGCTGAATCGTCAGGAGAAAACTTGAAAAAGATGATGGCAGAACTCATCGCTCCGGCGTTGGGGTGCATAGCGGCAGAAGCGGAAGCGGAAATTGAGACGATTTATCGATCTTACTCAAAATATATAAAAAGAAATAACCTGCCGGGTGAAATAGTCGTCAAGTTTCTCCGAAGACAGTCACGAAACGAAGTCCTGAAATCAACAGCAGTTAATCCCCTGCAGCTGGGTTCTACAACCATCAGAGTTTTAAAAGACGTTCCATTTGAGGTTCGAGAAAAGCGGAAAGCCTACAAAGAGCTGATTTCAACGTTGCAGATCAACCAGACCCCATACTCTTGTGTGTTCCCGGAAGGGGTCGTGTTCAAGTACAGAGACAAAAGGGAAAAACTGGATTCAGTGTTTAAAGCAGAAGAATGGTTGAAGCGGTTTTTTGGATCGAAAGAAGAAGAACAGCAAGAAGGAGGAGGAGGTCCAGAAACCATAGAAGAAGGAGACGGAGACCAAGAAGCATCGGGCGTTGAGGCCAAAGAAGCATATGATTTGCGGCAGAGAAAACCAAAGTAACTCTTTAAAAAGCCAGGAGTTCGGCAAACAGAGATGAAGATGAAAGAACTCTGAGCACACACGAAGGATGAAGAGAATACTAATACTAACATGGACTTACTAATTTCCGAATACATTGACTTAAACGAAAAGTTTTTTTTTTTTATTTCTAACAGAATACTAACTGTTTATAACCCTCTCTCTTGGGGTTTTAGTTATAGTGTGGGTTTTTATTTGCTGTCCTTTTTCCCGGGGTAACTTTTCCCTCCCCCTTTTCTTTTCTGTAGTGTCTAGGTGTAACTAAAAACTAATAAAGCTACCCTGCTTGCAGGGGATTAAAAAAAAACTATCAATGTTCATTGAATAAACATGTAGCCATAAAAGGCATCATGAACAAGACTCTTAATCTGGCTCTTGAAATATCAAGTACACATTAGCAAACAATCAAGTTGGATAATCATTTGACACAATGTAATGGGCTGGATATTATAAACCAGCCCCCCCCTTTTTTTCAGGTCCATGGACACTTCTGGAATTCTGACACAGGGTGTTGAGTGCAACCATGTAATGACTTCAACAGGAGGAAGAATCACCCATAAAATGGCTTCTGCAGGAGGGTGCGCCAGCTACAAAATGCTTGTCACAGGAGGCGGAACCAACCTCAACATGTCAGAGAGCGTGGTTTTGCATAATTGTAATAGTAACTCTTCAACACTTCAGGCAGAGGCCCTACTTAACAGGATACCTTTTAAAATGAACATACTGTTTAATTATCATTTTTTTGCATATACACACAGTAAGGCAGGTGTCTTCCACACATGGACAGGATTTTGTGGTTTTCTTGTTGTTGGTGAAGCTGCACATTAAACACAGCCGCAATGGGGCTTCCACATGGCAGGTTTCCCCACAGTTTCCCTGCCTCAGTTCCCTGGATATGGCCACCTCTCCCCTTTTCTGAGCCAACAGGGCCTTTGCAATTTTTTTAAAAAAAATAGAAAAAACATTAGAATATCATTATACTGATGTACCTTTGCATTGATAGGTGTGGCAGGCAATGCTCCCTCTAAGCCGTGGAGTCTTGGGAGCAAAATATCTACTTTGTGAGATACTGGTATTAAAGTTGTGAGCGAGCAATTTGGCTACTACATAAATTAGTTTGCTCTGGAGCCATCCTTCCTGAGCTAAGACAAAAATGTGTGAGCCGGAGGCTAAAAAACTGTGAGCTGGCTCACACTAACTCAGTTTAGAGAGAACACTGGTGGCAGATTCTCTGAATTCCCAGCTTTCATTTTTTTTTTAATGTCTCTACCTTTTTCCTTGTGAACATATGCATTTCCTCATTTCTTAAATCACCACAAGGACAGTGTCAGGGAAAATGGCTGCCATGTGAGCTGGGAAATCCAAACTTCCCCACATACATAGCAGACATCCTGACTTTACTGAGATCTTTCTCCAAAGAGTAAAGCAGGTTTGAGAAAGATCAGAGAAAAGCCGGGAATACCTTCAGAGGTACATAAATGTAATACTGCAATAGGGTTTTTCCAGACAACCTATGTATTCCGCTTCAGGAACTGGTTACTAACGGAATAATTCTGTCATTTCAGACAGATCTGTTTTAGTAACCAGCTGCTGACAAATTACATTTTCAGACAATCTTGTTCCGTTTTCAATTCCATCTTCCACTTCTGAATCGCTATGGGATTCTGTGTAAAATGCCCCCTAGAGCACTTTTTGTAATGCCACTTCGTCTTCTCAACCTGCTTGTGCGTACAATCCTATTCAGCCATTGGTGGCTTTTTTTTTGTAAGACTGTAGTAGGAGTGCTGAGATGCTAAAAAAACCAGAGCAATTCATTCCCATGGTGATTCCATGCTGCGCCCTCAGCCTCATTTGTAATTTCCTTCCCCGAGCCCTAATTGCAAAGGAGAGGAAAAATCCCACTTTTTGCCAAGGCTTGCCCCCCCCCTCTCCCGCCCTCTCTCTGTGAGATAGATTCAGGTGGGGTACCCATGTTGGTCAGAAGCAGCAGAACAAAGTTTGAGTTTCAGCTCTGCATATGCATCTGAGCTCTAAGTGGCCTCTCCTAACAGCTTCCCCCACCCTCTTTTCCCCTGTAAAAGGGGATTGGATTCCAGTTTTGCCTGAAGAAGTGTGTTTTGCACATGAAAGCTTACACTTTGGATAAAATTTTGTTGGCCTCAAAGGTGCCAGTTGTCTCAAACTTTGTTCTCTCTCTGAGAGTAGGGGAAGCAACTGCATCTGCTCGGGGAGGGGGAATTGTGAAATGGCCAGATCGCTTCAGGGACCGGCCCTTAACAGAAGGTAATTCTCTGCGTGAAAGACTCATCCCCGTATCCCCTTCCTCAGAACTGGCCCAATGATAGATACCATCTGGAATATAAAAGTAATGTGAAAAGGGCCTATACTGTGTGTGGAAACTAGGCTTCCCAAGTCCCCCCGGGGGGTGGGGAAACCCCCGACCCAGAGGCCGGTTCCCCGCCACTGGCAGATCAGGCCCCGGGGGGAACTCCACCCCGATGTGGGCGTCACTGCGGCGAAAATCGCACTTGGCAACCCTAGTGGAAACCCCAGTTCCCCAAAGCATTGAATTTGGGGCAGACAACTCGTATGGCCCCACCTGCTCCCACCCATTTTCTAAAAACACTTGGCAGGTGCTGCGGCGCCCACAGGTGCCATATTGAGAACCCCTGCTATAAACTGGCATAGATCCAAAGCAACACAAGCAGAGTTACAGTAGAGAAAAGCAACTGACATGGCTCTCCCCTTTCACTGTAATTTTTTTTTTTGCTCCCCCAAACTGTGTTCCTGCTGGTCACTGGATCTGGAGGAATAGCACAGGGAGCAAATTGGAAGCCTGCAGCAGGAAGGGGAAATTGGCAAAAATCCTGCTTTTCTTCTCCGCAGAGGGAAACACTGTTATGTTATAGAGGAGCTGCTGCTACTGCACCAATAGATTGGCATTTTAGGATCTAAGCCCATAAGAGCATGAGCACTTGTGGATGTGGCCTTTTCCTTCCCCAGGAGTCCCTTGTGGTCTCCCAACAACTTTTTCCAGGAATCAGGAAAGCCTCCTAGACAAAATGATATTGGGTGTGGGGGACATAGTGAGGATGAGGAATCTGGTAAAACTTCCTTCCTTTTCCACCAACAGATCTTCTGCTCGTGCATGAGGCTCTAATATCAGGAAGGGAAAATTTTGCCTGAATTTTTACTCCTCACTGCAGTCCCCCAAGCCCCGTGGTATTTTGTTCTCTCACTTCTCAGTATCAGCTTTTCAGGGTTCACAAAGGACTGTTGGGGGGAAGAGAAGGATGGGGGAAATCCTTGAATGCTTTGTGATTCATAGGATACAGGGGTTTTTTGTGCCTGTACTCACCAGTACAGAATACCAGCCCATTTTAAACAGCTCTCCCTAAGTCCTGAGGTGGGATGGGGATCGATGGGAATTCATGCAGCCTTCTATATGAATACTTGCAGTTTAACAAAAAGCACTGATAGGATGCAATCCAATAATATTTCCTTTATAATACGTTGTAATTGGCCTTGGCTGTTTTTAATTCAGCTTCCTTAAACTCCAGCAGTCACTGGAAGTGTGGAGGGGGAGGTATTTGTGTATTTCCTGCATTGTGCAGGGGGTTGGACTAGACAGCCTTGGAGGCTCCTTTCAACTCTATGATTCTGTAATTCTATGATTGAGTTCAGCCTGAAGCCTTCTATTAATACAGGGGTTTTTTTTGGGGGGGGGAGAAGTATCATTAATGCATACCTGCTTTGAAATATCCCATCCTTTGTTAATTGAATTTATATTATATAAATAAGCCCGCTAACTAAATGCCCTCTGTATCCTCCCTTCTGGTGCTTCCAAGCTACAATCAGCACAGAGATTGTTTGGAAAGATGCAATCTGGAAGAGTAATTCAATATGTAGAAAAGAGCCACTATTTAGCCACAGTATCGTAAACCTTTCTTTATTGAGATGACGGTGTGTTGCTTTGTGGGTAATAACTGGAGCTACATTTGTGTTAGACACTAGTCCCATGATGACTGTGGTCTCCCAGTTCATTTCCTATAAACCTTCATTTCCCAAGGCAATGTGGGGAAATCCAGATCAACACCATAGAGTTCAGCGGGTTCAGTGGTTTTCTATGTTTTCATCCTCCACCCTGAGCTTTCCGTAGCACTTCCGATCTACTGACGTCACTAAGAGACCGTGTGAGCAAAAAAAGACTTGTGTTTTCCTGCTATGCTGCTGTAATCATTGAGTAGTCTGACATGGATCAGTATTTGGGATATTTTTTTCTCATTCGAAAAATTGCAACATCCTGTTACCAAAAACAGACATTTCTCTTAGAAAACATGCCACAATTCTGAAGAGAGTAGCTTCCTCTTTAGAAATTCAAAAGAGGATATACATTGTGTAGTGATGTCACACTAACACACTGTGGCTCTTGAGAAAGGAAGACAGACTTAGATGTACTTTGTACTCCTCTCACGCAATCAGTGTAAGCAGACCAGCATCCTAAAGCCTGCAATAAACTTGGGAACAGCAGCTGGCAGATTCTGGCTGTGCATGAGCGGTTTAATGACAATTTTTTTCTGCTCACAGAATCTTTCCGTAAGTGCTTCACTGCCCATTATCAACCTTATAAAATAAGTGGGGGTCTGAACACTGAATTTCTAGCAGAAAGCTCTCTGTACTTCAAGGAGGTGGGCAGATTTTGCCTCCAGTGCAGATTTGTCCTTAAGAGGAGCGCTTCTCATAAAACTGAAATGGCATCCATTCAAATATATGGAAGAAAGTAAAGGAGCGCATCTTAGATATCACCAAAGGGAGTGATAGACTTGCTGTGTTTGGGTCACATGGCTGATTTTGATACATGCTCTCCACCTGAGTCCTACATTGCAGTCTTTTTATCCCATGGAACATAACAGAAGCCACTGAGAACTGAAACAGTCTTTATTTACATAGCTGCCTCTCCCCCCAACCTGGCACAGTTTCTCGGTCATGCTAGAGCGCAGCATGAGAACTCATTTGTGTGTATGGTGAAAAATTAACTTCCCCACAGATAACAATTAGTAGATCTACATTCCCATTTTCCACCTCTTATGTACATTAAACAACCTCCGGTTCAATAGCAGTGTTAATAAAATATGTAGTCTATACATCGAAAATACCAATACAATATAAATTGCGCCATAGAAAATAATTTATTGGAAATAACCTCACAGAGGTGGCTGTCTGCTTTGTCTTAATTCTTGGACTTTTCCAAATTCACATGATAAAAATAACACAAATTAATTCTGGACACTTACAATCCCTTGTTTTATTCAACGTACAAGCTTTCATGTGCACACATTTGTTTAGGTTTGATTCTGAGGGAAAACATAGTGAAGAAAATAAATATATCAAAATTGGAGATTGGTGAGCAGTTGTATCCTTAACTGCGGAATGCTGAGAGAAATTAACTGAGACCCTGCCATTACGCTCCATCCATCTCCTCTCTTCCCACTCCCACATTCCCCATTAGAGAGAGCCAGTTTGGTGTAGTGGTTAAGAGCAGCAGACTCTAATCTGAAGAATCGGGTTTGATTCCCCACTCCTCCACATGCAGCCAGCTGGGTGACCTTGGGCCAGTCACAATTCTTTCAGAGCTCTCTCAGCCCCTAAAAATCAAGTCTAGCTCACTATTAGCATAACGCTAAGAGCCAGAACTTATGGCTGCCAGACAATCTTCAGATGTCCTGGCTATTCTAGATACAATGCCATATGATAATTAATTAATTCCCCATTAGCAAACATAAGTTTGTGACCCAGTGTTTGCACAGAGCTAACATTTGTGCTTTGGGAAACAGGGAAACTTTCTTAAACAACTACTGTTGATCTTCAGCAGCAGCAACAACAACAAAAATAGAGGAAACCACAATGAAATATTGTCATGCCCACAAGGCATGGTAACTCTGCAGAAGCTTAGAATTGCCTTCTGCTGACACCTTCTGGGAGAACACGAAATAATGCACTTTCAATCCCTATTCAATGCACTTTGCAACTGGATTGTACTGTGTTAAATGGCAAAATCCACTTGCGAATGGTCACCGAAGTGGACTGAAACTGCATTACTTAGCCTGTGTGAAAGTGCTTTTAATCACAACAGCTATTCCTTTATTTCAAGGACAATAATGTTTGTTTAGTTGTTCTATAAATATAGATCTGCTTAGGAAAATCTAATGCTTTTGGATTAGATCTGCACATAGTTGTGTTCCATATGTGAACGTATACCCTTGCCAGATCCACTTGAGGAAAAACAAATTGCTTACATAAGGAGGAGAAATTGCACACAGACTTCTCTCTCCACTTCTTTATTATGTTAAGTTTGTTCTCTTACTTAATAAATAGCCACCAATAGGTTTAGTTAAAGGGAGTCCAGTTCAGCTACATTCCTTTGAAATGAGTGCATTACTAATACAGGGGGGAGGCTGCCAGAATCTCCTCTCATTTATCAGACCAGGATGTTTTGGCCCCCTTTCCCCCTTGTAACTGGACAAGGGCATACACATCCAAGTACGGTATATTGTTGCTAGGGTCAAAGAACACACAGATTGTTGTTTTCTGCTGGATGGCTGCCTGCCTGCCTTCGCTTCTTCCCTGAATCCCTGGTCACTTTCCCATGTGCACCTCTGCATGTTAAAGATTGTACTCTGTCTTCCCTTCTAGGCTTATTATTCAGACAGAAAAGCAGCACTTGGTGCTCTGCTGAGTCTCCAGTCTGTGAGCCAGTTGTCTCGGAGCTAAGAAACAAACCCCTACTGGGGCACAGAAAGCAAATCTGGCAGCAAGTCAATGACTTTTGCCACTTAAATCCTTCCATTTTAAGATGGATATTAAAATTTGTAGTGTTAGGACATTTTTAGATGTCACTCCAAACAATAAGAATCTGGAAAAACTACAGATAATATTTTAAAGAAGAGGTTTATTATGGTGACTGATAGCTGTGCTCCCTGCTAGCCCAGGTGGAGTCGTAGCACTCGGCATGAGGATCAGAACTCTGAATGGCATGTTGGTGGCTGAGAACTGATTCTCTACAAAGCACTCTATTTGGAAGTTCCCTGGCAGAAACTATTAAACATCTAGCCCTGAACTTTCTGTAAAACATTTAATAAGTCATTATACATGTTTTATTTGTTGACAGATCACTTTCATCTACCCTAAGCCTTTGTGATGAGATTGGCTGAAAATTGGGCCTTGAGTCCCAGTGTTCTGGGGAAAAGGCAGATTTAGGCTGTGGTCACATGAGCACTTTATGCTGATATTGTTGTGGTACCTTTGCAGATTTAAAGAGCACGATCAGACCGCAACACCTGCTTTCCGTGCCCCAGTCGTCACCACCCTGTTCTGCCCTGCTTTGGAAGCACCAGGGAACGTCTGGTGCTTATGGGTATTAGCACTTTCACCCCCCCCCAATTTCCAGACATCTGAACTCCCCTGGTGCAAGCTCAACCCAGTTGGAAAGTCCGATCGCTCTGTTCTGTTTTTGCTCCTTGTTTTTTTATTCAGTTAGTGATGTGTACATAACTGCGTCTTTGTGCATACCAGCAAGCTTTCGGCTGTCCTCTGAGGCGAGAAGGGGGGGAGAGGGAAGGGCAGGCTAAGAAGCCTCCTTTGTCTTTTTTCATGCCGGTTCATCTGCCTACAGCATTGCAGCACACAGGGTGGAGAAAGGGTTAATTGATAAGATGCATTTTTTCAGAGGGGGAGGCAGCCTCCTCCACCTGTCAAAATGGAGTGGTGCTTTGAATAAGTGGTTATGTGCATATGCAAAAGAAATTAAAAAATAAGCCACCCAACCACCCACTCTGTGGTTGCCACACAACAATAATCTGAATGGTTGACCACAGGGCAAGTGCACAGTGATGCTGGTTCAGGGTGGGATATATGATTAAAACTCTGTTACAAACTGCAATGGAATACTTACAGCCAGGGCCAGACCATGCCAATCCTGCAGTCTGACCACAGCCTTATACATGCCTTAAACAGACTAATAAATAAATGAAAAAAGAATAAATAAAAGGGAGATTCTTCTATAACATTTCACTATGTGGCCCTATATCCCTCTTTCCTTTGTAAATTTTCAACAAGAATTGCTTACATAGCCATGTATAGGTGGAACCCTAGAATTCTTTTTCACGTTCTTAATTTTGGCTCCCTGAGAACAGTCACAAAGTTAGTTTCTCTATCAAATACATGGATATGATAATCCTATAAGGTGGCTACTTTCCCTGGCTGGTACAGCTGTACTATTCTCCAGACTCATAATTCCATCCTGCAACCACTAGTCAAGGCATCACAAAGTGCACCTGGTGGAAAGTGCCCTTAAGTCATTGCTGACTTATGGTGACCCCTCATGGGGTTTTCAAGGCAAGAGACATTCAGAAGTGGTTGACCGTTGCCTGCCTCCACCTCCCAACCCCGGTATTCATTGGCAGTCTCCCATCCAAACACTAGCCAGGGCAAACCCTGCTTAACTTCTGAGATCTGATGACATCCAGAAACTCTATCCTCCTCTGTATCTGCTCATCTTCTCTTACATCACCAGACTTCTTCTGAAGCCCGTCTCCCTCAAACTATTTCTGCCTGAATGTATCAAGTCTGGATAAAATTATAACATTTTCAGCACGTAAAGCTCTGTGACTTTATCAGCTTGTTATCAACTTGCATTCCATTGCATTAGTAGTACTTTAAATGACTGCTATTTTATGCTTGTTTGTTTATAACAGGTTTTAAACGTATTTCTATGAAATTTTATGTAAGCTGCCCTGAGCCTGCCTCGGTGGGGAGGGCAGGATATAAGCCAAATCAAATAATAAATAAATAATTAACTTTATCACCATCATTAAACTTTTGACCTGGAAGAACTGGGCTCAAATTTTCATTTATCCCTGAAGCTCACCAGGTGAACTGGAGCCAATCATTTTCTTTCAGCCTAGCCTACCCCACAGGGTTGTTGTAAGGATGCAACAGAGAAAATCCCAGTGTGTTGCCAGAATTCCTTGAAGGGAGGACAGGATCAAACTGTGATGCTAATTAAAAAAGTGTACCAGATCTGTCTCCTTCATTTCAATTATAGATGTGCCAAGCTATCCGATTATTGATGTAGAAGCTATTAACATTGGAATGACTGCCTGCTTCTTAGAACAGAATTTGCCTGCACATACTATTCCTGAGCACGTCACTAAGAGTCACACCCAACTTGACAAATGCACAAGTCCTTTAATGGTGACATTCTGAGTTTCTATGGAAAGGGTGGCTCCCGATGAAGTGTTTGTTCTCTTCTAATCATAAAAACCTGTAAGTGGATACTCACTTCGCCAATCAGGATATTACTTATGCAGGGAATCCAAAGAATGTTGTACTATTTGCTCAATTATGACTGCGGTCACCCGGAGCAGTAGCCACGCTACTGAGACTGATGATAGGGGGATTTTCCGGAAATCTGGAAAGCGTAGAGCTCCCATGGTGAACCCGAGGCTTCCCTCCGAAAATGCGCAGTTAAAAACTAGTACCTCCAAGGTACTAGTTTCCGGTAACTGCGAGGCAAGGGCGGGTGTCTGATCGCGTTTCCGGTGGCATCCGGCGCCCGCCCATGTCCCCTCGCAAAAAGGTGTGTCCCCACCCCCACCCTGGGTTCCCTTCCCAGCAGCACCGTTCTCTTCTTGCGCAATGAAGAGGAAAGAAGAGCAGACGAGTCGTTGTGGGGGAGGGGGAGAGAGAGCTTCACACCAGCCAGCCCCCCGGCACCTTCCTGGGATGAGCAATGCCGGCATCACCTCCTGGGCAAGGCACGAGTGCCGGGGGCGAGGGGTGTGTGTGACGACGACGCGGGGACTCAAGGGAAAGGCCATGGAGCAGGCAGGGGGTTCGTGGGTGGGGGTGGGGTACGACATGCAAAAAGGTTTTTTTCCAAGTCTCCACAGGATGCGCACAAGCACCCAATGCGGCATGCGCACACTTCAGTTTAAAACCAAAACACAGCACCGTTTGCCGTGCCGCACCGTTTCTTTGCCGTGTCATGTGATCGGCACCTCCCCCCTAACCACGGGACCTCGACGGGACCTCGAGGGGACGTCTGATCACGCAACCGCGCGTTATTTTGCACCGGGGCAAACAGCCACGCTCCCCCCCGCTGCATTTTCCTGCCCGTGTGACCGAGGCCTATGTTAAGAATCTGTATAGCTACTGTTCAGAATATAATTGTCTAGCTGCTGCTTAAAGATTGCCAGTGAGGGGGAGCTCATCATCTCCCTAGGTAGCTGATTCTGCTGTTGAACAAATCTTACTGTAAAAAAGATTTTCCTAATATCTAGCCAGTACCTTCCCACCCTTCATTTAAACCCATTAATGTGAATCCTGTCCTCTGCTGGCAACAGGAACAGCTCCCTGCCCTCCTCTAAGTGACAGCCCTTCAAATATCCTGGTTTTGTCCAGCAGAGTTCATGAATAAGAGGCATTGCAGCCTGCACAGATGTTTGAAGTGTAGCCCTGAAGCAATAAAGGGAATGTCATTTTAAATGCCTTTAAAAGAAGCATCATTCTGGAAAAAAGGTAACTTCAAATGTATTCTCCTTGGCACTGATTGGATCTGACTGCCACTGGTTTTAATAGAACTTATTTTAGGTAATTATGCCTAAATATATTTAACTAAGTATATTTACTTCAAAATAAACTCAGTTGAAATTCATGTAGCTTCAAGTAAATGACCCTGATCCAGAAAAGAGTGACATCAATGTAATCGAGAGAGCAATATTTTTATACATTATTTATGTTTTATGTTATATATTATACAAACTTCATATCTCAATAAATTAGTCACACAAAAACAGTTCTCTGGTTTACATTTGTGTAAATGCATAATACAAGTTGAGTAAATGGTTCTTAATGCTTGTCCTTCCATTTTCAGTGAGATATAAGTTTGACAGCAGTTTGCTGAAATGGGTTTATCGTCTCAGAGCACCACCATGTGGAAGATTTTATATCTTTACATAACATCATATCTGTCTTAGGAAAGCAAAGATTGTTGGTTTAAAATGTCAAACAATACTCTGTTAAAATGTGAACAAGGACTAAAATGCCTTGATAAAATGACACTACCAGGTAAAACACTATTATGATTAATATATTTTATTACTATTCTTAAAGAAAAGTATACAACTTGAATCAAAATGAGATTATGTCTAATAGAAAAATAACTGAACAAAATTTTAGTCCACTGACACCTTTAAGACCAACAAAGTTTTATTCAAGGTATAAGGTTTCATGTGCAAGCACACGTCTTCAGATACAGTGAAACAAAACTTCTTTAACCATTACATATAGTTGGAGGGTGGTTAGTTACAAAAGATACAAAAGTAACTGAGCAGTTATAGCTGAGATTGGATTAAGGTGGTTGGTAAAATCTGTGAACAGCAGTAAATTAGCATACAAATACAAGAGTTAACACACAAACAAGAGAACCAAGTTTGAGTCCAGTAGCACCTCCAAGGCCAACAAAGTTCAATTATGGATATCAGCGAGAATTGAGAGACTTAACATGTATAGCACATTCCTTCAGATACATTGAAAAATTTCCCTCAAACGTTACATATGGGGGGCGGGGGGGTAGTTGCCAGGAAGGGCTGATTAGTGTCAGGATGCATAAGTAACTGAGCAATAAATTCAGCTAAAAATAGAATAATGCATTAGGTAAGACCTGTGGGTAGCAGAAAGTTGACTTACAGATAATAAAAGAATTAACAACAGATGTGAGAACTAAGTTTGAGTCCAGTGCCACCTTTAAGACCAATGCAGTTTTAATTCTGGGTACAAATGAAAACTGAGTGACTTAGCATGTGTAGTGAGATAAGAACCCAATATCTCTGTTAAGCCCTGGGGGTTCCATTGTCCTGAGTGTTGTAATAAGTTGTAATTCAGCAATTTCCCGTTCCAGTCTGTTTCTGCTATTCCTTTGCAATAAAACAGCTACTTTGAGGTTCCCCATTGAGTGCCCTGGGAGGTTGAAATGTTCTACAGGTTTCTCAGTTTTGTGATATTTGATGTCAGATTTGTGTCCATTTATCCCTTGGCACAGGATTTGACCAGTTTGCCCCATGTAGAGAACTGAAGGGCATTGTTGGCATAATGGCATATACAATGTTAGATGATGAACATGTGAATAAACCTGAGATGGTGTAGCTGATGTTGTTAGATCCAGTGTGTGGTCTGGGTGTATGTGGCAGCAAAGTTGGCATCTGGATTTATTGCAAGCTCTGCTATCAGTGTCCATGTTCAAATTAGATGTTGTATTATTGTGGGTGAGGAGTTTTTTGAGATGGGGGGGCTGTCTGTGCATAAGAAAATCCCCCCCATACTTGTAAAAGAGAACTGTCATTATCCAGTAGAGGCTGTAAGTCGCTGATGATGCGCTGGCTGAACTGTTTTGAGTTGAGAGCTGTTATGTGACCACTTGTGGTGTTCTGTTATTGTCTCTTTTGGGCCTGTCTTGCAACAGGTTTTCTCTGGGTACCATTCTGGCTTTGTTAATCTGATTCTTGACTTCATCAGGTGGATACTTTAATTCCAAGAAGGTTTGTTATAGATTCTTCAGGTAAGAATCTCTGTCTGTAGGATTGGAGCAGATGTGTCTGTAATGCTGCCTTCAACTTTTTCTAGCATTAGTATCTTTTCCAGTGACTCTTGTCTTCTCATAATGTGATCAAAGTACATGGATCTGATAATCCTATAAGGTGGCTACTTTCCCTGGCTGGTATAGCTGTGCCTCAGTTTAGCCATTTAGGCTGCTAGGGAGAGTTCAGGCTTGATTTGATCTAGAACCCACTCATTTTCGTTTGGGAAGTTCTCTTGTATGCTCCAGGAATGAATGTAAATTTGCAATATGGTCTCTAGTGCCTCTTCATTTTCTGAATCCAGCTTGAACATCTGGCATTTCTCATTCCACACACAGTAACAGTCTTTGCTGTAAGATTTTGAGCATCACTTTACTCGTGCGAGATGTTAATACAATGGTCCGATAACTGCGGCAATCTTTGACATCTCCTTTTTTTCAGACTTGGAATGTAAATTGACCATTTCCAATCCGTGGACCATTGTTTTGTTTTCGATATTTTTGGCCTATTCTGGTTAGATTTTGATTTGCTGTTTATGACTCCGGTTGCAAAAACAGTAAAGATAATAAATTTGTGTTAGATTTTGATGGACTCTGTTTCTGTGGAATAGCTCTGTTGATATTCCATCTACTCCTGGTGATTTATTTCTCCAATTTGCTCTAAGTGCAGTTTTCACCTCAATTTATAAAACTGCTTCTTCAAAAGTTTCTTCTTGGAAGGAATCTGTCATCCTTACATCTGTTCTGTAGAGTTATCTGTGTATTGTTCCTATCTTTTCTTTGTCCTGTTCAGTTCCATGTTGTATTTCCATGTTGATCTTTCAGCATGCCTAACTGTGCTTTAAATTTCCCTTTGATTTCTTGGAGCTTGTGGTACAGATCTCTTGTTTTCCTTTTTTGTTTTTCTATTTCTTTATGCTGGTTATTATAACAGTTTGTCTCTATGGGTGTGTTCAGATGGGGTGTTTCAGCCGGCATAAACTGTACCGGTTGGAACCGTTGCAGTGTATGCTGGCTGAAATGCGATCACACTTACCTCCTGTCTGCGGAGCCCATTGCTGTATGCCCGTTCACACACAGCGGGTGTCGGCAGTGGGGTTTTTTTTTACTTAGTTTGCGCATGCGCATAGGCAGCCATCCACAGAATGGCGATCTTCGCGCATGCGCAAAACACCCCGTCCAGAAAAGCATGCCCTGAAGAGAGGACTTACCTTTAAAGTTTAAAGAGCAAACTGGCCTCCCTGACGTCCCGGACTCCTCTAAAACGTTAAACTAAGGACCTTTTCTTTTTTTAAAAAAAACAAATGCCGGGGCGAAGCTTCGCCCAAGCGCATATCGCTGACCTAAAAAAAAATGGCGGGCGAAAATCGGAAGCCTCGGGCTTCTGAACAGAAGTGGCTCTACAACAGTGGAGAGCGATCAGACGGGGGGGGAAAGCGATTACAACCGTTGCACTCAGGATACCACCACTTGGGGACCTAGTGGCAGAATACAACGGTTTAAAGCTCTTTGCAACGGTTAGGGACGGAAGGCAGATGTTCGCCGTGTGAATGCCAGTAAGTACACTGATTCCAACTGGCACCTATACCGTTGTAAATGCCCCGTCTGAATGCACCCTATGTGTGAATTGCTGGAATACTGCATTTAGACTTTTGAATCTATTTCTGTCACCTTATACTTTTGCTTCTCAACTATCTTTAGCAATGTTAAGAGTTTCATCAGGCATCCATCGAGGCTTTTCCTTTCTACAGGAATTGTCTTTCCTTGACAATATCTCTGGTTTTGGCCCATAGTTCTTCTGGCACACATTCACTTGAACTTACACTGTCATTCTTAGCAGAGTTAGATCCTTTTAGGGCCATTGACTTCAGTGAACTTAGATGAGTGTAAGTTTAGGATTGCACTGTTAGTAAGGCAAATCTGTTCTTTACATGGTCTTTACATGGTCAGGAGTGTTGTTTAGATTATATTTTGGCACGATGGATATTTTGTTGTCTTTCTTCAGCTTTATTCTAATTTTTGCTATTAACAATTTGTGATCTGTACCACAATTGGCTCCAGGTCCTATTTTAGCAGAGAAAATAGAGCTTCTTCATTTTCTGCTTCCGATTATGTTATCTGTTCAATTTCTATAATGGTTGTCCAGTAATGTCCATGTATACGATTGTCTGTTTGCTGGCCTGAAATGTGCGTTTGCAATGAAAAATTGTTGTCTTCACAGAATTCTATGAGTCGCTCTCCTGCTTCATTTTGTGATTCTAGCCCAATTCTTCCTAGAATATTGGATTCTGCTTTGTTCCCTATTTTCTGACTGAAAATGTCCTAATCCAGGCCACTTTAGTTCACTCACTCCCGGGATTGCAATGTTTAAAGGTTCCATTTATCGTTTTATGATTTTGCGTTTACCTTGATTTATACTTCTCACATTTTGTGTTCCTGTGATATGTGTCAAATAGATTTGGAGTTTCCTTTTGCATCCATTCATGTCAACAGCTGAAAGTCCTTTTGGCTTTAGTCCAGTTGTGTCATTAAGAATAGTGCTAGTCATAGTCGTCTTCAGTTCTTCCCCAGTAGATGACTGAGTGCCACCCAACTTGGGGGTTCCATCTTCCAAGCACTATTATCTTTTTTTCCATTTTGGATTGTCTCAGCATAGGGGTGATGGTCAGAAGTGGTTTACCATTGCCTTCGTTTGCACAGTACTCACCAGGGGTAGCTGAAGTGGTACTGCTGTTGTCTACAAAAGATCCTCTGCCAGTGTCACCTTCCACTACTGCCTCTGTCCAGTAGCTACCCTTCAAGGATCCCTCTGCCCCCATCATCATTGGGACCAGGGCTATTTTGGGGCAGGAACGCACAGGAACAGAATTCCGGCTGGCTTCTGAGTTGGCCACGCCCATGCCTACAGCCAAAACCTCTGTGCATGCGTGGCTACAGAGGGAAGGCCTGGAGAGCGACCCCTCTGGCGACTCTGAGGCAGGAGGGCCGGGGGGCCCTGGAAGAATCGGGGAGACATTTAAACGCCTCCCCGTGCCTTTCCACCCCTCCAAGGGCCAGCTTGCCCAGGCACCCCAAGGGAAGGCAGTTTAAATTGTCTTCCCTTCCCTTCAAGGGCTGGCTTGCCTGGGCTCCCCACAGCCACGGGCACCTGGGCAAGCAAAGGGAAGGCAGTTTAAACTGCCTCCCCTCCCCGGGCCGGGTTGCCTGGGCTCCCCGCAGCCGCAGGCATCTGGGCAAGCCAAGGGAAGGCATGGGGATGTGGCCTAATATGCTAATGAGCTATGCTGTCAGGGTGTGGCCTATTATGCTAATGAGTTCCTGCTGGCCTTTTTCTACAAAAAAAGCCCTGATTGGAACTGTACGTTCTCTTCTGCTGATGTGGCCATTGATCCCTTAAGGGGGTGGATGCATCTTAGTCTGGTGTCACAGCTGTGTCCATTCTGCCTTGAGTGACTCTGCTAGGAGTATAGCCTTTGACAGAGTCTAAACTCCTTATGGTATTGCTCTCAGCTTTGCTGACACACATATTATGCTTCTGCACAGGAGATTAGCACCCTGATGTTAAAAAAGACATTAAAAGTGATGTCTGAAAATGCAATCAGCAGCAGAATTACAGCCTTCTAATCCTATTGACTTGAATGGAATGGGCGTAACTGTTTAGGATTGCGCTTAGGGTTGCCAAATCGAAATTGGCCGGGAGCGGGGGGCTCCCGGCCGGCGTCCTCTTTGTGCGCGCCGCGTCCGCGTCACCTGGAAATGACGTCACACGCTGGGGGCGGAGCCATGCCATTTGAGGGGAAAACAAGGAGTTTTCCCCTCAAGGAAAACAAAGAGGTTTCCCCTCAAATGGCGTGGCTCCGCCCCCAGCGTCCGACGTCACTTCCGGGTGACGCGGACACGGGGGTGGGGTTTCCCCCGGGCCCCGATTCCGCAGGAGCGGGAATCGGGGCTCGAAACCAGGGGTAATTCCGCCCCCCGGGGGCACTTGGCAGCCCTAATTGCACTGCAAGTTAGCGATAGGCTGGAGTTGTTTACTAAACAAAAATCACTTATCAACAGGGAATACCTGACATCTTCATCTGGCAAGGTATTTCCTTCCATAGACTTGTTCCAAGTGTTCCTCTGCTGCTGCATTTCATTACCACCTTTCTTTCTTTTTTTTTTGTCTATTTCTTTTTCTATAATAAGCCTTTCCCTTTCTTATTTATTACTATAACTGGCTGCTTATTCTGGTGGTGGAAAATGCCATCAAATCACAGCTGATTTATGGTGAGAACGTGGGGTTTTCAAGGCAAGAGATGTTCAGAGGTGTTTTGTCATTACCTGCCTCCATGTTACACCCCTGGTATTCCTTGGAGGTCTCCCATCCAAATACTTGCCAGGGCCAACCCAGCTTAGCTTGCTAGATCTGATGAGACTGGGCTAGCCATTAAATCACATAGGGTGGAATAGGGCGGTGTGGATTATGCATCTAATGTCTATTTCTAGTTGATTAATAAAAGGATAATAAGACTATTTTTAAAGTTATAGACAATTGATTAGCTGAGATGCTTATTTCTACAGAAGCATCCTGAGCGAAATGATTATGGGAAGCTTGTTTTGCTCTGGAGAGCCAGTGTAGCAAATCCCTACTCTGCCATGAAAACTTGCTGGGTGACCTTGGGCCAGTCACACATCCTCAGCATAATCTACGCTACAGGGTTGTCGGGAGGATAGAACAGAGAACAATGTAAGCTTTCTTCCATTGGGAAGAAAGGCTAGGTATAAATGGAATACATGATTAGTTGTGATCCATATGTGAAACAGCAGCTGAGAACAAAAAGGTGACTGTGGGCGATTTGGCAGTGTGTCAATGGTGGCAGTTTGCTAAGTAAGGCCAGATTTAAGGAGAGATTGCATACAATCCAGACAAATACTGGACTGTCTTAATACAGAAGGTACACATGTATATAAGCTCTTGCCTGTACTGCAGCCAACAGCAGCCAGAGTGTCCACTTGCAGCATTCACCAGTTTGCCTTGCTCTGCCCATCTAGGCATGCAAGATTCCTGGGTGCTGTCTCCCATCAAGAAGCTTCTAGTGTTGCCCTGACCTGGATAGACCAGGCAAGCCTGATCTCGGAAGCTGAGCAGGGTTGACTCTGGCAGTTACTGGGATGGGAGACCTCCGTGGAATACCAGCAGTCAGGAGGCAGGGGCAGGCTTTATTCAGCCACCTCTCTGAATATCCTCCAGGCCCCCAGCAGAGGTCAGTCACCAGAAGTCACCATGACTTCCAGGTGCACACTCGCACACAAACGCACATATGAAAAATACAAAAAAATACCAAAAAAAGGAGAGAGAAGTTTCTAGTGTTTCAGTCACCATACATCCACCAGGTACCTTCAGTACAACACCAAAGTCAGACCAAGGCTGGATCCGCGGGGGGAGCGGCGAGCCGCCACGGCCAGGCTAATCGAAGGAGCGCCCCTTCCAGAGGCGGCCAGCGTGCGGCCACAGAGCAGCCTCGGAGCCGGGATGGCTGCTGGGAGCCCGGAGGGGGTTGCAGCTGCAGTCTGGCATCCTCCCGGAGTCCCGCCAAAGCCCTCTCTGGCCTTCACCCAGCAGTGGGTTGGGTTTTTTTTTTTTGCCATACCAGTCAGTCCCCCCCCCCACCTTCGAGTTTCCCGGCGGTGTCTGCAGCACAAGAGGAGAGAGTCTTTCTTCTCTCTTTGGGATCCTTCAGCCGGATTCCACTACCCCTTCCGCCCCCTCCCCCCGATGCCCAGGGGTCATTTAGTAGAAAAAGAGGTGCAGGACCTCATTAGCATAACTCATTAGCATAACTTATTTGCATATGTCACACCCCTTACATCACCAGAAGTGTGTCAGAAGGCAACACCCACCACTCAGGCTCCACTGGACTGTTTTGGATTACTAGCTATTGGGGGGGGGGGGACGTGCAGATCTGTCCTCGCAGAGGAAGGAGAGCTTGTACCTGAATAAAACTTGGTCTTAAAGGTGCCACTGGACTGTTTTGGACTGGGGGGGGGGCTCTGCAACTTGCCTGGCTGCTTCTTGCTCTGACTGAGGGCTGCTGGAAGCAGGGGGTGGGGCTTGTTGCATGTGCCCGCCCCCTGGGCTCTTTACTGCTGTGCGCTCCTCCAGGAAATGATCTCTGCCGATGCCGCTTTGAAACTTGGTGCTTAGGGAAACTCTGCGGCTAGGAAAGTTGGGTTGAGTACTGGGGGGCGCCAGACTCGGGGTGAAAGAGATGGTGGCGGCGGCAGCTACCCGATCATGGACTAGATGCAGGGCTTTTGGCGGGGGGCAGGTGCAGTTTGGCGCCCCTAAGGGCCGACCCACTCTAGGCGAATGCCTAGTTTGCCTAGTGAGCGAGCCGGCCCTAGATGTGATCTAGGTCAAACCTGAATGGCCAGTGGTCTTCCCAACTTTCTTCAGTTCAAATCTGAATTTTGCAATGAGTAGCTCATGATCTAAGCTACAGTCAGCTCCAGGTCTTGTTTTTACTGACTGGATAGAGCTTCTCCATCTTTGCCTGCAAATGATATAATCAATCTGATTTCGGTGTTGCCGATCTGGTGATGTCCATGTGTAGAGTCGCCTCTGAAGTTGTCGGAAGAGGGTGTTCGCTATGACCAGCATGTTCTCTTGACAAAACTCTGTTAGTCTTTGCCCTGCTTCATTTTGTTTTCCTTTGCCAAACTTGTCCATTATTCCAGTTACCTTTTGACTTCCTACTTTAGCCTTCCAGTCCCCTATAATGATGAGGACATTTTTTTGGTGTTAGTTCTAGGAGGTGTTGTAGGTCTTCATAGAACTGGTCCACTTCAGCCTCTTCTGCGTCAGTGGTTGGGGCATAGACTTGGATTACTGTGATGTTGAATGGTTTGCCTTGGATTTGGACTAAGATCATTCTGTCGTTTTTGAGATTGTATCCCATTACTGCCTTTCGCACTCTCTTGTTGACTATAAAGGCCACACCATTTTTTCTATAGGATTCTTGGTCTTCTGAGTTAAATTCGCCCATTCCCATCCACTTTAGTTCACTGACCCCCAAGATATCGATGTTCAGTCTTGCCATCTCATTTTTGACCACATCAAGCTAACCTTGAGTCATAGATCTTACATTCCAGGTTCCTATGCAGTACCATTCTTTGCAGCATCGGACTTTCATTTCACCATCAGACACATCCACAACTAAATGTCCTTTCGGCTTTGGCCCAGCCGCTTCACTCTTTCTGGGGTTACTTGTACTTGCCCTCTGCTCTTCCCCGGTAGCATATTGGACACCTTCCGACCTGAGGGGCTCATCTTCTGGCATCATATCTTTTAGCCTTTTGTTACTGTCCATGGGGTTTTCTTGGCAAAGATACTGGAGTGGGTTGCCATTTCCTTCTCCAGCGGATCGCATTTTGTCTGAGTTCTCCGCTGTGTCCTGTCTGTCCTAGGTGGCCCTCCATGGCATAGCCTGCAGCCTCACAGAACCACGCAAACTCCCTCACCACATCAAGGCAGTGATCCATGAGAGTGATCCTGCACAAACCTGACTAAAATGAATGGTAGAACATGGAGACCCTGTGGGTCAGAGCTGTCCACATCCCACTCTATTTCCCTTAATGGTGTCCATCAAGTACCTATTATGGCCATGAAGCATTAAGTACCTAAAAGGTAAAGGTTCCCTTGCTCGAAAGCCAGTCAAATCCGACTCTAGGGTTGCGGTGCTCATCTCCGTTTCAAAGCCGAAGAGCCAGCACTGTCTGAAGACGTTTCCGTGGTCATGTGGCCGGCATGACTAAACACCAAGGCGCACGGAACACTGTTACCTTCCCACCGAAGCGGTACCTATTTATCTACTTGCAATTTCTTGCTTTCGAACTGCTAGGTTGGCAGGAGCTGGAACTAGAGATAGGAGCTCACTCCATCATGCGGCACCCGGGTCTCAAACTGCTGAACTACTGACCTTTCACAGCCTGCAGTTCAGCGTCCTAACCACTTGAGCCACCACAGCTCCATATAACTAACATATAACCTAACATATAACCTAACATATAACTAATTTAAAGGTGGGACCAGATAAGAGATTGGATTTATACCCTGCCCTTCAGGAGTCCCAGAGCGGCTTACAATCTTCTTTCCTTTCTCCTCCCCACAACAGACACCCTGTGAGGAAGGTGGGGTTGAGAGAGCTCTTTCGAGAACTGCTCATGAGAGAACAGCTCTGAAATAACTAGGTCACATCAGCAGCTGCACGTGGAGGAGTGGGGAATCAAACCCTGTTCTCCCACATTAGCGTCCATGCTCCTAACCACTACACCAAACTGGCCACAACAAGATTCCTACTGTCCTACTCCTTGTATCCTGCTAATGTGGCAAATTCTTTAACTGCTCCTAATTTGTCAGGTTAAAGGGCGGCAACCCTGTTATGCATACAGTTGACACCTAATGCAGAGGTGCTGTAATACCTGCCGGTTCAAGATCTGTTCTGTCATGCACCTGTTATGGCAAGGGAACCTTGCCAAAAAATGTTAGAAACCATTTCCAGAAGCCAAGAGTGGTGCTTGAATTTGGGCAAAGAATGTTGGGATTCCAGGACACAGGAGGGGTTAGTAGGGGAGGAAGGGGCTTAGTGCTTGCAGAATGGGAGAAATTTAATTTGAATGTGAGAAAAAGGAATTTTCTTTAAACATTTCTTAAGAAAGCAAGATAATATCATAGTTTTACCCACTGCGAAATAGTTGCAGTTCCTGTTTGTGTATCTTCATGGTGGCTGCAAATGTATTCTTGTCACTCACATAAATCTCTCCAAGATATATTTATCCCATATCTCCTCCAAGGAGTTCAGTGAGCATATCTCCTCTGCATCTTCCCAACAACCCAGTGAATTAGGATAAACTGTGAGATAAGGACTTGCACAAGATTATCTATGAGTTTGATGGCTGAGTGGCCATTTGAGTCTGTCCCCCCCCCCCCCCACCAACCAGTCCTATTGGACATTGTACTATACAGACAGACAGACACACAACTACACCACCTGGAAGCCTTTTGTGACCTTTCCGTGGGCACATAACCAATGGGATAGAAAAATGGGCCTTGCTCCAGGCGAATATGAACAGGATGGGGCTGAAGGTGACATTTCTGCTAGAAGCACCGGCAGATATGCTTTATGAATTGTTCATATGCGGTGAGGAATTGGCTCCGGACATTTTGCACTCCTGCCTCTGTTGCCTTTTTTAGGACATAAATAAAACTAGCACCGATGCCCACAAAGCAAGCCAAAAAGGGAAATCCTTCTGCCTGTGGGGATTTAAAAAAATGATCGCTGAACCGAAAGGGGTGGGTTGAACAGGGCGGCGCTTCACGGTCAAGGCAGCAAGCTGCAGGAGGGCGGGCGAGCGAGCCAGCCGACTGGTAGGTAGGTAGGTAGGTGGCTGCCTCCTGCTAAGCAAGCAGTCCGCGCCCAGCCTGCGAGCCTCGCGTCCCCAGGCTGGCAAAGCAGGACGGTGCCGCCCAAGCTGCCCCAGAGGGGAAGGCGGAGGCGGGAAAGGAGCAGCATGGCGTGCTTCAGCGGCGAGTACGTGGTAAGAGGAGAGACCACACAGCGGGAGGCTGGCTCGGAGGGGGCCTGTGAGGGAAGGGGGGGAGGCAGCCGCAGCGCTGGGATGTTTTTGGCAGCAACTCTCCTGGAGGAGGCGCCTGAGGAGGGAGAAAGGGCGCTTTCCTAGGCTGCAGCCGCTGTGCCTCCCCAGAGGGGAAGGCGGGCGCTGTTTTTCACAGCTAGCTGGGTGCAGCGCCTCCTCCTCCTCCTCCTCCTCGGTTTCTGAGGGCGACCCAGGGGCGGTTAGGCGGGTCTCGCTTTCTGCGCAGTTGCCTCCCTCAGCCCCCTCACGCCTCCGTTTGGTGTGTTGGGGGACGGCGTGGCTGCCTCTTTCTAGGGTGTCAGGTGCTTTTTTGTCGCGCACAGTGTGTACGGCCTCCTTTCATGGCTCTGTCATAAAGTTCACGGGCGGGGGCTGGAGCCTAAGGCGGAGAGGTGCGTGCGTGGATAAAGCGGGTCCTGCACTTAAATGGGATCCTTAGCAAACTTTTGATAATAGTATTTAAGCGCAAGTTTTCAGTACAGCTGTATTGTAAAATTGTAAATATGTATGTAATTTTATAAATAAATTGCCTTGAAAGTTTCCGTTAGGACACTTATAGAAATCAGTGATTCCTAACAGGGGGGTGATCTTCAAACCTTGAAGACATTATTAAAAACTGGGGAGGGGGTGGATATTTAGGTAGTTTGAGCATATATAATAAATTCACCTTGATGTATGGCTTCTTGGGGAAGGAAGGGGTCTGATAATAGTGACAGCTTTAGAACTTATGGTATAAATAATAAATGCTCTCAGGCTCCTTGTTAACTTTCTCAAAATCATCCTAATTTGAACCCAAGAAAGAATAGTTGCACGTTGCGTGTCCAACAAATGAGCAGCAAGGAAGATGCTGATCAGATGTATGACACTGATAGTTGTTTTGTCATCGTGTGCTGCTTTAGGAACATAGCATTATTAAAAACATTGTGTCTTCCATGAATTCACATGTTTCAATACTTTGGATTGATGTTTAGTATAAATCTATCAAAACAACTAGGGCAAAGGCGCCTAAGCAGAGCATCCATTAATATTTTTATTTGGCCCAGAATGGAGAAACTAACCCTTTACATTGTGAGATAAAGTTGTAGAGAGAAATTGACAATTGCCTAGTGAGCAAGGCCTTGAAATATGTCCAGTTTCCAAATTGGTGCATCTGTATGAAAGAATAAGAAACAATGATTGTAAACAGGGAAACCTGGGCTGATATCAGTCCTGCCAGGAATTAATTATTTGGCAGAATTCAGGTCCATAACACAAAACACATGAACAAGCCTTGTGCTCTCATGCTACCTCCACTTCTGTCCTGGTCTTCAGTTAGTGGAATCATAGAATCATAGAGTTGGAAGGGACCTCCGGGGTCATCTGCTCCAACCCCCTGCACAATGCAGGAAATTCACAAATACATCTCCCTCTGCACCCTCAGTGACCGCTGTCCCATGCCCAGAAGATGACAAAAAACCTCCAGGATCCCTGGCCAAACTGGCTTGGAGAAAAATTGCTTCCTGACCCCAAAATGGCAATCAGCATTTCCCTGGTTTTGTAAGAAAGGGCCACAAGAACTAAGCACTGAGGCAACCCTTCCTGCCCTCCCTCTCATGATCTGCCTAAGTTCACACAAGCAGCATTGCTGTCAGATGACCATCTAGCCTCTGTTTGAAAACCTCTAAAGAAGGCGAGCCCACCTCTTGAGGAAGCCTGTTCCACTGAGGAACCACTCTGTCAGGAAGTTCTTTAGCTGAAAACTCTTCTGATTTAATTTCATCCCGTTGGTTCTATTTCAACCTTCTGGGGCAACAGAAAACAACTTTGCACCATCCTCTATATGACAGCTCTTCAAGTACTTGAAGATGGTTATCATATCACCTCTCAATTGTCTCCTCTCCAGGCTAAACATACTCAGCTACCTCAACCTTTTCTTATAGGACTTTGTCTCCAGACCCCTCACCATCTTCGCTGGCCTCCTCTGGACACATTCCAGCTTGTTTTTATCCTTCTTAAATTGTGGTGCCCAAAACTGAACACAATACTCTAGGTGAGGTCTAACCAGAGCAGAGTAAAGTGGTACCATCACTTCACGTGATCTGGACACTATACTTGTGTTGATACAGGCCAAAATCTCATTTGCCTTTTTAGCAACCGCATCACACTGCTGACTCATGTTCAGTGTATGGTCTACTAAGACCCCTAGATCCTTTTCCCACATACTACTGCCAGGACAAGTCTCCCCCCAAGTGGTAATTATGCATTTGATTTTTCCTACCTAAATGTCGAACTTTACATTTATCCCCACTGAAATTCATTTTATTTGTTTTAACCCAGTTTTCCAGCTTGTCAAGATTATCCTGTATCCTGACTCTGTCTTCTACTGTATTTGTACCCCTCTCATTTAGTGTCATCTGCAAATTTAATAAGCATTCCCTCTATCCCTTCATCCAAATAATTGATAAAGATGTTGAACAAAACAGGTCCCAGGACAGATCCTTGAGGCACTCCCCTTGTCACTCCTCTCCAAGAAGATGAGGAACCATTCACAAGCACTCTTTGGGTACAATCTGTCAACCAGTTATAGATCCACCTAACAGTCATAGGATCCAAACCGCATTTCATTGAACCACGGTTCATTGTTTCTGCTTTAGCAAAGGCCATCCTTTCCACTTCCTCTCCAGGGAGTATTATAAAGTGTGAACAAGCCATGTTTTGCAGTCATAGTGTACAGGGTCAACAAACTATGGCTTTCACTGAAGTAGAGGAAATTCATAAACACAAGGCATTTGGCACCAGATCTTGATTTGGTGTTATATTTGAACAATACCCATTCGTCCCACATCAGTCTCACATCTTTCGTTCAGGCTGATGGGCCACTAACATGGGCTAAAGTTGGGTCACCAACCTCCAGGTAGCGCTTGGAGACCTCTCAGAATTACAGCTGCTCTCGACTACAGAGATAAGTTCCTCTGGAGAAAATGGCAGCTTCAGATGGCAAAGAAACAAGTCCTAGGCAGTGTTCCCTCTAAGCTGAGTTACTGTGAGCTAGCTCACAGTTTTCCAACCTCTGGCTCACACAGTTTTGTCTCAGCTCAGGAAGGATGGCTCCAGAGCAAACTAATGTATGCAGTAGCCAAATGGCTTGCTCACAGCTTTGATGGCTGTAGCTCACAAAGTAGAATTTTTGCTCACAAGGTTCCACAGCTTAGAGGGAACATTGGTCCTAGGGTGACATTACATCTTCACTGAATTTCCTTTGCTCCCCAGACTCTGCCCTCCTCAGGCACAACCTCCAAATCTCCAGGAATTCCGAAGCCAGAGTTGGCAACACTAGGTTGAAGACACCTATCTATTGCTTGTCAGAACGGGATATGGTGGCATGTCTTGATTGTGTAGTTATTGGTGCTAGTAGGCAAACAATACTTTATCTGCATGCTTCCAGTTTTGATCCAAGTGGAAACAATCATTTCTTATGAACAGCACACGTTTTTAACCCAGCAATGCCTCAACATTATGTGCAGTCTAAATTAATACTATTGGAAAAAATTACTAGGCAAGAGAATACTATCTTGGAATAAAACCCTTTGAATAAAAGTGCTTGTTTGTTTCTGAGTAAACATGTATATGCTTGCACATTTTTTCTAACTAAACTTCTCTTTTAGTATATACCATACTTACTGGTACATTTTCTTTTAAATGTAATGTTTAATTACTAGGTTTCTGAAGACGGATTACCTGAACCAAGAAAGTGGCGACCATTGAAGTATAGGAAGTGTACAGACTCCCTTTGGCTGATGTTATTCTTTCTCTTTTGGGCAGGTTTGGTAAGTAGTCTCCTATTGAAACCAATTTATTGCAAAAAAAAACCCACCCTATTGAAATTGTTAGTAATGAAAGGGTATGAGTGATAATCTTGGGGTGTAGTATCACAAGAGCCTTTACGCTGGTGTTGTGTAACACTGGCTGCAATCATACGGAGTGGAAGCTGCGGCAGGCAAACGATTCCCCCGCGGATTAAAGGGACACGATCAGACAGACACATCTGTCTGGCGTCCTGGAGTTGTTGGCAGGGCGTCTCGTTGCGCCGCAGGAGTGGCGCAAAAAACCACCAGGAAAAGGTAAATATTATGCGGAACTGCAGGGCAGGCAGGCGGAAGTCTGATCGCGCAAACGCGCGTCAGTTTGCCCCAGGGCAAACAGCCTTGCTTCCCGCCTGCAGTTCCTTGGTGGTGTGATCGGAGCCACTGTTACATTGATTTTCTGAATGTTTATAGTAGTGCTTGAAACTTCCATTGCTATTTTTGAGAATTCAAGGTTCAGGATTGAAAGGAACCCCTCTGCTCATTGTCTTAACTGTTGAGTGTTGCAGTTTGGTTATTCAGTTCCAGCTGCTCAGAATGAAAAGAAAAACTTAAGCACATAAAACTAATTTTTAGAATGCATAGAGTAGATAGATGTTTTGGTCGGAGGGCGGGAAATACACAGATAGGTTGTTATGTGAGCAACGTGAATAGAGGTGGGTGAACAGAGGCGGGTGTGTGTGAGAGCTAATGGTGTGTGAACAATGGTGTGTGATTACTGATTTAGTTATATAATCCTATAGTTATATAGTCATCATTGAACACAGAAAATGCAACAAAGATCGTGGAGAACAATGGAGCCATTGGAACACAGATGAAAAATATGCATTGAGTTATCTGTCTTTGGCTATCACTATCTTTCCTTTCTTCAGGAAGCTCAGTGTTTTATACCTAGTTCTATGTAATTAGGCTTAGGGCCAATTCACTTATAGGCTGGATGCATGGGAGACATGAGGACTTTGTAGTGTGTAAATTCAGCAGAGGATGAATACTAAGAGGTTGTGTCAGTGGCTTCATGGATGAGGTGAATCGATGAAGGATTTGAAGAAAAGGAGAGAGAAGATGTTTGAGGCAGGTGTGAAGGGGGGTGAATGTGCTCGAGAGAAACAGTGGTGTGTGAACAGATGTAGGAATAATGTCAGTGGTGTGTATGGTAATGAATGAGAAGGAACTGCAAATAAAGAATACATTTGCAAATTTTTCAGATGTGTACCTTTTATATAATTCATCTTCTGAGTAATGATTTGGTGTTTTAAAGATGGAAAAATGAGGCTGAGAGACAGTAGTGACATTAAGAGTTAGCAATGTAGCTGAAATGGGGTTAGCCACATGTAAACATTTTTCTCAGTACAATTTGATTCTGTACATATTTACTCAGATTTAAGTTCCGTTAACTTTAAAAAGGCCTACTCTGAAGTTTTAACAATAAATAAATAAATAAATAATGTTTACTATTGCAGACTTACACGTTTTCATGAAAGCTTACTCAATTCACTGTATTCCCCATAAATGCATTCTAAGTAAATGTGTTTAGGATAGATATGCTAGGCAGCTAACAATACATTATTCATTGTTAAGTAGTAAGACTCAAGGGATATGACAGTGTTGCATAAATGTTGCATATTAAGCTAACAGCTGCAGATTAATTGATGTTTCTGTTAAAGTAAAAGTACATTACTAATTGCAAAGCTGGCAGTATAATCCTTTAAAAAAATGTATGTGTATCTGTTGCCTTAATGCCATGCTAGCACAACAACCTGTTTTGTGCTGCTTCAGTTGATATTATTTACCCTCAGCATATATTTACAGTATGCCAGGAAACCTTTACTCTTTGTTTTTGTAATGTATTGAAATGGCTTACATGAATGGCCTCATTCGCCTCCCATGTTAAGCTTGAGCCAGACGAAGGCTCCTCCGCACTCACACGCTATTGGTCGCTTAACAACAGCGACCAATCTGAGAAGGACTAATTCCCTGAGCGGGAAGAACTCTCATTCGTCCTTATCCGAACAACCCCATTGGTTGTTAAATGTAAATAGGCGTGGCTACATTAGCCCGGGAATGTTTAAAAGGAGTCTGCTCCCAATGTAAATCTGTTCTGGTTATGAATGCTTTTAAGCGCTTGTTCGTACCTTCAATAAAGCTGTTTCACTTTGCTGAAATCACTCTCCGGATCTTTGTTAGCGGCGATCTAACAGTTTTAATATTACAAACCATGATGAAGAACTCGTATCTCTTGCAGGCTTAATACACATAATGGATAGCCACTTCATGAGAGCCAGTGCAGTATAGTGGTTAGAGCGTTGGACTAGGATCTGGGAGATTCAGATTCCTACTCAGATTCCCGCTTTGCCATGGAACCTTGGGCCAGTCATACATTCTCAGACTAACCTACCTCACAAGGTTGTTGTGAGGATAGAATGGAGGAGAGGGAAATGATGTAAGCTGCTTTGGGTCCCCACTGGTGAGAAAGGTTGTGGTATAAATTAAATAAATAAATTTGTACACTATAAAATTTGCATCACAAATTTCATTGCCATGTGGGAAATTACGTGATACGTCAATGAGGAGGATATGTGTTGCTATTTCGATTTCCAAGAAGGAAATCCATCACAGTTAGGGCATCTTACCATGTGCACATAACACAATAGAGACGTGTGCACTGATTGCTTGGATTGCATTCATTGGTACCCACAGCCTGTTAGTTTTTCCACTGGTAGGAGGGGGCTTTTTAATCATCTTTATTAATTTTAAATTAAAGTACAATACAGCGTAATACAGTGCATCTGTCTACAAGAATGTCATCTAAATGGAAGGGGTCTAAACCTACAAGGTTAACCATTTCAGATAAAGAGGGTTAGGGGGGAGAATATCTAGAATCTGTAAATAGGAGACTACAGGGAACCAAGTTGACACAAATGTGGAGTGGTGTGGGGTATCTGATTGTGCACACCTGAGCGAATCAGCAATTTTTGCCATTGCTGATTTTGAAACAAAAGCCATACTGGAGGCTAGTTACATTGAAGAAGGGAACAGGACAAGATATGAGTGGAAAGCCCCTTTCTCCCTGCCTCCCTGTTCCTGATTTACAAAGTCTTTGATCAAAGTACCATTTTTTATGACATTAGAATTCAGGCAGTTTAATAAATTGGGAGTTGTTTTTCGGTCACAAGCCAGGACTGTAAACCATATCTTGGTTTATGAGCAAGAGCCTGTGGTTTTCAGGGTTGTTCCATCACATGAAGAAATTCTGGTTTGCTCCTGATGTCTGAATACAGCTTTATTCCACCATTACAGTATTAATTAGTTGTGTACTTCTGTTTGCTTTAAATACATAATGTTGGGGATACATTTCTGAAATAAAGAGTGGTCCAGTTTTGCTTATCTGCTTTAGCTGTGGTGGATTTTTTTTATTTTTTATTTATTTATCTGGCATCTAGGCTGATTCTGTTATTTGCTTTTGATAAAGGCACATAGCTTGTCCTTGTGCAGCATAGACAGTGACTATTGTTATGTTGGTGCTGTGGCTGAGATCAGATCCTGTTGCTAATATGATGGCATTAGTTTATTTATTTATTTATTTATTTATTTATTTGTTTGTTTGTTACATTTATATCCCGCCCTCCCTCGTAGGGCTCAGGGCGGCTTACATAGCAAAAAACTTGCTCATAAAAACATCAAATACTATAATACATTTTAAAACCATAATATACATTTTAAAAGCCTAAACAATTAATAAAGTGCTCAAACTACACAGCATCCATACTAAGGCATCAGAGAGGGCACCACACATCCCTTAGTAGGCATAGTATGAAAGATGTTAATCAGATGTTCCACCGATGTTCCTCCTAGTCTCCTAGGGCCCTCACCCCCCCCACATTG
>NW_015167529.1:578558-578693 GCF_001447785.1 Gekko japonicus | reverse complement strand
TCTTGGGGGGACATACGGGGAAAGGCGGTCCCTCAGGTAGGCTGGACCCAGACCATATAGGGCTTTATAGGTAAGAACCAGCACTTTGAAGCGAATCCGGTACGCTATTGGCAACCAGTGCAGCGCTTTCAGCAC
>NW_015167529.1:578412-578523 GCF_001447785.1 Gekko japonicus | reverse complement strand
ACCCGTTAACAGCCTGGCTGCAGCATTCTGCACCAGTTGCAGCCTCCGGATTTGCGACAAAGGCAGCCCCATGTAGAGAGCGTTGCAGTGGTCTAACCTCGAGGTGACCGT
>NW_015167529.1:536876-577335 GCF_001447785.1 Gekko japonicus | reverse complement strand
CCCCTGGACTTTATCTGCGAAAAAGCTCGCAAAAGCCTCGCAGCCAAGTTCCAATTCCTTAACTTTTATCTCGCCCTGAGGCAAGGATGTCAAATTCCGAATCACTCTAAACAATTGGGCCGGGCGCGAGCTCGCAGACGCAATCTCAGCCGCATAGAAATCCTTCTTAGCGGCCTTGACTGCCACCTCATAGGATTTCATAAACGTCCTATAAGATGTTCTGGAGGCCTCGTCACGAGCGCGACACCACCGTCTCTCTAATCGTCTAAGTTCTCGTTTCAGCGCCCGCAACCCCTGGGTATACCAGGGGGCGTGCCTACCGCGAGTACAGAGAGGACGCCTGGGAGCGATCTCGTCAATGGCGGCAGAGAGTCGGACATTCCAGTCCTCCACCATCTCATCCAACGAGTCGCCAGGGGGCCTAGGATCCCGCAGAGCCATTCTGGGTCCATCATGCTCCGCGGGCGAGCAAAAATACGCTCACCGCCCAAACAGGGTTGAGGTGGAATGCTCAGACGGGCCTTCAGGGCCAGGTGGTCCGACCATGGCACTGCCTCAGCAGTGATCCGGTCCACCTCCACACCCGCCGCAAAGATCAAGTCGAGCATGTGACCAGCCCGATGCGTGGGGGCCAATATGCGCTGCGAGAGTCCCAGCGCCGCCATGGACGACACCAGGTCCGTAGCCCGGCTGGAGGCCGCATCCTCAGCATGGACGTTGAAATCACCCAAGACCATCAGTCGAGTTTGTGGTCTTTGTGCAAGTGATGGTCCTCCAAACACCTGCTCCTATTAGCTGCTGTACACATGAGGATTTTTATAGAGTTTGCTGCCAGAAACACATGGAAGATCCCTGAGCTACGGTAAAAAAAATTGGGAAAATGTTAACATGGCATTCTTTTGCTGTTACACAGACACCTAGGTCTTCTTCCAGATTTGAACATTCTTGCTCAAAGTTGATCCTAAATGGAATAATGTTTGTTCTGTGGTTTTCTAGATATGTTTTTCTCTGAACTGATCAACATAGCATTAAGGTATGGAAAAGCATATTTGACATAAATTGTGCAAATTCCAAGAAAAATAACTAGTTTAATATGTGTTCTCATAGATGTTTATAACTGGCTATGCTATAACAGCTGGAGCTGCAGAAAGGCTTGTGTTTGGGTATGATAGCTATGGAAACATATGTGGTCGGAAGAACACTCCTGTAGTAGGTGCACCTTTGTCAGGACAGGACATGACAAACAAAAAGTGAGTATGTTTTTGTTTGAAATAATTTAAGTGCTATCAACAACATTTGTGGGAAATAAAACAAATATGTGTAATACCAAGATTGACACTGAGCAGGTCAACTAAGAATCCTGTTCAGGTCTGTTCAGTAGGTTTGTTCATCTTATAGAAAAAATGTTCTTAGGATTGTCCTGCAAAACACAAATACATAACTACCTTAAAAGGAACAGTTGTGCCCAGTAATGATTTAAGTCAGGTCCAATTATCGTACTGAAATCTAGTCAATAAAAAATAATACCTTGCAGAATCAATCATATAAATCCAGTCTGTATTTGGTTATGATAAAATTGCATTATGTAGGAAGTGAGAAAATAGCTTTTAAAAAAGATTTTAAAATTCTAATGTTTTGATTTTGCTGGGGGAAACTAAATTTTCAGAATTGTCAGAGTGGCAAAGTAAAAATATAAATAGATTTTAATGGAAGTACTCTTTTTCTCTCCAAGATTCGTATTCTTTTTGAATTCCTGTGACTTGGAAATCAAAAATCTTAAAATAAACTCAATTGCGTTATGTGTATCAAGTTGTCCACAAGAGCAACTTAATTCCTTGGAAGACATTCAGCTTTTTGCAGATAATAATGGTATGTGGTAAAGTACATGAATTCCTTAATGTATAGACGTAATATATTTATACACAAGTGAGGGACCTGCAAGGACTTGCGGGAGCATGTCATTTTCCCATCCCCCACTATTTCCGCTTTGTCTTCCCTGAAAACCCCCATAGCCTCTCCCCTTGTTATTCCTCCTCCTCTCCTGGTCCACCAGCCAACCTGCATGCCCATGTTCAGCTTTTGCTCCTTCTCGCCCCTCAGCAGGCTTTGCCAAGGAAAACTATGGCTGTGCCCATTTGTGTTGTCTTGTCTGCCAGGCCCATTTGCACAGTGGGGAACCTGCAAGGACTTGTGGGGGGGGCACCTCATTTCCCCTCTATCTGCACTACACCATTTTTTCTTTCCTTCTTCCTGGCAATCCCTGTATCTTCACTTTTCCCTGCTCCCTTCTCTCCTTTGCACCTGCCAACCAACCTACATTTTATCTACCCCCAGTCTTCAGCTTGATGTATTATTTATTTACTTAATTTATAACCCTCTTTTCTCCACAGTGGGGACACAAAGCAGCTTAAATCATTATCTCCTCTTCCATTTTATCCTCACAGCAATGCAGTTAGGTAGGTTAGGCTGAGACTGTGTGACTAGCCCAATGGCACACCGGGCAGCTTCCACAACAGAGGGGGGATTTAAACCTGGGCCTCCCAAATCCTAATCTGAAATTTTAATCACTGCACTACACTGGCTCTTGTAGGGTGGGTGCTGTTGAACAGTAGCAAGCAGCTGGGCCTGGGTAACTCATTCAGGTCATGGTTGCTGCCAGCTCTGACCCTGATAAAGGCAAAACAGCCCTGCAAAGGGCTCTGCCCCCGCCCTCTGCCTTTTACTTATGGAAACTAAGGCTTGAACTTTGGCAGTATAGTTGTGGCTGCTTCGCAACGGCCACTAAGGTAATTTGTTTCTTAAAGCTACTGGTGTTGTTTCTATCATTTTGTAGATTTTAATCCCCTAGTGTGTTTTAGATTTTAGATTTTTCTTCAAACCTGGGGCTTTTCTCAGGTTACTAAAACGATCTGTCTTGTCTGTCCATAGCCCAATGTAGCAGAGTATTTACTGGAGCGGTGCTTTAAATCAGTTCTCAGGATGTTTCATCTGTGCACTGTTATTGTTTTTTACGGACAAATTTCCTCCTCTCTTAGCATTTAAACAAGTTAAAAATCACAACTACACTAATTACTTAAATGATAAAAAAATTCACTACAGATTTAAAAAGCCCTGACCTGGATAGACCAGGTTACCTGATCTCATCAGATCTCAGAAGCTAAGCAGGGTTGTCTCTGGTTAACACTTGGATGGGAGACGTTACAGGGTCACCATAAGTCAGCTGCAACTTGATGGTACTTTCTGCCACCACAGATTCAAAAAAAGCATGTATGCATTTAACATAATGTAAAACAAGTATGATAAGCCAGCACTTAGGCATTGTAGTAGACCCCTAAGCCATATCGTAAACCACTGTTAAACTTTTCAGTTTCAAAATGATTTGGTGTGTGGCACAGAAGATTGCTGTTTGCTGTGTTCAAAGCCTTCTTGTGCATGTTGCAATAGTTGCCTGGTTTGGGGGAGGGTTTTTTTTTTTGCTTTTGCTTCTTAGCGGTATATTAAAATTAAGGTTAATGTGGGCTGAGTTTGGAACTAAGTCCTTACTTTTCACTCAGTATAGTTGAACATGTTATTATGGCCTTCACTGAAACTGTTTAGATTTGATCAGTGGTTGGCATGTCAAATTACTTGCAAATTTATTTGAGGTTCCCACTGAAGCAATCATGTAAATATTTTAGATGCACTTATCCACATTCATCTTGTCCTTGTCCTACCTGTTTCTCCACTATTGCCTAACCCTTTCCTATTTCATCCATCCCTTCATCTTCATTTATCTGTGATTATTTTCATTTATATTGACTCATAAAAATGTCAGAAGAACCCTGCTTGATCAGTGGTTCCCAAAGGTCTATCCATAGCTGCATCTTGTTTTCCACAGTGGCAAGCCAGATGCCTCTGTGAACCCCACAATTGGGACATGTGAATTCTGTACCCTGTTGTTTACCCCATATCACCCCAGTATTCAGAGGCATACAGCCTCTTAGCCTGGAATTTCAGCTTAGCTATTATGTTTAATCACTTCTATGAATTTCTGTAATCACATTTTAAAGCTGTTTGAGCCAGTGACGGTCACAATGTTAATTATGCATTGTGTGAAGAAATATTTGTCGTTCTTGTCCGAGATTTACTACCATCAGTATTATTATGTGACCCTTTCAGTTATCAGAGGGAGAAATATCCACATTCCACTTTCTCCAGATCATTTTATAAATCACTGTCATAGTTCTAACCCTTCCCAATTGTCTTTCTGGTAAACTTAAAAGCCCAAACAATTTAGCCTTTCATCTAGGGAGCATTCTAATCCTATGATCCCTTTGGTTGCCCTGTTCTACACATTTTCCAGGTTTTTTTGAGATAGAATGATTGGAATAGTACAAATATACTAGCATTACAATGGTGTCTGGGGTTTTTAAAAATCCCTTTCCTAATTATTCCAGCCTGGAATTTGCCCTGTTCACTGCTGCTGTATGCAGAGGTAATGTTTTCATTGAACTATCCATTATAACCTCAGCATATTTTTTGTGGTTAACTGCCATAAGAACATAAGAAGAGCCCTGCTGGATCAGACCAGTGGTCTATCTAGTCCAGTGTCCTGTTCCTCACAGTGGCCAACCAGTTCCTCTGAAGGGCCAACAACAGGGCATAGAGGCCAAGACCTTCCCCTGATGTTGCCTCCTGGCACTGGTATCCAGAGGTTTACTGCCACTGAATGTGGAAGTTCCCTTTAATCACCACAGCTAGTAACCAATGATAGATCTGTCCTCCATGAATCTGTCTAGTGTCTAATCACCTTTTAAAGCTGTCTGTTCCTTTGGCCATCACTACATCCTCTGGCAGCAAATTCCAAATTTTAATCACTCTCTGTGTAATTTTTCCCCCCTTTGTCCATCCTGAATCTAGTGCCCATCAGCTTCATTGGATGTGCTTGAGTTCTAGGTTTTTGGGAGAGGGAGAAAAATTTCTCTTTGTCAACTCTCTCCCACTCCCTGCATAATTTTATAAACCTGTATCATGTCTCCCCTTAGTCATCTCTTTTCTAAACAGCGTTTCCTCATAGGGAAAGTGCTCCAACCCCTAATCATCTTGGTTGTCCTCTTCTATACTTTTTCCATCTCTGCGATGTCCATTTTGAAATACAGAGACCAGAACTGTACACAGTATTCCAAATGAGGCCACACAATAGATCTATACCAGGGCATTATAGTAGCAACCATTTTATGTTCAATCAGATTCAAAATTCTTAATAATCCCTAACATAGAGTTTGCCTTTGTCACTGCTGCAGCACACTGGGTTGACACTTTCACTGAGCTATCCACTATGACCTTAAGATCTTTCCCCTCTCAGTCTCAGCAGGTTCAGATCCCATTAGCTTATACTAGAAGTTATGATTTTTTGTCCCAATGTACATCATCTTGTACTTAACCAACATTGAACTTCATTTGCCACATTGTCACCCACTCATCTAATTTGTGGAGATCCTTTTGGAGCTCTTCACAGTCAGCCTTGGTTTTCACCATCCTGAATAATTTTGTGTCATCTGCAGACATGGCCATTACACTACTTACCCCTAGTTCTGATCATTTATAAATAGTACCGGCCCCAATACCGATCCTTATGGGATCCTGCTTCTTACTTCCCTCCATTGTGAGAACTGTCCATTTATTCCTGCTCTTTGCTTCCTGTCATTTAACCAGTTTTTAATCCATAAGATAACCTGTCCTCTTATCCCAAGACTGCAAAATTTACTCAGGAGTCTTTGGTGAGGTACCTTGTCAAAAACCTTTTGAAAGTCCAGGTATATAATGTCACCACATGCTTGTTCACTGTCTCAGAGAACTCAAAAAGGTTTGTGAGGTAGGATTTCCCTCTGCAGGATCCATGCTGATTTTTCCTCAGCAGGCTTTGTCCCTCTATGTGCTTAATAATTCTATCTTTGATAACAGTTTCTAATAATTTGCCTGTGAGGCTGATTGGTTTGTTATTTCCTGGTTTTTCTCTGGACCCCTTTTTAAAAATTGGTGTAACATTTGCTATTCTCCAATCTTTTGGTACAGCAGCTGAATTTAGTGATAGATTAGTAGATCAACAATCTCACATTCAAGTTCTTTAAGAACTCTCGAGTGTATGCCATCAGGACCTGGAGACTTACTGTTTTTTAATTTCTTCAGTAGGTCTGAACTTCATCTCTCATCACCTCAAATTGGCTCAGTTCTTCAGACTCCCTTCCTGAAAATGGTGGCTATGGCATGGGTACATGTCACACACTTTCCACAGTGAACACAGAAGCAAAAAAATTAATTGAGCTCCTCTGCCATCTCCCCATCTTCTTTTAGCAATCCATTTATTCCTTGATCATCCAAAGGTCCAACTGCTTCTCTGGCTGGTTTCCTGCTCCAGACAGAGCTCATTTCGGGGGGTAACGCGGGGGAAAGTAGTTCCCCCGGGTGAGGTGCAGGGGGCGGGGCACATGACGAAGCCCCGCCCCCTGCTTCCGGCCGCCCCGCTTCCAGCCCTCATTCAGCCAGGAGGAGGCAGGAGAAGAGGGAGGGTAAGTTGCTTCCCCCCCGCCTCTCCCCACCCCTGCCTGCCTGGGGCCAGGGAGGGCCTTGGCGGGGCTTCCTCGCACTCCCGCTGGCCTTGCAGGTCCACCGCCGGGCCCCTGATGTCAGGGGGTGTGGCATATGCTAATGAGTTATGCTAATGAGTTCCCCTAGCTCTTTTTCTACGAAATGACCCCTGGCTCCAGATATATTTAAAGAAATGCATATTGTTTGTCTTGATGCTTTTAGCAACCCACTCCTCAAAATCCCATAAGTATATAAACAAGATTTTGTCCTTCAGTGTGCATCAGTTCATACTTACATAAAATTTCATTTGTCATTTGGTTGTCTATTTATCCAATATGGATCAGTTGTTTTAGAGATCAATCTGCATGGACTTTCATCATCTGCAGACTTGACTATGTCAGTACTCAAGGGAGAAACCCACTGGATATAGTACTTACCTTAAGAGACGTTTGTTTACTCATACCCTTTGCTAGTTGTTCTTTTACTGATCCATAGGAAGATAGTTCTTATCTCAAGAATCTTTGGTGATGATCTTTTGTCAAAAGCTTTTAGGAAATCCAAAGATATATTGACTACCAGATGATTCCCAGCTACATATTTGGTGTTGTCTCAAAGAACTTGAGAAGACTGGTGAGACAAGACTTCCCTTTGTAGGAACCTTGCTGATTTTTCCTCAGCATGGCTTGTTTGATATATTTTATACTTTTAATAATGTTTTCTACCAGTTTACTTAGGACAGACTTTAATTAACAAGGGCTTTAATTTCATAGTTTCCCGAGGCCAATTTTAGGGCTTTTCCACATGCCTGACATTCCTGATTTTCTTGGCAATTGATTCACAAGTGCTTGAATCAGTTTGGGCAGGGTCCTTCCATACGTCTGCCTTTCCCCTGCATTTTCACAGTTGTGGAGTCAGTTTTCTGCAAGTGCCTTAAATAATCGGGATTTTCAAGGGAGGGAGCTGTCATTATTGGTGGCATCATCGGTGGCATCACAGCACCCTCCCCCTTTATTTTTTGCACAAGGTTATGTTAACATATCAGTACTATGGCTACATTTTTATAAACAGTACTAAAATATTGATATGTCAAGATGTAGCATTGTAATGATACGTCAAGTAGATTCTCTGAATTCCCAGCTTTCATTAAAAAAACAAAATAAAACAACATTGTAAGTCTCTAGCTCTTGCCCTTGCGGAGATAAACCTTTTTCCTGTGGAACTATAGAGATTTGGTACAGGCCTTATGGCTACTTAGTCCCATCCCTTGTTCAACACAGGAAGTCCAATGTTAGTGCATCCCCAGTAAATGAATGTCCAACTTCTGCTTGAAGACATCCAGCTAGAGAGAGAGAGGCCCCTTCCCTTAGGAAAATAGTTGCATTGTTGGATTGTTCTTACAGTTGGGAAGTTTCTCTTAGTGCTTAATTGTAATCTATTCTATAGTTTAAGACCATTAGTTTTAATCTTGCCCGCTGTGACAGCAGAGATCGTATCTTTGCTTTCTTTTATGTGATAGCTCTTCAGTCAATGTTCCTCCTTAGTCTTCTCTCTTGTAGGTGAAATATACTTAGTTCCTTCTACCTTTCTTCATAGGACTTGGTTTTCAGATTGCTCTCCAGACTGATGAAATGCATAAATGAGCAATCTTAATATGATTATCGGGTTAGATGTGAATCCTCTTGAAGGTACTATCCCCTAGACTTTAGACAACCACTTTGCCAACAAAAAATCATGAGGAGTGCGATCACCATACAGAAAAAGAGACAAAATTAGAATGTTGAGATTTATTCTTGAAAAATCATGCTATTTTCATTGTTTTCAAGATGTTTTAAAGACTGACTGCCTTATCTTCTTTTTCAGTATCGTTCCTTCTATCAAAGTCAGATTGACCTATCTATAGTTTTCTGGCTATTGCTTTCCCCCCTTTTGAAAATTGGAACATTTGCCCATCTCTAAACTTGTGGCACCTCATCTGTTTGAATGATTTCTCAAAGATGATAAGAGACAGTAAATCAGCAAGTTCCTTTAGTACCCTTGGGTGCAAATTATCTGGCCTTGAAGATGTGAATTAATTTAAGATAGCTAGATATTCTCTAAAGTCTTAATCAATCTTGATTTACAGTCTTGTTCCCTCATGCTGTTTGCAAGGGGTTTCCCTTCTGGAAAAAGTCAGAGGCAAAATAGGAATTGAATAGTTTTGCCTTCTCTTGATCACCTGTTAACATTTTACCACCCTCAGTGGGCAGCGGACTTAACTGTTTCCTTCCTCTTTAATTGTAATCTATTCTTTAATGTAATTATTCTTTAATTGTAATTTATTTGTTAGTCTTTAAAGTTCCACTGGTCTCTTACTCTTTTCTACCCCTTCCTCTTTAGTTAGAATATACTTGAAAAATCCCTGTTTGTTGTACTTAGCTTCTCTTGGCAGGTCACTTGGAGTTTTAGATGTGTTTATGTATATAAACTATGTATTTACATGTATAAATATTTACATATATAAATCTGGAGAGCTAGCCAGACAAGTTTGAGAACTTGAAGCTGAAGATTTGTGGCTGTTAGGCTCTGTTTCTGTTGGAGACCTTCCCCCCTTTGCCTGTTTCTTCTAACTTTTTGCCTAAGTAAACATCTTTGGTCATCAACTTTATAGGAGTTGTGTAATGCTCATAATAACTTTCTAGCATTCATTTTTATTGCTGCCAACTTACTGTTTTGTGTGGATTTTGTTCTCTGTAGGTTCTTGCCTTTGTGTTTACAGTCTGAACACTACTGGTTGTATACATAATCTCAGAGATGCTGGGCTTTGTCCCACCTTACCAGTTCCACCCAGGTAAGAAATAGTCTGAATCTTTTTTATTATCCAGAAGCCTTTCCACATTTTATATTTGATTTTTTCTAAATGGCAATTTAGTCCAAAGCAATTTTTTCCCATTAATATTCTGGTCATCAGTTTGGAGGAAGGTACTAGTTAAGTAATATCGTTTCTGGTTTCTGCTTGTTTCTTGTTTTTCAAGAGCTGTTAAAACTTAATTTTTATGGGAATATGACAAAAAATTGATTAATCTGTCACTTTTGTCAAAATTCACAGCTAAACTCCCTGTTTGTGATAATTATATATAACTTCACATAGAAAATTTGTAGGGTGCTACAATTTGCTGAATAAACTGGACAGTGCAATACAAGATATGTAGATATTTGGCACTGCAGCCTTTGTATGTTTCTACATGTAACATAACATAGCCATATTCCTGCAGCTTCTGTGTACTGAACAGCTTATTTGAGTTACGTTCGACATATTTCTAAGGGGAGAGGTAAATTAAATAAGCCAAGGGAAGGACAGTCCTGTAGTCCCTCTACTGTGCCACTTGCAGCTGACCCAATGTAATGCCCAATGTAAAGTAATTGAAATCCTGTGCATTCTCAGCAGCAAAAGAAACAGAAAAACAATGAAAGGTTAACGCTACACTTCTGCCATACACCAATCACAGAGCTGCATGCTCACTGTACCCCCCACATTGTTTGTACATGGAAGGTGCCAAGCAACACATGACAACGATAGCAGAATCACTCCATAATGTTACGCTAAAGAATAAGATGGACCACTCAGTAAACACAAAAAGAGCAAAGTGCTTTCCTCAGCGCACACAACTATAATACAGAGAGCACAAGGTCATCATCTGGCGTACTTAGAGCGGGGCTCAACAAATCCCAGCCACTAGGTCATTATGGTGCCTAGCAATTTCATTGGGGTGGCTAGTATTTTGAGTAGTGATTTTAGTATGGTGTCTCTCAGTGATCCTCAGGAGACTTACAAGTTTATCTTTTCCCTTGGCTCTGCACGTGTTGAAGGGCTATGTGGAGAGGCATCACAGACATAGAGGCAATAAGTATAATCGTTAGCTTTTGCAACAGTGCATGTACATAGAATCTCAGCAAAGGTGAGAGGGAGTGATTGCTGTAGGTGCTTTTCCAGATGGATTTGCAACCTTACTTTTGAAAAGTACTGAGACTTACTAGTGATTTCAGCTCTTATACTTTATTTCAGCTCAGAACAAGATGAGAGTACCCAGCTCGCAGGCTGGTTTATATGTGCACAAATCCCGCTCCCCAAACACACCCACACACAAGTGATTGGCTATTTACAGTGGCCGAGAGTTCCATAGGCTCTTGCCCAGGAGCCTAGCCTGCCGATAGGTGCCGGCTAGGATCCGCTTGTCCCATTGTTACTGAGAGTGAAGCTCGGTCACTTCGCCTGACCGCGTGGCGAAATGGCCGCGCACACAGTCTGAGATGGATACATTACAACTTTCATGCCCTGGGCCTCATCTCCCCCCCCATTTGGTGGTGCTCCTAGGGAGACCTCCCATCTTCTGCTTTCCATCACTCAGTAGGGTGGCGTAGGGAAAATGGCCAGGAAAAATTAGTGTTATTCCAGCAGCAAATACCCCAAAGTGACATCAGCACAATGCTTTCAGATTCACCACCAACTTCATGGTTTTACCATAGTTTGAGGTGAGTCCTATAGTGTTGTGCTAGTCCCTTCTGACTATTTGCTGGAAATAACAGTGTGCTGTTGGCATGACATCATTTCACCCCATCTGTTGCTGCTTGGTGCTCCAAGGTGCTCTTGATGTCCATATTTAAATTCACCTGTTGGGTGAATAAAGGAGCAGCAGTGGAATTGGGAGTACAGTTATTTTGCTGAATGTGCCAAGGCGCTGATACTGGAATGAAAAAAAGAGGCAATGAATGGCCAGAAGTGGCAATAATTGGAGTAGAATGCCTGGTGCTCAGCCAGGAAGGTGGCTTTGTTTCCCATTATCTTCACTTGGTGGTGCACTGGGGTGTCAAAGATGGTCTGCTGTTTTGCACAGTGTATACTTACCATTGTCCCTCATGTAAGATAAATTGATGGAATGTTGTACTGGCAGTCTGATAGCTTCAGTAGGAGGAGTGTTTTTTAGTATTCATACTGTTATACACTAGACTGAATTAGGTGTGTGTTTCTTTCAAACCTTTCAGTGTCTCATTCCCATTATTTAACCGATGTGTTCCACAAAATGATGAATGCTACTCCCAGTTTGCACCTGTATTAATAAACGTGGTTAATGAAGTGGATATTTTCCATCGTGTTCTGAGTGCGATAATGGCAGGAAGAGAAACTGTAATAGGATTGTGTGTCCTTGCGCTCTGTAAGTCAACGGCTGTTTTTATTTTCTATAGTATAAGGCAACCTTCCATTTAAGAACTGGATTGTGTTTTTTATTTTGAATATGATTTCTCCTTATTTGTTGGATCACAAGACATATGTAATTGTTTTTCCTATAAGAGTTACTTTCTGTTAGAGACGGGAAACAGTTTTTTACAGCTCTGCTTGGGCCTTTGTCTCTTGGTCTTTGTGTTTATTTTTGCTATCATAATGTCATCATTTTTGGTGATAGTAGTTCTGTTTAGTTCCTCTGTTTTACCGGAATTAAAAAATATATATTTTTAAATGGTCTGTGTTGCACTGCATTTGATCCATGTAGAACAGTGAGTTCCATGATTAAATCCATTATTAGGGAATCCATTCTTATTGAGAAGTTCCTTACAAAATTTTGTTCTCTGCACATACCAAAGTGGGTAGAGGAGTGAGTTTCTCCTTCTGGCAACAGCTTCTTTCCATACTTGTACTGCTGCTATACAGAGTTCTTTGACTGTCAAGGTGATTTTTTTTTTTTTAGGGGAAAGGTACTTTGATAGGGAAGGGGCCATTCACATGCACACCTTTGGATTCTGGCTCATGCCATAAGAATATATGATAGCACAGTAAAATGAATATTCATGGATATGAAATAAAGGCAACATTCCAACATACAGAGGGGATATATTCCAACAGAGACCATAAATAAGGACTAGCAAAATGGAAAATAATAATAATAACAATTATAGTATCTTGGAGGATGAAATTTGGATTTTTTTGGATGCTTGCTCATTCCTCAGAGAGCCAGTTTGGTGTACTAGTTAAGAGCATGGACTCTAATCTGGGAGAACTGTGTTTAGTTCCCCACTTCTCCACATGCAGCTGCTGGAGTGACCTTGGGTTAATCACAAGTTCTTTCAGAGCTGTTCTCTCAAGAGCAGCTCTTGAACAGCTCTCTCAGCCCCACCTACCTCACATGGTGTCTGTTGTGGGGAGAGGAAGGGAAAGGAGATTGTAAGCCGCTCTGAGACTCCAAGTGAAGGGTGTGGTATAAATCCAATCTCTTCTTCTTCAGTACTAATTCTTCTCCCCCTACCAACTCTCCCATACAGCACAGAGGGGAAAAATAAAAATATCCTCTTGTATCACTTGGCATAGAAGTGGATGAGCAGTTCTCTGTTTACTTACCACCAGACTGTAGCAAACAGGGCTATTGCACTATTGTGTTAGACTTCTGAGGTTTATGAGTTGGATGCTTCCCAGAGCTTAGCATTGTGATGCTGTTGTGGGGGTGGGGGTGGAGTTACTGACCCTCTTCGCACAGTTCCTTACATATCCCAGCTATTTTCACTCAGTAGTACAATAGGGAAGCATACATAGATATAGATATAAACAAGAAATAAACAATTTGTGAAGAATGGAAGATTTATCGTGAGTCTCTTGCTTGATTAACCAAGAATGAGTGTATGGATGTGCATGCCAGGGACATATCACTGATTTGGAGGGGGCAGAGAACAGATCAAAAGTCTACTTTCTTTGGTATATCAACACCAGAGTCAAAACTGGGCTGTGAAATTGGTTAGAGTTATTGAAGTCAAAGTCTGCAATAAAAAATGCAATGGTTATGACTGTTTCTGACCCAGTGGTTTCAGTGTTATTTCAGCAAATGAACTGTGAACAAGATAGCAGCCAAAATGTCTAGGCAGAACTGAAAATTCACACAGACTGCTTGATGAATTAGGGTGTAATCCTGTGCACATTTACTTGTGAGTAAACACCAGTGAACATAGTGGGACTTACTTCTGTGTAGGCATATGTATAATTGTACTTCTAGTCTATTGTACTGACCTTTTTTTTTAAAATTGCAGCCTTTTCTACAATAGTGATGTTAATCTTCAGATTCATCAGCATACTCCTGATCCACATTTTTCTTACACTGGTTGTGTTTGGATTATTGTGTAAGTAGTGATCCTCATGACATTTGTTTAATAAGGATGGGATTCAGAAGTGCCACATGTAGTATTCCATTTTGGCAACAGTCCCTGCAAGAGGCCTCTTGAGTCCTCTGAATGACCCGTCTCCAGTACCAGTGAATTTGCATGTGTGCATATACTTCAGCCTTAGTTGCTAAGAAAATGTTCTAAAAAGCAGCTACGTTAGATATCCATCAACAACTTAGTTTTATCTCCAATATGCATTTCAGTAATATTCGTGCTCATATGAAAGTCAAGTAAGATTCAACAATATACAAGGAATTATTACAATTTATTATTATAGTATATTCATTTTTAATGTGCATATAATTGGTGGGCGAGGCCCTGTATGCATTGTGTCCTACCCAGATGGCAACTAGAGTACAATATTATATTTTAGCTTTCTGCTGTCTGCTTTGTGCCATTCTAATTGTTTAGTGTTTTTTTGTAACTGCACATGAATCGCAGTACAGAGTTTGTTGATAAGACTGTGCTCAGAGCTAGAGATGTAAAATTTCCGGAAATTTTGAAGCTCGGAAAAAACCCCGTTTTTTTCAGGGAAAAACGGAAATTTTTGGAAAAATTGAAAAAATGCTACATTAGCATTTCTTTTGTCTTTTCTAGATTGAAAGTCATTCTGTTACTTTAGGAACATAAAATATGACTATGGACATTTTTACTTGGCATGAAATTATCACAACTAGCATATTAAAAATATAGTGTATCCAAACAATTATTACAAACAGAATACCCACCCACATGCAAAAACAAAACTGAAACTTTTTTATTTTCTTCTGACAATCGCACCTCCTAAAGGAAGAAATGCATCTTGTTCTTGCATTGGAGAGTTCAGTTTGTAACCTAGGACTTGCTTGTCCTCTGTGCACAGAAATTAGATCAATCTGATACCATATATATATATTTTAGAAATGATTTGGAAAATATTTGAACACCTTGTCTTAAAATATTTTCTTCATCATGTTAAAATAAAACGTTCCATAATCAATTTTTTTTCGTTTCTTTTTTCAATTTTTCCAATTTTTCGGAAAAAAACAAAAAGGCTTCAGGAAAAAAATGGAAAAAAACTGGTTTTTTTCTGATTTTTTCCGGTTTTTTTCCGGGCCTTCACATCTATAGCTCAGACTAGAATAAATATCGGTAAACATTACTTACCTTTCTTTGTTTTGTTCTAGTTGTTTCAGGTATTATGTGGTGGCTGTATTGTAATTACACCAATGAGCCCAGCATAGAACTAGAAACTGAAAAGGAAAATATGAGATTATTATTGGGATTTTCCATTTTGTCTACAATTGTAACGGTAAGGCACTTTGTCAAAGAATCATACTTTGTGGGCAGTATGTTAGCTGGGGTGTTGTTGTTAGAAATGTGGACGGCTACAGCTAAATCTCTGTTTTTCTTGGTAGCAGGTTATTAGCAGGCATGGATCAGGGACTTCATTAGGATGTATACGTGGTTAGGACCTCTGTCAACAACACCTCAGCATCTGCACCAGTGAAATGCCCTGCCACCGATTGGTGGTAACTGGCAGACACGCCACTCTTCTCCAAGCTGGCATCGAGCTATGAAGGATGGGCATGATAGTGGTGGCTCCCTTTATTTAGCCTATACGTGGTTGGGAAGCCTGGGAACAGCAGTGTGTGCACTGCTACATAAGCTGTTACTGGATCAAGTAATTAATGCATCTCATGAACATGGAGAGAACCAAACTGTTTGGTCAAAATGTTTTACTTCTTAGAATGTTCTTACCATGCTATGTATCAGACGTGATATACAGATACGTCTATATATTTATTTACTTTATTTATACCCTGCCTTTCTCCCCAGTGGGGACCCAAAGCGGCTCACATCATTACCCCCTCCTCCATTTTATCCTCACAACAACCTTGTGAGATAGGCTAGGCTGAGAATGTGTGACTGGCTCAAGGTCACTCAGTAAAGCTTCCATGGCAGAGCAGGGGTTCAGACCTGGGTCTCACAGATCCTAGTATGATACTCTAACCACTACACCATGTATCTCTCTCTATGTATCTGTTTCTACATTTATATCTAAATCTGTCTCTGTATTTTATATATATATTTAGACAGACAGACAGACAGACAGATAGATAGATATGGTAAAGATAGATAGATATGGTAAAGCTTGATATATGTATGTATGTGCTGTCAAGTTGACTTATTGTGACCCCAGCCAGAGGCTTTCAAGGCAAGAGAGAAGTAGAGGTGGTTTGCCACTGCCTTCTTCTGCAGAGACTTAGAATCATAGAATCGGAGAGTTGGAAGGGACCTCTTGGGTCATTTAGTCCAACTCCCTGCACTATGCAGGAAATTCACAAATAACTCCCCCACCACACCCGCAGTGACTGCTGTTCCATGCCCAGAAGATGACAAAAAACCTCCAGGATCCCTGGCCAAACTGGCTTGGAGAAAAATTGCTTCCTGACCCCAAAGTGGCAATCAACATTTCCCTGGGCATGTAAGAAAGGGACACAAGAACTAAGCACTGAGGCAACCCTTCCTGCCCTCCCTCTCATGATCTGCCTCAGTTCACACAAGCAGCATTGCTGTCAGATGGCCATCTAGCCTCTGTTTGAAAACCTCCAAAGAAGGAGACCTCTGGAGGAAGCCTGTTCCACCAAGGAACCACTCTGTCAGGAAGTTCTTCCTAATGTTTAGCTGAAAACTCTTCTGATTTAATTTTTACCTGTTGGTTCTGGTTCGACCTTCTGGGGCAAAAGAAAACAACTCCGTACCATCCTCTATATGACAGCTTTTCAGGTACCTGAAGATGGTTATCATATCACCTCTCAGTCATCTCCTTTCGAGGCTAAGCATACTCACCTCCTTCAACCTTTCCTCATAGGACTTGATCGCCAGACCCCTCATCATCTTTGTTGCCATCCTGGACACATTCCAGCTTGTCTATATCTTTCTTAACTTGTGGTGCCCAAAACTGAACACAATACTCTAGGTGAGGTCTAACCAGAGCAAAGTAGTGGTACCATCACTTCGCATGATCTGGACACTGTACTTCTGTTGATACTGCCCAAAATCTCATTTGCCTTTTTAGCAACTGCATCACACTGCTGACTCATGTTCGGTGTATGGTCTACTAAGACCCCTAGATCCTTTTCGCTCATACTATTGCCAAGACAAGTCTCCCCCAATCTACAATTATGCATTTGATTTTTCCTACCTAAATGCAGAACTTTACATTTATCCTCACTGAAATTCATTTTATTTGTTTTAGCCCAGTTTTCCAGCCTGTTAAAATCATCCTGTATCCTGACTTTGTCTTCTACCATATTTGCTACCCCTCCCAATTTAGTGTCATCTGCAAATTTAATAAGCATTCCCTCTATCCCTTCATCCAAATCATTGATAAAGATGTTGAACAAAACAGGTCCCAAGAGAGATCCTTGAGGCACTCCACTTGTCACTCCTCTCCAAGAAGATGAGGAACCATTCATAAGCACTCTTTGGGTACAGTCTGTCAACCAGTTACAGATCCACCTAACAGTCATAGGATCCAAACCACATTTTTCCAATTTGTCAACAAATGTGTCCTTGGTCATCTCCCTTCCTTCCAAGTATTGTCCCTGCTTAGCTTCCAAGACCTGTCCAGATCAGGCTATACCATGCCGCCTTTCCTCCACAAAAACTTGATATAAGGACATGAGAATTATGAGATTTGAAAAATAATTAATTGGAGTTCCTTTTAAGTTCTAGTTTTTTACCATGATCACATTTTCAAGCATACCTTTCAAATAATGTGGCATTTATACTTCAGTTTTGAAAGTGGAAGGCCTCATTCTCAGCATTGTAAAAGTTATAAAAAGGTAAAGGTAAAGGTCCCCTTGTTCGAAAGCCAGTCGAATCTGACTCTAGGGTTGCGGTGCTCATCTCTGTTTCAAAGCCGAAGAGCCAGCGCTGTCCGAAGACGTTTCCGTGATCATGTGGCCGGCATGACTAAACGCCAAGGCGCGCGGAACGCTGTTACCTTCCCACCAAAGTGGTACCTATTTATCTACTTGCAATTTCTTGCTTTCTAACTGCTAGGTTGGCAGGAGCTGGAACTAGAGATGGGAGCTCACTCCATCATGCGGCACCCGGGTCTCGAACTGCTGAACTACTGACCTTCCACCGCCTGCAGTTCAGTGTTTTAACCACTTGAGCCACCGCAGTTATAGAAAAACATAAAATTCAGATTAGTCTGCATATCCCTGACATGCACATGTTATGCTAATATGTAAACAGATATAGTATCCTAAAATATTTACATATTTAAAATGCAATTTCAATTACGCATTGCAGTAATTGAGATCCAAATTTAATGATAAATAATCTCACTTTTCCAGTTACCAATAAATAGGACAAGCCTTTTCCTGCAATGAATTCATCCCCTTTGAAAATTCAGGACAAAAATTGTTTATTGGGTTTGCTATACCTTGAATAAATATATGATTAGAAGTATATAATTCGGTACATCAAAAATGTCCAATTATTTTTAGCAAGTTATGGTACTTGGTTTCCTGTCTCACCTCATTGTCATCCAAGATTAAATTTGATTTTTAAAACAGGTTTTTATCCTTTCATACTCATGATTTCTTTAATGAGGAAGGGAATTTCCTCTTTTTTTAAAAAAAACTTTGCTTTAAAACATACCATATAAGAATGTTTAAAGGATGCCTACATGGGGCTAATGTCATAGTTAATGGAGACATTTGCAAATTGTTCTAGTTTATGGCTTCAGGTTTGCAAGGGATGCATATGCACTGTGAATACAGGGAATTCACCTGAATTATCTATGACTTTGTTATGCTTAAATTAATACTCAGGCTTAGCAAGGAGAGTGAGACAGCACAGAACTTCTGTACAAATGGATTGTTGTAGCTCTGAGTAATAGACAGCAGTGTTACAGCCTCAGACTGGATGAGAGTGGATTTGAGTGATCTGAGAACCAGTAAAGAACATGTAAGAATCTCACATCCCAGCATTAATTATTGCTGGCACAAGGGGGCAGCAAATATGCTAGGAAAGACTGTGGCTTCCCTGTGGAGAAACAGCCGTGTTCATAATTCCCCCCCTGTGTTTACACCACTAGTTGCAGTACACAGTTAAAAGTCAAAGCTTAACAGAGCCCTTTTTCTGCAAGAGCAAAGTTTCTCAAACAAAAGTATGCATCCCAGTATTTTTCATCTATTCATTGCTCTGTTGGACATCTCTCATAAGTACCTGTGCTTCTGCCTTATAATAGGCATGTAGCTGTTCTTGTTAAGATGAATGGCAAAAGTAAAAAGAAGAAGCATCTCAGTGAAGAATTTGGTTGGTTATTGAGCTTTTGCAACCTAAAGTATATCTAATAGTCAACATATAAATGTTAATAATTCTTAAGTACAGAAGAATGCTTTCAAAAGTGAGGGTGCAGTCTGCATGTATTACCTGTGCCAAATTGCTGATCTGGTAAATAGAAACATTTTAATTAATTTTCTTCTTTCTATTCCACAGGTTATTCTGCTATTCCTGATACTGATACTAAGAAAGAGGATTCAGGGGACTATACAGCTCTTTCAAGTTGCCAGTAAAATAATCAGCAATATCCCTTCACTGCTTTTTCAGCCTCTTTGGACTTTTATGATACTTATTTTCTTCTGGGTATACTGGGTTGCTGTGTTACTTAGCTTAGGAACTGCAGGTTAGTAGTTTTTGTTTTCCATAACTTCAGGCTGTAAACTATTCAGGAATTTGTTTGTTTGCTCTTTTACTGAATAAATGCTGGTGTTCCTACTGATGGTGAAAATATATTGTTATATTTCTTTGTATTCCAAAGGTTTAGTGATCCTGCACATTACTGAGGATTTGTACCTACATTGACACATGCCAACCAAATCCAGTCATGTTCAGACACAAAAAACCCCAGTGCTGACTGTACTTTTGTAGATAGATTAGCTTGTTCTCTGGTGTGCTCAGAATATAGGTTGAGAATATTGACCACAAAGGTTTGCTTGGCTAATCTTCATTTGATAAAGATAGTGGGAACACAGATTTTCCCCACAGTCCTCCTTAATATATGTCTGGATCCAGGTGGCTCTATTTTTAAATCTGTTTTTCTCTCTGTTTTCTCTTTTGATCTGCTCCACTTGCCTTCAGGATGGAACTGAATACTACTTGGCAGTGTTATCTTTATTGTATCTTAGTCAGGGCTGGTGCTCTCCCCAAGCCACCCAAGTGGCTGCTGGGGGCAGCTCATTGAGGAGGCACTGGTGCGCTGCAGGGAGTTGGCTTGCCCCTAGCTGACTGGGAGGAGGCAGCAGGCATAGGCTACACCTGCACTGCCACCAGATGGCTCCGAACCATGCATTGGCTTGATCGTAGCTCTCAGCATGGGAAGAGGAGATGGGTGCAGTTTAACTTGGGGTGACAAAAATACCATGTTTAACTTGGGGTGACAAAATGGCCATGATCTAAACCACATGTGAGGAGGTTTGAATAGTTGCTTGACTGAGTGAGGAAGGCTATTAGTGGCAAAACTGGTGAAACAGTGAAACATGGTTGCATGTATGTTGTTTGTTCCTTGGACGCATAACAGTATTTTTATTGGGTATGTTTGACACGTTTCCATCACTCATTTGATATTTCTGTTGATATTATCATTACTTGTATTTTAGTTACTGTACAACTTTCCACACAGTTTCTGAGCCCTGTGTTTTTGTTTTTTGATGGAGATTGAGTGTAGTTGTGTGTCAATAGTGTCTGACTGTGACATTCAATAAGCAAGCTGCCATGACCATTTCTGTGCAGCATCTGGGACTGCCAACCTCCAGGTGGTGGCGGGAGACCTCCTGGGATTACAACTGATCTCCAGGCAACAGAGATCAGTTCATCTGAAGAATGTGGCTGTTGGAAAGCGGATTTTATGGCATTTGGCCCCACTGAAGTCCTTGCTGTTCCCCAACCTTCTCCCCGCCCTCCTCAGGCTCCATCCTCAGAATCTCCAGATATCTCCCAACCTGGAGCTGGCAACCCCAGAAGCATCGCAGGATCTCTCTTGTTGTTATTTAGGTGTCAGTTGCTCTGATCATTATTTACTTAGCCAATTAATGTCTGCGCAATTTTAATATACGAAGTATGATTTTCAATATGTAGAGGCTATGGTGGTTACTAATAGTTCTCGTCAAGCAGTTATCAGGTTTATTCTAGACTCTGTTCAGATTGGCATGTTTATAAAAGATTAGCGTGAAGTAATTTCTGTAAAACTAATTAAGGTGTTTGTTTTTGTTGTTGTTCAGTCGCACAGTCGAGTCCGACTCTTCGCGACCCCATGGACCAGATCACACCAGGCCTCCCTTTCTTCCGCTGTCCTCTGAAGTTGGCTCAATTTCATGTTCGTTGCATCTATGATACTGTCTAACCATCTCATCCTTTGCTGTCCCCGTCTTCTTTGGCCTTCAATCTTTCCCAACATCAGGGTCTTCTCCAGTGAGTGCTCCCTTCTCATTTGGTGCCCAAAGTATTTGAGCTTCAGTTTCATTATCTGGCCTTCCAGGGAACAGTCAGGGTTGATTTCTTTTAGGATTGACTGATTTGATCTTATTGCAGTCCAAGGTACTCTCAAGAGTCTTCTCCAGCACCATAATTCAAACGCATCTATTCTTCGGCGCTCAGCCTTCCTTATGGTCCAACTCTCACAGCCATACATTAGTACTGGGAATACCATTGCTTTGACCATGTGGACCTTTGTTGGCAGGGTGATGTCTCTACTTTTTATTATGCTGTTTAGGTTCACCATTGCTTTCCTCCCAAGGAGCAGGCGTCTTTTAATTTCATGGCTGTTGTCACAGTCTGCGGTGATCTAGGATCCCAGGAACGTGAAGTCTGTCACTACTTCCACGACTTCCCCTTCTATTTACCAAGGAGTGATGGGGCCGGATCTAACTGTCGCTTCTTGGCCCTTATACAGGTTTCTCAAGAGACATGTGAGGTGGTCTGGTACTCCCATCTCTTTAAGGACCTGCCATAGTTTGTTGTGATCCACACAGTCAAAGGCTTTAGCATAGTCAATGAAGCAGAAGTAGATATTTTTCTGGTACTCTCTTGCTTTCTCCATAATCCAGCGAATGTTGGCAATATGATCTCTCGTTCCTCTACCTCTTCGAAACCCAGCTTGTACTTCTGGTAGTTCTCTATCCACGTACTGTTGAAGCCTAGCTTGTAGGATCTTGAGCATGACCTTGCTAGCGTGTGATATGAGTGCAATTGTGCGATAGTTTGAACATTCCTTGGCATTGCCCTTCTTTGGGATTGGAATGTATACTGATCTTTTCCAATCCTGTGGCCACTGTTGCGTTTTCCAAATTTGCTGGCAAATGGAGTGCAGCACTTTAACAGCATCATCTTCTAAGACTTTGAATAGCTCAGCTGGAATACCATCACCTCCACTAGCTTTGTTGTTAGCAATGCTTTCTAAGGCCCATTTAACTTCACATTCCAGGATGTCTGGCTCAAGGTCAGTGATTATACCGTCGTGTTTGTCAAGGACATTGAGGTCTTTCTTGTATAGTTCTTCTGTGTATTCTTGCCATCTTTTCCTAATCTCTTCTGCTTCTGTTAGGTCCCTACCGTTTTTGTCCTTTATCATGGCCAGCTTTGCATGGAACGCTCCCTTGATTTCTCCAACTTTCTTGAAGAGATCTCTAGTCCTTCCCATTCTATTGTTTTCTTCTATTACTTTGCACTGTTCATTCAGGAAGGCCTCCTTATCTCTCCTTGCTGTTCTCTGGAAATCTGCATTCAGTTGGGTAAATCTTTCCTTTTCGCCTTTGCCTTTCGCTTTCCTTCTTTCCTCTGCTATTTGTAAAGCCTCATCAGAAAGCCACTTTGCTTTCTTACATTTCTTTTTCTTTGGGATGGTGGTGATTGCTGCCTCCTGTACGATGTCACGAACCTCTGTCCATAGTTCTTCAGGCACTCTATCTATCAAATCCAGACCCTTGAATCTATTCTTCACCTCTACTGTATATTCATCAGGGATGCGATCTAGGTCAAACCTGAATGGCCTCGTGGTTTTCCCGATTTTCTTCAGTTTAAGTCTGAATTTTGCAATGAGTAGCTCATGATCTGAGCCACAGTCAGCTCCAGGTCTTGTTTTTACTGACTGGATAGAGCTTCTCCATCTTTGACTGCAAATTATATAGTCAATCTGATTTTGGTGTTGCCCATCTGGTGATGTCCATGTGTAGAGTCGCCTCTTAGGTTGTTGGAAAAGGGTGTTCGCTATGACCAGTGTGTTCTCTTGACAAAACTCTGTTAACCTTTGCCCTGCTTCATGTTGGTTTCCAAGGCCAAACTTGTCTGTTATTCCGGTTACCTTTGGACTTCCTACTTTAGCATTCCAGTCCCCTATGATGATGAGGACATCATTTTTTGGTGTTAGTTCTATGAGGTGTTGTAGGTCTTCATAGAACCGGTCCACTTCAGCCTCTTCTGCATCAGTGGTTGGAGCATAGACTTGGATTACTGTGATGCTGAATGGTTTGCCTTGGAATCGGACCGAAATCATTCTGTCATTTTTGAGATTGTATCCGAGTACTGACTTTTGCACTCTCTTGTTGACTATAAAGGCCACACCATTTTTTCTACGAAATTCCTGGCCACAGTAGTAGATATAATGGTCTTCTGAGTTAAATTCGCCCATTCCTGTCCACTTTAGTTCACTGATTCCTAAGATATCAATGTTCAGTCTTGCCATCTCATTTTTGACATTTGTACATTACCAATAATTTCCACATGACAGAGCGTTCCTAGGCAAGATCACAGAGCTGCTTTTCAGTCAGATCAAAGAATTGCAATTCACTTTGTAAATATTCCCATCAATTTCCAAATTGTCTCCAAATCTGAATGGGCTTGAGACAAAAATAGAACTGACTATATTAGGAAAAGTTCAATTTTTGCTATATCCCTGCACACATCTGTGAGACACCCCACTAATGCAGTTGTGTCATATTCTAAGGTGTCACTTTCCAGCCTGCTTTTGGACAGGAGCTCCTTCTACTCTGGCCTGTGTTCCACATGGTTTACCTAAACGCCAAGCCCAGAGCAGACAGAACTGTGGCCAGGATATAAAGAACCCTGTGTGTGAGTTTCTAAAATCCAGCAACTTAAATTTGGTTTAAAATAAAACTTGTATTTAATATAAAAAACTGGAAAAGGTAAAAATAAGGTTGTTTCCAGGAGTATGAAAGGAGGAAATGATATGAGAAGGTATCATAAGGGTGTGAGGTGCCCCCCCTCACAAATCCTTGCAGGTTCCTCACCTTGCAACTGGGCCTGACAGGTACCTCACAACTGGGCCCTATTTTTTCCAGGGAGAGGCTGCCAGGGGTAGGGATCTAGGCTGAAGACAGGGAGGGGTAGATAAAGGCAGGAGAAGAAGATATTGGATCTATACCCTGCACTTCACTCAGAGTCTCAGAACAGCTTCCAATCTTCTTCCCTTCCTCTCCCCACAACAGACACTCTGTGAAGTAGGTGGGGTTGAGAGAACTGCTCTTGAGATAACAGCTCTGAGAGAACTGTGGCTTGCCCAAGGTCACCCAGCAGTTCCATGTGGAGGAGTGGGGAATCAACCTGGTTTTCCCAGATTAGAGTCTGTGTTCCTAACCACTACACCAAACTGGCTAAAGGTAGGTTAGCTAGTGGGTGGGAAGGAGAGACGGAAGCAGGAAAAGAGAGAAGGTATGGGGGCAGGGGAAAAAGAAATAATGGGGGAGGGGTAAATGAGATGCCCCCCACAAGTCCTTGTGAGTTCCTGCTTGTATTTGTCTGTGAGGAAAAGTTTTTACTTATGATATCAAGCATGGTAAATAGGCCATTATGTGTTACATTCATTATTGTTGCCAATAATGGATATTTGAATTTTCAACCAATCAGCTTCTACATTTACTTTCCATTTTATGTGCCCTGTATTTCTGCCTGGTAATCACCAGCCTTGGTTCTGGAAAATTCTAGGCACTTATGCCACAATCCTGCACAACTGATGGTTTGTGACTCTTGCTCTGAAATGAGTGGTTTTGTTTAGCGCCTTGAATGCATAGGTAAAGGTTCCCTTGCTCGAAAGCCAGTCGAATCCGACTTTAGGGTTGCGGTGCTCATCTCCGTTTTAAAGCCGAAGAGCCAGCGTTGTCCGAAGACGTTTCCGTGGTCATGTGGCCGGCATGACTAAACACCAAGGCGCACGGAGCGCTGTAACCTTCCCACCGAAGTGGTACCTATTTATGTACTTGCAACTGCTAGGTTGCCAGGAGCTGGAACTAGAGACGGGAGCTCACTCCGGTTTGCAGCACCCGGGTCTCGAACTGCTGAACTACCGACCTTCCACAGCCTGCAGTTCAATGTCTTAACCACTTGAGCCACCTCAGCTCCTTGAATGCATAGACAGAGAGAAATAAATCTATTGATTCAGAGGTGCTCTCCTTGTCTTTTTGTAAACAGACATAATTTTTTAGTGACAGAAATTTTGCATTATGCTCCGTGTAAGGCTTTATTTTGGTGCAAATCTTCTGCTGACGAAGAAGGCTCCTCCGCCAATGGATGGCACTTTGTGCCAAAAGGAGGCTCTGGTGTTAGCAGAGCAAAATTGTAGGATACAACTCAACATGCTTTTATCGTGACCCATTAACACATACTTTTCAGGTAATGCATTATGTGGGAACGAAAGCAGCATGATGTAGCCGAATCTCGTCAGATCTCGAAAGCTAAGCAGGGTCAATACTTGGGGGACCATCAAGGAATCTCCACATTGTGACCCCTTATCTGGCTTTTTTTTTTTTTTGAACACAATTTTATTTTCATGAAAATATTGACATATCATCAGTTCAAATTAATATTTCAGTTTTAACCCCATACCAATATCCCCAATTTACTCTCTCCCTCCCCCAGGCTTCCCGCAATGCTTCCCCCCTCGTCCCTCCAGCACAACTTAAGATAACATCATATTCTTATTTCAATATTGTTCCAAATATAGTAAGTTATGTTTCACATCCCAGTTCTTTTCTAGGTAAACTTTAAAGTCTCTCCACTCTTCATAGAATTCCTGATCTTCTTTGTTATTCAATTTTTTTGTAATTTTGTCCATCTCCGCCATAAACAAAGTTTTTTGTATCCATTCTTCTAACTCTGGAATTCTTTCTTGTTTCCAACATTGTGCATAGAGTAGTCTCACCGTTGTAATCAGATACCAAAATAGAGTCCTTTTTGTAATATCCCTTATCTGGCTTTTTTGACATATAGAAGAAGGCAATAGCAAACCACCTCTGCTTCTCACTTGCCTTGAAGTCCTTTGTTGGGATTACCATAAACTGGCACGTGTGCGCATGAATTTAGGGAGAATGCTTTTTATTATATAGAACTTACATATTCAGGGGAAAGAGGTGGGAGTGAGAGATTGATTTTAGTGCTGATATTGCATTACAAATCTGTCTTGAAAGCTACTTAAGATAATATAGCTGAAAATCTGGTGCCACTAATAAGATACCTTCCTGTTACGGTTCAAAGTCAGCTTGTTGAATCTATTAAACAGCGCCATTTGCAATGCATGGAAAGTCCTTGTTTTCCCATTAAGCAAGTCGAATAGCTGAAAGGCCAAAATTGGTCAAGTTGTTCATAAATTCAACAAAAGCACCCAGTTTTTTTATGATGATATTCCTGACTTTCATATCCTGAAAAACAAATCGCAAGAGGCTCTCAGAAGCATAGTGCAATCTGTATATTATCTGTGCAAATATGGAACATGGCAAGAAGTTCTGGACAAACTGGCATAACTGATATATTCTTAAAAGAATACAGTTCAATTGCAATTAGTATATCCCAGCAAACATACTGTAGTGTTAGGTACTGGTACGAAGAAACACTTTCCACACCCTGTCCTTGGAGAGAAAACTCACTTATTGTGAGCAGGAGTGACCTTCTCCTGAAGGTCACCTTTTTTCCTCTTGAGAATAAAAACAAGTTCCCAGAAACCATGCACCTTCACTGGGAATGTCTTTTCTCCTTCAGTCCCCCCCACCCCAACATTAGAGTTAATAAACTGATATTACACATATTTAATTTTGAAAGTCAAAACTGTAGTTAGGCAGGATAGGAAAATAACAAAGTTTGAGTCTAGTGGCACCTTTAAAATCAACAAAATTTTATTCTGTGTATAAGCTTTTGTTTGCAGGCACACTTCAGTTTTGCTGAAATTCCTCTGTTGGCTGCCTTGTGTGTCTATTGCTGTCATATCTTGCAGATGTATTCAGATGAAATTATGTCTGTTTTAAGACTGAATAACCCAACTTTTTCAATATGTACTTATTTATTAGTAAAGAATGCTTTTATTTTGCAAGTATATAAGCACATATGTAGATTCCTGGATGCTACTGGAATTTCCCTGTTCTCATTTCAAGCTGGATTCAACTGTATGAATGAGAAATTAAATTTCCACAGCTCACCATTCCATCATAGACTCACTATTAGATAAACAATGTCCTGAGTTGTTACAGATATATTTAAAGATGTTCCATTTCCGTATCTTTCTGGTAGTTAGTGCATCTTGGCCTACCTGTGTATCAAATTTAAATTTTTATCTACTTCTGAATACTTTAATTGTTTTGATATATATACTGTAAGTCCTGTTTTATGGCCTACTATGTCATCTTTCTTGATCGTGTAGAAGTGTTCTAAAAGTTCTGTGAATCAATAATTCAGCTCAAAGCCTGTTTATAAAATCATAACATTTCTGTTCTACTTTTCACCAAAACTGGTCAACAGTAAACTGACTATGGGCTTCCGGTCTGGCTAAGATGGAGGACTGAAGCGTTTCGCGATGGTGCGAAGCGAGCGACGGCCACTTTTGACAGTTTGGGCAATACACAGCCCAACGCATTTAGTAAAGAATGCTTTTATTTTGCAAGTATATAAGCACATATGTAGATTCCTGGATGCTACTGGAATTTCCCTGTTCTCATTTCAAGCTGGATTCAACTGTATGAATGAGAAATTAAATTTCCACAGCTCACCATTCCATCATAGACTCACTATTAGATAAACAATGTCCTGAGTTGTTACAGATATATTTAAAGATGTTCCATTTCCGTATCTTTCTGGTAGTTAGTGCATCTTGGCCTACCTGTGTATCAAATTTAAATTTTTATCTACTTCTGAATACTTTAATTGTTTTGATATATATACTGTAAGTCCTGTTTTATGGCCTACTATGTCATCTTTCTTGATCGTGTAGAAGTGTTCTAAAAGTTCTGTGAATCAATAATTCAGCTCAAAGCCTGTTTATAAAATCATAACATTTCTGTTCTACTTTTCACCAAAAAAAAAAAACAGTAAACTGACTATAATGGGAAATGAACCACATATGGAATGCTTGAAATAAAGAAAATGTTTACAAAATATTGACATTTTCCATTCTATTTTTGCTTGTTGAACCATGATATCTTTTTGTTGTTGCCTTGACTTTGCAGGTAATGCTCAAGTTGTTTCAAGAGGTCAAGTGGAATACAAAATCCTGTTTGGCATTCGCTATATGTGGTGGTATCACTTAGTTGGCCTAATATGGACAAATGAATTCATTCTCGCTTGTCAGCAGATGACTGTTGCTGGGGCAGTGGTTACGTTCTTCTTCAATCGGTATGTGCAACACTGACCTTTTCCCTACGTTTTTGTTTCTGAGTATTTATATGCAGTCAGTTTAGCTTTTCTGAGTTTCTGAATAGTTGGAATTTGGGTGCTAAGCTATTCTAAGAATGTGAGAGGTGAACTACAATGTTTTCGCGTAGCAGAGTGGCAAAGAGACTTATCTGGAAGTTCACATTTCAAGTGTTGTCTTCCTTTTAAACTCACTAGGGGCTCTTCTGTCACTTTAAGGGACAGGCAAGTTCTGCCTCTTAAAGGAGATAATGGGCAGTATCCTACATTCCGTGTGCAGAAGGTGTAGTTCCCCTGGATTCCTCTCAATTTTTGCATCTTTGTCTGGCCCCTGGAGCGATTGGTCCTGGCATGGTGGGACCTGAGTAGAGGAGTAGCTGCATGGCGGTGGTCAGGGGAGTGGAGTGAGGTGGGACAAGGAGTTGAAATTGTTTGTCCTTCCTGTTCTGCATGTGTAGTTCTGCTGAGGGGAGGGGATAGTTTTATCCCCTTGTCACCCTCACTCCAGATTGCTGACCCTTGCAGCTGAATGACCCTCTGAATGGATCCTGCAACCCTGGGCGTGATCTTTTTGAAGTTCAAAGGGGAGCTCTGGTGATGGAAAGGAATGTGGGAAAACTCCATACGCATTCTGTATACAGATGGTAGGATACTACCCAGTAATGTTGAACTATCCAACAAGGCTGTTGTAAGGATTACCAAAAGAATATATATGTGAATACTCTAAAGGACTCTATAAGTGCTAAGTAAACAAACAGCTGATCATGGTTCTCACAGATAGAAGTTATTGATTGATCTTGTGGATGTTCATGAGAATGAGTCTATATAAAGTGGTTATCTCTCTTGGTCCTAGGAGTGCCAGCTCATCTGCACCAAAATATCAGTGCTTCTGGCACCAGTGAAGCAACATTTATTTAATTTTAGCCAGGAATGAATTCTGTAATACAAGAAAAAAAAAATCATGTACTGCCAATGATAGTTAACTGATTTTCCACTTACTCTGACCTTTCATAAGCAATTGTTAGCCAGCTTTCTATATTTTTGCAGCTTGAAGTTAAAAGTTTGTTGTGCTGTTGAGACATGTTACTGTAACCTCTGAGTTCTCTCGTTCTTATATGTCTTCACTCAGAATGAGTAGCTTGTTGTATTTGCTGCCATGGGATGTGGTGATGGCCACTAGTTTAGTTGGCTTTAAAAGGGGATGAGACAAATATATGGCAAATGGGTCCATCAGTGACTATTAGTCACACTGACTAAGTGGAACTTCCATGTTCAGAAGCAGTAACCCTGTAAATACCAGTCCTGGGAGGTAATATCGGGGGAGGCTTTGGTCTCATAGCCCTTTTCGTAGGATTGTTGGGACACATAGGGTGCGGTCAGACGGTGTGCTGGGAGCGGTTTAAATTGCTCTGGTCCCGGTGCATTTTTTTTTTAACCTGGAGAATCGCGATCACACTCACCTCCTTGTTCCGGATCGCTGCGCAGCCACATCGCTCCCTGCCGTCCACATGCGGGAGTGTACGTTGGTGTTCCCCCCCCTCTCAGCTTGGGCATGCGCACGGGTGGCCATCTGTAGAATTAAAATTTTTGCACGTGCGTAGAACAGCGATTTCTACTTCAACCCAACTGCTGTAACACTTCCCTTTAAACTTTAAAGGAACACTTCCCTTTAAACTTTTACCCCGAAACTGGCCTCCATGAGATCCCGAACTCGTCTAACCAACAAAACTAGGCACCATTTAAACATTGCTTTTAATAACACGGGAGCGGAGCTCCGCCTGTGCGCATACTGCCGACGCTAAAATAAAATGGCGGGCGAAGAGCGGAAGCCTCGGGCTTCTGAGTGGAAGTGGCTCGACACTGCAGGAGCGATCAGATGTCAGAAGAGTGCAGCTAGAACCAGAGAATCAGGAAAACACCACTTGGGGACCTGGTAACAAAATACTCTTTTTTAAAGGGGGTTTGAGCTGGAAAGCAACGGCTGGGGACGGTGCGCAGATGTTGGGTGTGTGAATGTGGATATAAAATCTGTTACTGAAGCGTGCCGAAAGCGGACTAAACGGCCCATCTGAACACACCCAATGTTGGCCATTCTATGAAATAAGTAGCAGGAGTAGATGGATCACTGATCTGATGCTGCACGGCTCTTCTTGCGGTCTTTGGTAGAAATCATGGTGGGGATCCTACCAACTTTTTCACCAGCAAAAGGGGGAAGGGCCTTATTTGACCACTGAAAAGACTGCTAGGAAAAGTAGTACCTGTGCAAACAAAATCCACATGGGACAGGGGCTATAGCGATCAAGAGACTTGGGCAAGATGAAGTGGAAAAGCTGGTATGATTTAAGAATTTTTTCATGTCATTAAGAAGTTATCTCCACTGAGCCAGTCAGAACTATGAACATCCGTTTGCTCTGTGGCACATACTGCTCATCTTCTTGTAATGAGATATATTTTCAGTTGTCTGGATTGATTTAGATTTCTCCTTATGTTTCTCTTGCTTTAACGTGCACAAGCAGTTTTGTATGCCATAAAGACCTAACTGGCCTGTGCAAACTGTGTTTGGGGCAGATTTGTTGGATTGTGTTCCTTGCCAAGTTTCACTTGGTGCAGTGTTGGTTCTTGGGATTTTGAGTGTTCCCACATGGAGAATATTTTCTGTTATTTAAAATCAGTGGTTCCATGGGAACATGGATTAGGGAAGGTTGATATTACTGGCATTCTCAGTTGTGAGAAAAACTGATGCCGTGAAATTTAAGAGAGAGCTTTAGAAAGAATGTTAGCGGTTTTGAGGAAGTTCGTGGATGCGTTTGTATTCACAGTAGCTCTTCCCATTCATTGCCTTAGGAAAATAACCATGCACTTGCTGCTCTCTAATGGCATAACTACACAATACATCCAACATGTCTTGGGTCAAGGGCCTGCGGCTGGATTCGCAGTCAGACATACCTCAGGGAAATTCACCTGAGGAAGCGTTGGCTCACTCAGTGCTGCAAGGGAGAGCTGTGGGAGGTGGTGGAGGTGGAGAAGGAGCTTCTGGTTTTCCTCCCATGCTGCTTTATCCAGTGGAAAGGGTGGCAGACTGGAAGCCTCTTCTTCCTCCGTGCAGCACTCCCTTGCAGCACTAAGCAAATGAGTGCTTCTTCAGGTGAGTTTCCCTGATGTACGTCTGACTGCAAGTCCCATGACCCAACACATTTCGGGTGCGTTGTGTAGTTTGGCCCTAAGGATATATTTTCGTGTTTCATACTTGTTGCTAAACAGTGATTCTAGCTATAGCAAGAGTCCCATTTTAGACATTTTTCTACCTTTTCTCTCTGGTTCCTCATCAAGCTCCCTGTTCTGTAATCCAATTAGAATGGGTATTATTGCCATGGAGCTTATGCAGCATGTTAGGAATCTCTGTGTTAAGAATGCAGAATGTGTGAAAGCAATCAAGTAACATATCTGAAGGCATGCACTTAGAAAGAGTTAATGAGAGGATCACTAGAGTTGCACTGCTGGCATGCATAGAACAAATTATATAGAACAGAGCAGTTTACACTGTGTGTGCTGTCTTTCTCTTACTGTTACTACAAACCCTTAGGTTTTCTATTAAGCCTGATAAAGCTTTGCTTCTGAGGGAATGATCTGATACCCAGACCTCCATGAAATGAAAGCAAAATGCTGTCCATTTGTAGTTTTATTTCATGGAGACACATCCCAAGATCACAAATATTTTACTTGATTAAAACACAGTAACTCCTAATGCATTAAGTCAACAAGAGTATACCTGAATAAGGCATGGCAGAATTTGCCTACATCCACTAATATTTAATATGGTAGCAACAGTGTGTTAAGCAGTTCAGACTAGGAGCTTGTGGGGGAAGAGATGGGTTACAACTATATATGTTTAGTGCTTAGTTACAGAGCACTTTTATTTTTGTTATAGTACCTTTTGTATTTTGCACATATTTTGGCATGAATTCACTTATTCTGGTGGTATAACAGACACCGGTCTTTATCATATTTGGTGCCGGAGGGATGCGTGTATTCATCCATCCAGTCTGACCCTGATGGAGCTGATTTACTTCTTACCAGCAGCCGGTGACTTTAGAGTTGACCCCACCAGGACTCTCCCACGCTGACAAGCATGCCTTCTTTCCCCATCCCGTCCATTTCTACTGGAGGTGGAGCTTCTGAGATAGCGTTAGGTCTTCAGCATTCCTTTGTACATCTCAGATCTAGCTCCCCCAGGTTACAGTTGATAGACTACCAATTTTTTGTACTCCATGTCATATTCTGTTTATGTCACCTGCTTTTTGCAATGCTACATGATAAACGTTTGTGTCGCAAAGGGAAGCATGTATTCCCGTAGTGTTGATCCTTTTCCTAGCAATTGCTTTGTTGGAACAGAGAAATGATTACACCAAATCTGTGAAGTAATGCGCTGAATATAAAAAAGGGCAAGCAAGAATGTTATTCCCATGCTTTGGGGCAGTGGCATGTCACAAGAGCTTTGTTTACTGTACTTCACACAGAGCCTTTCCTTTCAGCTACTAAGCAGTTACAGGAAATAGAAGAGGCTTTACCTCAGCAAACCTGCTTCCTCACTTCACAAAACAATCCATTAGGTGCTCTGAAGCCTCTCCATAAGCAGAATTAAAAGTGGGGAGGGCAGGGAGTTGTTTCAGCTGGAATAGCTTTGCAAGGGACATCTGTTTGACCTGGAAAAAACAATCCTGAAACTATACTTTGCTTTCTTTCATTTCAGACAAAAGATGCATTCCGTTGAGGCCTTAATAATCTAATAAAAGAGGCAGTGGTTAATTTAATAGTTGGGCTTTCATGACTTGCAAAAATCAGGGCTCTGTTATCTTGAAACTTGACTTTTAGAAAACAGCGTTCTTGTAACTAACTTGAAAAGTTAGATACGTCAGAGGAAACACCCATTTTTTTCCATAGAAATATTTGGGAGCTTAATGGAGTGGCAGTGTAGTCTAGTAAACAAGCATCAGGATATATTTTGAAATTTCACTGCAGCAGGGTTGCCAGCTGACCTGGAGAAAAATATCCTTTCCCTTTGTGAGAGTCTTAGTGGGATGCTATTTACCAGTTGAGTTATTTACCTCCATGAAAAGCTTCATGTGCCCTTTTCCACACATTAAGCCCCTATTAAAGAATAGAACATTTTCCTCTGGACCAGTTTATTATTTCAGTTTATATGCTGCCCTTCCCCCACAAACTGGGATTCAGAGCAGTTCACAGCAGTATAAAAACAGAGGTAATAAACATAGTTAAAACAGTATAAAATACAGAGTATAAAAAACTAACAATTTACAACTGATAGCAGTGAATCAGCATTAAGCCCCCAAAATACACTTAACTAGGGTTGCCACACCCCTGGTCCGGTCCGGGGTTCCCCCGATTTTTGGGGCTTCTGCCTGCTGCCAGCCTGCTGGCCGGTGGGGGAAGCCCCACCTCCAAATAGGGATGTTGCGTGGCGACATCCCCGATGTGATAATGTCACGTGGAAGTGAGATCATCACATCGGTACGTTGCAGGGCAATGCTTTGCTTTTTAGGCAAAACTATGGTTTCAACCCCAAAAAACTGATAGAGTTTGGCCCAAAATGCAGAGCATTGCCATGTGATGTCCTCAGTGTGATGACATCAATTCTGCATGATGACATCGCATTGGGGACGTCACGCCATGTCCCCGCCCACCCCTGGAATGGCCCCCAAATTCCCCCGCTGGCAAGCTGAGGGGACCTGGCAACCCTACACTTAACTGGGAAAGGCCTGACAGAAAAGCTCAGCCTTATAGGTCCTGTGGAACCTAGGTAGGTCTCACAGGGCCCAGGTCTCAACTGAGAAAGGCATTCCACCAGGATGGGGTTATGATTGAAAAAGTCCTCACCATGGTGGACACCAAACGTGCAACCATACACTTCAGACGTATATTTACTGAGTGACTTTGGACAAGTCTCTGTTTTCTGCATGTCCTCTATGTGGAATAGCACTGCTGATGCTATTAAACTTTTATTTTGTGCCTGAATTTTATAGAAGTCATCACAGGATTAAAAGCATGCTCATGTATTTGAGGTTTTTTTAAAATGACCTAAGCAAATCTCCAGTAAATGTTAGGAGCACAGATCAGTCAAGTTTTTATATCCACGAGATTAACAGGCCCATGCTAGATTGATGATGGCACCTCAGCATGCAAGAATTCTGCTCAGAAAGCTCCTGTTGTAACTGTGAGTGCAGCAACAGCAGGGATACATTCTTCTTTGCTGAACATGCTCTGGTTGTCAGTTGATCTGCTTCCAGCTGGCCTGTAGGAGTCTGCTAAATCTCCTTCATAGAATAGCCATCTGATGGTGCTGGGAAGCTTACTTGAGAACCATTCCAGTTCCAACTCAGTCTCCAAAGTTACACTAAAATTCAAATTAGGATAAGTGCTGAAAGCACAATATACTCTTCTAAAGTGATGCCATAAAAGTTACATGGGTCCCGGTCACACGGGCCGGAAAATGCGGGGGGGAAGTGTGGCTGTTTGCCCCGGAGCAAACTAATGCGCAGCCGCCGGATCACACGTCCCGCCGACGTCCCGTGCTTCAGGGGGAGGTGCCAATCACACGACAATCCCGTGGCGCAGCACGATCACAGCAGCAATGGCTAGGCACTGCTGCCGTGGCAAACAGGGTTGTGTTTTTTTTTAAACCAAAGTGTGCGCATGCGCCGTTGGGTGCATGTGCACATCCCGTTGAGACTTGGGGGGGGGACCTTTTTGCGATGGGACATGGGCAGGTGCCGGATGCCACAAACTACCACGAAACGCGATCAGACGCCCGGAGGTACTAGTTTTTTACTTCGGTGAGAAGCCTCGGGTTAGCCACGGGAGCTCTACGCTTCCCAGATGTTGTGGTGTGATTGCGCCCGGAAAATCCGCCTATCTTCCGTCTCTGTAGCGTGGCTAATGCTCCGTGTGACCGCAGCCATGATTATGTTTTAAAGGAGTTTCCGGATTGTCCTTCTATTCCCTGAATTTTCATAGCTACCCATGTAAGTGATCCCAGTCCCACTGAAAAGTTTGTTGGGGGCTTATCCAAACATACTTCAAAACTTACATTTCTTCTTTAATGAATACACATCAGCTCACCTGGTGTAAGAAGAAAACTCTCCTCTTACCATCAGTAATAAATGGATGATTAATAAAGGGTGTACTCCTTGCCACTTCCATGTATTCTCTGCTTGGTAGAATTGTATTTTTGACTTCCTGCAATCCCATTTTCTCCAGGTTTGACAAAAAATTTCATGTGTAAGCATTTATGAAAACACATTTTGATTAACCTAAATTCAAACTTAGATACAAATCTTTTTCTGACATGCAAGAATGATGTCTTTAGGAAAGTATGTCAAACTTCTTGTTTTACATAGAAATGCAGCATTTATCCCTTAACTGTTCCCCTGGTCAGAAGAACCAAAATGAATGCATACCATTTTCCTGGTATTTCCTATTGAAAATAGTGTGGTATATGCATGTATAAATACAGCTTTATAGCTATTACTATGGAATGGCTGTAGGGATTGTACTACAGTGATACCTACACTAATGTAAGTTCCTGCTTAGGTGAAGATTTAATAAAAACATATTTACAGGACCCCAGTTTCTTACTCTGCCTGCTGCTCTTAATCTCTTGCACAGTGGCTCCTATTTTTTAAAAAGCTGAGCCAGAGAATGCTTGAAGGTTTACTTATGAAAAGTAAACAATTTAATGTCTCATTTAATTCCATATTGAAACAAGGTGTAGACTGAAATTTATGCAAATTTGAATGTAAATAATCTGTATAATAGCCAAGTCAGTCAAATCTTTGGATACTTAAATCCGGTGACTGGAGTTGTGAGCAGGCAAGACAGATCTTTCTACAAACCTGAAAAGGGCCCCAGATTTACAGAAAATGTGAATTTCTTTTTAAAAAACCACAACATCGTGGGATTTAAAAAACCTGAAAATGATAAAAGGAGTACCAGTAGCTTTAATCAACTGATTCCCTCAGTGGCTGTTGCTAGGCAATCACAGTATTCTAGGCTGGGTTTGTGTGATAAAAAGGCAGGCCTTTCTAGGCCTATTTTTGGCCTTTGAGGGAGGACTCATTGGGGACAGCTAGGGTTGCCAGCTCTGGGTTGGGAAATTCCTGCATATTTGGTGGTGGAATCTGAGGAGGGCAGGGTTTGGGGAGGGGAGAGGCTTCAGCTGAGTATAATACCGTAGAATCTCCAACACAGTCATTTTCTCCTGGGGGACAGATCTCTGTTGTCTTGAGTTCAGTTGTGATTCTAGGAGATCTCCAGGTCCCACCAGTTGGCAACTGCATGAAAACAACTTCTGGGTGACTTGATACCACCTGACTTGCATGATTCAACTACACCTGGCTGCTTGCTACAGTTTAATAGCAGCCACCGTATGAAAGTGTGGTGCAGCAGAGCTTCGGAGTAGGGTCTGAGAAACCCAGGTTCGAATCCCCATCTAGCTGTGGAATCTCACTGGGTGATTTTGGACTGGTCACATACTTTTGCCTAACCTTCCTCAGAGGGTTGTTGTGCAAGGATGAAAGGCAAATAATGTAAGCTGGTATCCACTGTGGAGAAAGGTGGGGTATAAATGAAGAAAAAAAATAATAAATATAGCTGAAGATGGGAGGCAGATAAAAGGTAGGTTAGTGAATGGCTGAGGAGAGACTGAGGCAGAGAAAGGGCAGAGGATATGGGAGTTGCCAGGAGGAGGGAGAAAGAGGAAATATTGTGGGGAGGATAGAGGGAAAAGTGAGGTGTCACCCCACAAGTCCTTGAGAGTTCCCTACCATGCAGGTGGGCCTTGCCCAGTGACTGTCACCACACAATTGGACCAGTTTTCCTAGATAGAGGCTTCTGTGAGGGGGTGAGAGGGAAAGCTTAAGAGAGAGGAGCAGATAAAGGTAGGTTGGTTATTGGAAGTAAAGGATATAGGGTAGCCAACTCCAGGCTGGGAAATTCATAGAGATTTGGGGGGGAGTGTAGCCTGGGGAGGGTGGGATTTGAGGAGGGGAGGGACCTCAGAAGGGTATAACGCCCTACCAAGCAACCATTGCCTCCATGGGAACTGGGTTGCCAGCCTCCTGGCGGGGGCTGAAGATCACCCAGAAATACAGCTGCTCTCCAGATGACAGAGATCAGTTCCCCTGGAGAAAACGAGTGCTTTGGAGGATGGACTCTGTGGCATTACACCCTGATTCCCTTCCCCCCAAACCTTGCCCTCCCAAGGCTCCACCCCCCAATCTCTAGGAATTTCCCAACCCGGAGCTGACAGCCCTTAGGGAAACTGATCTCAGTAGTTGGGAGATTCATTGTGATTCCAAGAGATCTCCAGGTTAGCAGTCCTAGAAGGTGAAAAGGAAGCAGGAAAAGGGGAAAGGCTGGGGCTGTCAGGGAGGGGAAAGAGGAAATAGTGTGTGTGTGGGGGGGGAGTGAGATGCCTCCTGCAAGTCCTTGCAGGTTCCCACTTGTATTGAAATCATGCTCATGAGCATCTTTGTTTGGAGTTTATTATTTTATTCTTGTTTAATTGGAAATGTTTTAAACTGTTATTGTAAGCCATCTTGAACTACGAGGAAAGGCAGGGTATAAATGTTTTAATAAATAAAATAAATGTCAGCTCACAGAAATCTAGCTAAGTTTCAAATCCATTATAAAAGAAATAGACCCTTTTATCATACTATTACTGTTCATGCTGTGTAGTCTACAAAGTTTGTAGGCTTGGATCCCACTTCGATTTCTAGGATTGAAAGGGATGGCAGTGGGGTAGCTTGAGGCAAATCTCCGATGGGAGGAGGGTGGACAACACATCCAATTACCATGTCAGATTACACAGGGAAGCCATTGAAATTCATAAACATAAACACAATTTCAACAGGAAAGAAGAGCGTTTAAAAATAAATAGGGCATGGTTTCCAGTCCTGAAAAATACAAAATGCTCTACACCTTACAACAGCACTATAGATAAGGTTAGAATTCCAACAGCCAATTCATACACAAAAGAACCTCCTCAGGAAAGCGCCTTCATTAGCATGTCATAGTCTGGGAAACCCATACAAGATAATGACTCAGCCCTACCCCAGCTTCCTGAGTAGATATAAATTACCTGCCTACCATTTTTCTTCTCACATTGACACAGAGAGTACTCTGTCATTCTGTGCCAATCACAGCTGCGGATGCCAGTCACAGCTGCTGGTGAAACGTCAGGTACTACAATGCCAAGACCACGGCCATACAGCCCAGAAAATCTACAACAGCTAATGGGATAATGAACTTTGGCACTGTGTATTACAAATGCTGGAGCACCTTTTCCCATTATGTTTTTGTGGTCTTTCTTCTTATCCAGAGTCCTTCATGTTCTCTGGTATATGCATGTCCTTCACTGGAAATACCAGGTTTGTGTGTACAGAAGGAGTTCTTCTGTCCCAATGAGAAATTGCTTGATTAGGGTGAGTGGACAGTATCTGCATCTCTCCAGAGTGGACAGTATCTACAGCTATCTTCTATTGTATACCTTTATGCATAGAAAAGTCCATAGTTTTGTAGAATGTCATGTGTTTATCAATGCTCCAACATGTGCATGGGAACTTTTACATTGAGGTGAGTGCATGGCAGTGATGATAGACATTTATATGTGTCCGGTAATGTATATGATGGACTTTATTCAGTTTCACTCTGAAGGCAGTAGATGTGGAGTGATGTCAGGCAGGCCCTAGGAGGGTTTCAGGAAGGGCTGAATAGCTATGCTGTGCATAAGTTTCATTTTCTATGTAATTGTACGTGTTTTATTTTTCATTCTAGAAATAAGAGTAAACCACCAAGTCATCCGGTCTTATCTTCCATATCAATTCTTTTTTGTTATCATCTGGGAACAGTTGTGAAAGGTTCCTTTTTAATCACAATAGTGAGAATCCCAAGGATTATTCTATTGTCTATTTATAACATCCTGAAAGAAAAGGTAGGCATGTATATTTGTTTTTGTATAGCAATTAAGGAACAAAGTGCAAGACAGTAGTATCTCAGCAAGAGGTAAAATGTGGTCTCTAGTCAGTTCTGCCTATCTATGTATTTATTTAGAACTTTATAGACTGCCTTGTCTCAAAGGCTCACAGCAGTTTAACAAAGACATAAAATTCCATCAAAACCATCTACTTATAATACCTTTTATACCATTCCATGGTCATATCTTTGATGGCATAACCATATTCCTGGAAGTCAGCACAAACACAAGATATTGACAAGTCTAATTAAAGAGGGAGTCCTATGACGTGTACCTGTTTGCACACTTTTGCTGTTTGGACCATGACAGGCAGATATATGGCATCATTATGAGGGAACCATTGATTTATTGAGATTGGAATAGGGCACTTGGGAAGAAGTATGTGGGGCTTCTCATGACCTAGCTATACGTTACGTTTTCCCCTCAGTCATCTCCTGGTCTGTATGATCAGACATGTGTTGTGACCATCTTGGGTACTTAATTCCCAGGCAGCACAGACTGAGTTTGGATTGGGACCTTGTGTGTGGAAAGGGTCCCAGTAGTTTTCCTGACCTGAAAAAGCCCCAAGGGAGCCCTGTTTATCTTGTTGGGCACTTCACAGGTAACCCATGGGGTGTACCTAGGTTTCCTCAGTCAGGCAAATAGTGGCCTCTCTGGGACCATTTCAGGTTTTTAAAAATTGGCACAAAAGAGGAAGGCTGAGGCACCTACTTGCATGCTGCAGCCTCAGTCTGAACTGGACTCACATGGAGTTGGGAATCGATTTCCCATCATTGAATCTATGGATATGCCTGATCACGTGGACCTGGGGAAAAGCTAAAATGTTGTTAGGTCTTCATTGTTACAAACTTCCCACTGATGAGTGTTCCAGGGTCAGATATCGTTTCCTTTGGATAAAAGAATACTGGAGACTTATGCCGGTCTTTGTAATATTTGCCTTATTTACAGACATATACACAGTTCATAAGTGAAATGAAA
>NW_015167529.1:494241-536835 GCF_001447785.1 Gekko japonicus | reverse complement strand
GGGAAAGTGATCCCAAGCTCCACAGTGCTTCATTTTCAGTCAGCTCATAGCTTTTCTTGTCTGCTTTTCTCTCCGTTTCAAGTGGCCGATTGCTCTTTTTTCCACACACATCGTCCTCCTCTACTCAGCTAAAGGGAAGACATCATCGCTAAACTGTGATGGGTTTTTCATTCAGGAACACAAAACTCCTGGGGGATCATTTTCAAACAATTTTCTCCCGTTAAGGAAACATTCATAGCCATTAAAGAATATTAAGGTTCTTTTGACAAAGGCCCTGGTTCCATCCGTGTTAAGAGTCCTAGGTACTGGGGAAGACGCGGACTTCAATTTGTTCAGGTACCCATTCAGATGTCATAACTGACTGGAGCTCGCAGAAGACTTCTGCATCCATTTTCAGCAGGCCCCACAGATGACTGGGGGTGGTGGTGGAACATGCAAGCCCAGCTATTAATGAGATCCATGCCTGTAATGAGTAAACTTAGATTTCTTTATGTGGTGTCTGAATGCAGCCAAATACAACAAGGAGCTAGTGGGAGCTTTGGAGCCGCCAGATACTGCAGAAGCTAAACGTTCTGAGTAGTTTACAAGGACAGCCCCATTTAGTGCAAATAGAAGCTCAGGTCTGCTTTCAGCAACTTGGTCAAGGAAAAGCACATGCCACAGTGTTTTCTTCAGGGCCTATGTTTAGCTTTTGATTCCTGATTTCAAGCATGTTTATTTGTACAATGTTATCCTTAAGGTTTTGAATGTTTGGTTAAAGTATTTTGCGGCCCTCTCATCTCTGGCACATATTGTGGATATAAGAGTTTTTCTGACTTTATAAAAGAGAGCTTTTATTTTCAGTTTTGGAAGGAAGCAAAATAAATGCTCTTAAATGGCTGTGGGTTTCGTGGTCTGCACAAAATGTTATAATCATGTACATTACGTTACATTGGAGATCACTGGTTAATGACAAGACTAAACTTCCCAGAAAGCCTGTTGTATGCACAATTTGATCAACGTAGGAAGCTCACGGGATAATGCTGCAGCTTTTGGATCAAACCAGTCTTTTTAAACTAAAAATTCTGGTGATTTTATTTTGTGGCTAAGATTTTCAAGGCCTCTTTTGCCCTTCTTCTTCTCTCCATGGCCCTGAATTCCAGGACAAAGCCTGAGAAGAAAGTTCCTGACACAGCAGGGAACCTAATACTGCATTCATTCTCTGATGACACTTTCTAATAAAAATATTTCAAGGGTATTAAAGATAATGTTTCACTCAGTTCATGCTACTTTATGTACTGTATAATGGGCTACAAATTTGGCAGCTGTAAAATATTCTCTGGGGCAAACAACACCCCCCCCCCCAATCTTGAAGGCAGAAGACAAATATATCCGCTATATTTTTAAAAATAAAAGAGTGTGTGTCAAGCTCAGGCATGGACTGGAGTCTAAGAATCACAGCATTATTTCATTTTCACTAGAGTCTGAGTAAATACAGCATACGTTACATTGGAGATCACTGGTTAATGACAAGACTAAACTTCCCAGAAAGCCTGTTGTATGCACAATTTGATCAACGTAGGAAGCTCACGGGATAATGCTGCAGCTTTTGGATCAAACCAGTCTTTTTAAACTAAAAATTCTGGTGATTTTATTTTGTGGCTAAGATTTTCAAGGCCTCTTTTGCCCTTCTTCTTCTCTCCATGGCCCTGAATTCCAGGACAAAGCCTGAGAAGAAAGTTCCTGACACAGCAGGGAACCTAATACTGCATTCATTCTCTGATGACACTTTCTAATAAAAATATATCAAGGGTATTAAAGATAACGTTTCACTCAGTTCATGCTACTTTATGTACTGTATAATGGGCTACAAATCTGGCAGCTGTAAAACATTCTCTGGGGCAAACAACACCCCCCCCCAAATCTTGAAGGCAGAAGACAAATATATCCACTATATATTTAAAAATAAAAAATGTGTGTGTCAAGCTCAGACATGGACTGGAGTCTAAGATTCACAGCATTATTTCGTTTTCACTAGAGTCTGAGTAAATACAGCATACTAGCATACTAGTTTAGAGTAGGGCTGAATGAAAATTAATTATTTCAAGAAAAAATTTAGGGGCGTTGAAAAGTGCTTGCCACAGTTGACAGTTTTTCAGTGGTGATTGCATAAATGTTTGCCTTGTCATTTTTCTTCCATTTGCCTTCAATGTGAATGTTACTTAGCCATGGTTTGGGCAGTATGGTCATCCTAGGTGAACTTCTAGGGGAAGAACTTTCCATGAATCGAGCATCACCACCGATAAAGCCCAATTGCTGGTTGCCATTTCACACCCCCTCCCCAAACCTGACAATCATATCTTAGTATTGGAGCAGGCAGTCTTTCAGTTACAATGGTTCTAGGATGTTTAGAGTTTTAAAGGTAAGAACCAGAACTTTGAATTGTGCCTGAAAACAAATGGGCAGCCAGTGAAGATATTTCAGTACAGAGATGGTACAATATCTTTAACCCTGACAATAATGTGTCAGCTACATTTTTATACCATTTGATGCTTCTGTTAGTCTTCAGAGGTAGCTCCATGTAGGGTGCATCACATTAATCGAATCTGGATGGGATCCAGGCATGGATTACTTTGGCCTGATCTTTCTTTTCAAGGAATGGCTACAACTGTTATGCCAACTGAAACTGCTAAAAGGCAGGGTGTGCCGTGGAGGGAATCTGAGCTTCCAAATGTAGGTCTAGAAAAAGAACCACCAGCAAGCTATGAACCTGGTCCTTCAGGGAAAGACTGGTTTTACCTGAGTTAAGCTTCATTTGTCACAACACCTGAATTTAATACTGTAGCTCTATATGTATTTTTCTGACTTTGGTAACTAATTACTACTTCTTTCTTTCAGGAAAATGCATGTGCAAAGTGCATGTTCAAATGCTGTTCTTGCTGTTTCTGGTGCCTAGAAAGAGGACTAAAATGCTTAAATCAGGTATATTATATCATCTGAGGCTATATATGTATAGATATAGACAGACCACTTGATATTTTGGATGGGAAAGTCATGATGAAAAAAGAGATTATTGAAAGAACATTTTCAAGACAGTTGCTATCCCTGAACTGTGCCAATAAAAATAAGGAAAGATTGTCCTTGTTCAGGAGCTAGGCACTTTTTCTTTTCAAATGGCTCTATTAAAAACAAATTTAAAACAAATAATGAACATGATATAACCAAAGTTAAGCATTTGAAAATTCTACTGATTTCGTTAGGAAAGATTAAAGCATTATTTTTTTCCTGAGTCCATCAGCAACTATAAGAACCCAAATGGACATTCATTTAAGAAATAAATCCAATTCAAGTTCCATCACATCAAATGTTGTTTTGGCATTAGACCCCTGAACCTATTCTGACCTGGGGATATTATGGGTCCTGGAACACCCATCCTAAATAAATTTATTTAGAAACAAGACTTATTTCTTTCAGTGGAATGTACCTATGTAGTCTTAGAACTGCATTGCATCTTGTTGCAACAGGGGACTTAACTGGGTTGCCCTGTTCAAGCCTTATTTGTCCTAGATGGCGATCCATTGCCAGTATGGACATTACTGATGTATCAGTGAGTGCTTTCATGTGGGGACGAATTTAAAAATATTGGATATACTCTTTGGACAAAAGTAATGCAGAAATCTGTTACTCTGATCCTGCATAATGTGCAGCATGTTCTGGGACAGACATTGGAAGGGGATGCAAGGCAGAGGGGGAACTATCCACTTTTTATACCAGAGGTGGGAAACCATGCATTTAAGTATACTGTTGAAAGAACAAGATAGCTCTTCTAAGAAAGGGCATATGTATGAGAGGTGCCTTCCTTCCCCTTCTAATGAAGAGTGGGGAGAGGGAAAATCCAAGCTGCTGTGTTAATGATATTGAGAGAACAAGGTAAATACATGTCACATGAAACCATTTGTTATTACATTGCTGTGGCTTCTTTGCTAGGGAATATAACTTTAGGGGGACACTTTCTTCAGAGTTTGATATCCATGTTCACTCTTGCAAACATACCAGTTTGGTGTAGTGGTTAAGTAGCGGACTCTAATCTGGGAGAACCGGGTTTGATACCCCACTCCTTCACTTGTGCCTGCTGGATGACTTTGGGCAAGCCATAGTTCTGGCACAGCTGTTCTTGAAAAAAAGCATTTTCTGTCAGAGCTCTCTCAGCCCCACCTACCTCACAGGGTGTCTGTTGTGGGGAGGGGAAGGGGAAGGAGTTTGTAAGCCGCTCTGAGACACCTTTGGGTAGTGAAGGGCGCAGTATGAATCCAATCTCTTCTTCTTCTTCTACATCTCGAACCCCTTGGGGGGAAAGTAGCCAGAGGAAGAGTTGCAGTAGAAAAACTGCAGGTGAAAGGGTTAAACACACACATCCTCTGCTACTTCTCAGCTGAAAATCACCCCCTCCTGCTGCTTATTTTACCTAGAAAAAACATGTTTAATTAACTGTATAATTTTAAACCGCAGGCTAGGTAAAATTACAGATTTTCTATATGTCTGTTGTTGACTCTACTAATTATTGCTGTTACAAGGATTACTGCAATAATGTGTATGAAGCACTTTTAACACACCAAAGTCTAATGGTATTTTATTATTATTGTTGTTGATGTTGTTGTTTATTTGTTATTACTCAACACAGAGAGGAGAGCACCTCAGTATGAACCACCTGGTCTCTGTGACTTGCACCATCAAATGTTTGTTTGCAGATCCATTAGAAATCTTTCTAGAACAGTAACATTTATTTGTGTGTGAATTTTTGTTGGGTGATAGTGAGATATTGAATTTGGCAACATGTTGTGCATACCAAAGATTTTGTGCCATCCTAGTTTTCATACTTGTAAGAAAGCCCAATTAAATCTGATTCTGATTACATCTAATGGGTAGAAGTGTTTTAGGTGAGTAGCCTTGTGGGCGTGCAGTAGAAAAGCAAGAGTCAAGTCCAAGATCTCCAAGGTATCAGCTTTCGAGATTATGGCTTCTCTTCTCCTTCTTCAGAACAGAAAACAAAGACGGGAAGAGAGCCATAAAATGCTAAAACACTTTGACAGTTTTGTCCCAATCAAACTCCTAGATAAGGGAGAAAATTCCCGGGCTTCTTGCAGCTAAAGAACATTGGTTACATGAGAAACATGTGACTTCCTGTGAGTAACATAAACAAACATTTAACCCCAAATATACTGAGTGTTTTCAACTTGTAATCCCCAACAATAGTGCATTTTATTTAAGTCTTGGACTCCATTTGGCAACATGTTGTGCATACCAAAGATTTTGTGCCATCCTAGTTTTCATACTTGTAAGAAAGCCCAATTAAATCTGATTCCGATTACATCTAATGGGTAGAAGTGTTTTGGGTGAGTAGCCTTGTGGGCGTGCAGTGGAAAAGCAAGAGACAAGTCCAGTAGCATCCTAAAGACCAACAAGATCTCCAAGGTATCAGCTTTCGAGAGACGAAGCTCCTTTTCTCAGGTAGAAATGTGTTCTCAGTCATAAGAATACATTTTTACATATGCTAAAGATCATTGCGGCAGAGTTCTAAAGGGTCATTTGAAAGCCATCTATGATGCTCTACAGTCACGTTGAATGGGTTTCTTTTACAGTAGCAGTAAAATTCTACTTTTGCATGTCTGGTTTGGGTTCATTTGCAGCCAGCTGGCAAGCACCTTTCCCATAACACATGGATTTCTGAGGAAATCACTAAGAAATGTCTGCTTTTTCTATTCAGATCAACTCAATAATGTTGTGGCCTTGGAGGCAATTGGCATTCTGTTGCTCTGGCAGTCAGCAATAACAGTCAATATTCATCGGCACCTCTCCCTTCCCACGGGACCTCCACGGTACCTCCACGGTACCTCCACGGGAGGTCTGGTCAGGTAACGGCGCCTTAGTTTGCCCCGGGGCACTCTGCCACGCTCCCCCCCCGCGGTTTCCTGCTCGTGTGACCAGGGACATTCTGTTCTGTTTGAGATCCCTGTCTGCATTAAAAGTCAACAAAATTAACTTAATGGCAGCTGTAATAATTATCTAGTTGTATAAAAAAATCACTGTGTCTTGGGTGGCAGTTCAGCAAAACCTTCTTGTGTTGACAGTTTGTTATTATGTATCTATGTCCTGCTTTATTACAAGAATTCAGAATAATAATGGGTTGGATCCAGCAATCTGCTTGTTCAGTAATTTCCAACTTCAAGTAAGTTAATTCCTGGAATTGAGGGACCCGTGTGGAGTAGCAACCATGTGGGTTGGTGGGCTGCAGTGAGAAGGGGGGGAAGGGCAAAATCAGCTCCTCTTCCATTGGTGGATCTCCATTGACAAAGAGGCAGGAAGGGCTATTTCAGTCAGTCAGTCAATCAATCAATCATAAGCTTTATTGCACTCACAGCCTTAACAATTAACACCAAGAAGTGGTATTTGCATTGCAAGCCATCAACCTGTAGGGCTACTACTCCAGCTGCTGGAGGAGATACAAAAGCTGGGAAGGTTTGCAACTGTCATTGCTTTCCACTGACAGATTGCTGTATCCATTCAAATAGGATGCTGCAAGTAAAAGCGTTAAGACAAAAAAAGGTTATATGGGATACCGCAGCACACCTCAGAAGCTTTGGACTTGTATTTCTGAAACAATAGCCGCTCATGCCTTAGAGTAAACCTGTTTGATAGTAGAAGGGGTTTTCAAAAACCACATGGAATGGCATGAGTGTTTTCCTTAAAGAACAAGCCAAAAATTGCATCAGGTAATATTTGGGTGCGCCCTAAGTAGCTCTCTGAATCCCAGCCATAGATTCCCATCTTATTCAAGTTGCACTTTGTTATATGAAACTCGTGGCCCCAGGTGGAGCGACAGAATTCCAGCCACATCAGACACCTCCATCGAGTGAAGTGGGGACCAGATGAACATTGTCGTGTAGATCATGCAGATCTCCTTTGCTGGATTGGGGTAGTGAATTCTAATGCAAGCCTAGTTTATATTGCCAAATGTAGTTTCAATGCACATCTCAATTTGTCACTAAAGTGGTAAGTGCTGTGTACAGTTATGCATGTTTAATTTTGTTTGTAATTTGATGTTGCTATAGAATACTGTGCTATAGAATACCGTACTTCAGTTGTAGGTAAACGTCTGATTTCTTACTTTATGGGTATGGAGTCATTGGATCCAACCTTTTGTTTTCATGTATTGTTTTTGCTTTAATATGGTTTTATATTCTACTTAAAATAATCTCTTATTTACTGTAACTGAATATAAATATGTCTGACAGAAGTGGTGACCCAAAGATAAGCCAGGATCATATTCTTTCTCCAGGAACAAAGAGCTTGAAATGTCTCTGTGAGTCATTGTTAGGGGATAGATAATACAGGACTCAGAGCTGTGAGTTTTCCCTTACTGTAAATCTGTGAAGCAATAGCAGGGCTTAACTGTCAAGGGGAGATCATAAGCCACTCTGCAGCACTGAATTATGCATACAGTATTTTTGAAGAATTACATTTATGTTCTAAAAGCCGTATTGCTTTGTGTAAGTTTTTGACATGAGCATCTGGTCTGCTGATGGTAGTGAAAGAAATAGTGGTGTTATGAAGATTGAGTAGGATGCTCAATGGGGTGGCAGCTTGTGTCACAGAAATAATTGGACTCCAAATTATTTGACTTCCTGATTCTGTTGGAAATAGAGGCTGCTGGAACCTCCCGTGAAGCTCTCTGTGAATCTGCAGAAATATAGAACTTAGGCCCCAGTCACACGAGAGGATTAGGGCCAGGAGAGGGACGGATCGGGGGTGGAGCAAACGGGCACGATCCCACCGCAACATCTGGGAAGCGTTGCATGCCCATCCCCGATCCGGCCCTTCCGGCGATAAACCGCACCCAAAAAGAACCACCTCGGTAGGGATCGCCGGCGCGTTCTTCCACGGGCGCATCCCCGGGTCCTGGCCAAACTGCGCATGCTCAGACATGCGCAGTTCGGCAGCCTCCCGTGGCTTCCTCCCCGGTCTCCCCGGCATCTGATCGTGCCGGGGAGCAATTGCATGATCCTGCCGCCGCGTGCCTATTTTGGTGCGGCTTTTAAAAGCCGCACTTTGCCCGTTCTTTTTGTCCCTCGTGTGGCAGGGACCATACTGGATCTTTCTCTCACTGTTACCAGATCATGGTGGTGTTACAAAGCTGACAATGAGAAGTCTATGTTATTAGCTGGACATTGTGTAGATGTGTTAGGTGTAGACAATTGCATTATAGTTTGAGAGGTAGTACTTCTGAGTCTTTTACTGCTTCAAGCAGGCTACCTGCATTTGAAGATAGTGTGCCACAGCTCCATGTGCTCCACCTTCTGAGCTCTATACCACATTGTCTGTAGTTTAGTATAATCTTGCTACACTCTTAGTTACCTGTTACAAGCTCTGTATAGAACACTGATTGTGACCAGGCAAACTGAAAGTATGAGTGAAGCCTTGAAGCTAGAATGCAATGCCTGACCGGCTCATTTTTTTGGCTTCTTATTAAAAGAAGCTTCTGTTGCTATGGTACTCCTCTTTTCATTGAACTCATTTTTAATAGTGAGTCCTCGAAGGAAGGACTGAATTCAGCTGCTACACAAAGTAGCAATTATTCTCCTCAAGTAGAGAACTTTAGCACTTGGATCTGTGCCACAGGGCTTTTCTCATGAAGCTAGCAGGTCAGTTTTTCCAAGACCCTTGACATTTATTCTGTGCTGTGAGGGATGTTTTTTTCCTACATACTTTCCTCGCCTACTGTGCTATTTTGAAATATGTAAACAATTTCATTATTTATCTCTGAGAAATATGTCTCTGGTTCCCAGCCTTTTGATTATAAAGGTCTGCATTTCTGATAAAGGGGAAGTTGGCTGGCTGGAGAGGCAAGAGTGCCTTGTGCCTGCACCTGAAGATGCAGTGGTATGGTGGCTGAGAGGGAGGAGCTTGCCCGCTGGGCAGTGCCAGTTAACCCAGCATTCTGGTTACTGAAGTACCAGTTTACAAAACTTTTATTGAAGTTCCTGTCTTTGGTTGAATAAGTGGAACATTTAAATTCTCTGAACACAGTCTGGATAAAACTAAACATATACACAAGACCTGTTTAAAAGACAGGGATGTAAGCGCACGGTTATCTGATGCAGAGACATGGACTTCAGTGTGTTTGACTTTATCTGGATACTTCCCTTTTAGTGAGCAGTGCCCGTGTTTGTCATTCAAGAGATGAGACTTTTTTGTGTGCCAGGGTGACATTAAAATACATTTATACATTAGTCTAAATCAGTGGTGCTCAGCTGCTCATAGAGGAGCCGCAATCGCTGTTAACCAAAAGAGCCACGTGAAGACTGGGTGCCCTGTGTACCACCATGCCAAATACCCAGTCGTGTGTGTGTTAAGTGCTGTCAAGTCGCTTCTGACTCATGGCAACCTATGAATGAATGACTTCCAAAACATCCCATTGAGCAAATATTAATGATTATGTCTGAACAATGACATTGACAAGAAAAGGGATATTAATAGCATTTGTAATTCTAGTTCTGTCTGTGCAGGCAGCGACCCAGCCGTGTGTTCTCCTGTTTTATCTTGTCTGCGCTTCTTGAAGTACATTGTACATGCAAAGTTTTAGTATTAGTGGTCTTTTTCAGTTATACCAACTCAGCGCTCTGAAATAGGCTGTTCAGTTTGCTAGACATAAAACACAAGTAGAAGTATGTCAATAGTTCTTGGAGTGATAAATCCATCAGGGCTTGGATATCCTGTTGAAATTTTTAGTTGGAAAATGCTAACGATTTTTGGTAGTGTTACTATACCCTGACAATGTATAAAACATTTTAAGAGCAGCCTCAAGGAAATAAATAAGTTGTTTATATAGTAATAATTGAGTGGCCGGTGCAAACTGACTAAACTTCCTTACTAAGAAGCTGGCAATCCACACAAAAGGACTGAAGTAATTTTTCAGTCAGTGATATTCTTGGACTTCTTTTATGTACTGCCTGGAATTTTACAGTTCATTTTTTACATTAATCCTCACAGTCTGTGGAGGCACAGCTTTGGGGCTTCCAAATTAATTCTCTTTCAAAACATTTATTTACTTGATTACTGTGTATTAATAAAAAATACAAAGAGTCATGCCACATTTTAAAGTTTAACACGTTGATTGTGCCATGAGATCTCATAGACACAAGTCTGCAATAAAGCTCCTAACTTTACTATGAAAAATAATTATGCAGATCTTGTACAGTCTCTTGATTTTTTTGTGTAGATTCCCAAACCTTCCTAGGTTTAGGAAGAAAGCAGGAATCTGGGACAATCTGCATGATGCTTAGAATCTTCTCTCAATCCCCCCCTCCCCCCCAGCATTCTAATCCCCAAATAAATATTGCAAATCTATAGGTTCCTTCCTCCCCCAGAATAACTTTTGGTAATCTCAGAGTGAGATGTCTTTTTTTAATAGTTGAAGAATGCTGTAATGCATCTTTTATTTCTTTAAGTAAGTGCTGCAAGAGTGCTGCAAGAAACAATTGTGTGCAACTTCATTTTATACTTTCCTCTTCCACTTACAGATTTTTTGTCTAACTCAGTTATTTAGGAATTCATGATGACATTGTCCATAAAAATAGATAGGGTTAGTTTTGTTTTAGGATTTTGTGGTTACAATCTGTCTAACTCAGGGTCAGTTTTGTTTTAGGATTTTGTGGTTACAATGACATTAAAACCCCAGTTTCAGTTAAGAATATATGTGTGTGTGAAGTGCCGTCAAGTCACAGCCAATTTATAAATTATGCTCAAAATGAGGTTCAAAGATTATGCATATGTCTTTTCTATAGAAACCAGATTGGATTGGATCCAGCCAGCCTTTTCTTTCAATCCCACCTAATTCCTCCTCTTACTGTAGCCCCCATCCCACATGGCTTTTGTTCATGCAGATCTAGTAGTCCCCAGCATAGCCTTATCTGGTGGTCAGAGGGGACCCCTCCTTTGTCATCAGCAAAAAAGCTGGTTGGATCCAACCCATAATCTAGACATTCTTGAAACTAGATTTTGTTTTGGCCAAGTGAAAACCTAGATTAAGGTTTCTATTCTTTTTGCACTTTGTTTTTAAACACGTGAATGTTTTCTTTCAGAATGCATACACAGCAACGGCCATAAATGGGACAAATTTTTGTACCTCAGCCAAAGATGCAGTCGTTGTTTTAGCAAAGAGCTCAACTAATACCATGGCAGTCAACTGCTTTGGTGATTTCATTATCTTTCTAGGAAAGGTAAGTAAGTTTCTATCATTTACTTACTCTTATGCCATTGCTTATCAACTAAAATCACTCCTGTCAATATCTGTATGACAATGATGTCAAAGAGCCACATACTCCTTTCATGAAAATTAGTATTTCACTTTATTCCAAAACAGCACAGACCAATAGAATATATGGAAGGAAACTATAACATACAGGCTATGATCATATGCACAATTAGCTCCAACATAGGTGCAAATGCCGGGTGGATTTAAAGGGCACGATCAGACAACATCTGGGAAGCACTCCGCAGCCGTTGGCAACCCGTTCTTCTTCGCTGCAAAGCGGAGTTAAAAGACACCAGGGAAAATCCAGTAGTTAACGGGTTGCAGCAGGCCTCGGATGGACTTTCCCGTGTCTGATCACTCCAGCGTGCTCTCATGGCATTGATCAGGCCATAAAGTAGATAATATTCAGAACACTGGTGATCAGACCATCCTGACTCCATGCCATTGTTTCCCCCCCCCCTTCCCAGTATGCACATCATTGTAAATTCCATAGGAAGCTCTCGGTGCAGAGGTGCGATTCATTGATCCCTTGGGTAAGCGTAGGGGGGGAAAACACCACAAACCCCCCCCCCGCAACTCACCCGCAGTTGTGTCTGATCACACACTGACAGACTGTGCCTGCAGCTTCAAAGGGAGGTCTGATCGTGCAACTGCAGGTCAAATTCCTCCAGAGGAAATAGCCTTGCTCCCCCCCCCCTTTTTTCTGGTGCATGTGACCGCAACCACAGAAGTAATGTTTAAGCCATGTCAAACAGATGTTTGCCTTTGAAGAAATAAAAAAGCATTAGGGAAAGTGATGATTCTTTCATAAAACAGTGCATAGCCTTAAGGGGCAATCTAGGCATGATTTATTATCAGTATCTCTTGTTGCTCTCTTTAAGGTAGCTACCAGTCCTACAGTCTCCAACACTCCTTCCCATAATACTACTTTTCCAGTGTTGAAAGCAGCAGTTCTGGATACTTACTAGTTGTTTTTTTTAAGTGGGAAATCCTGATCACCAGTGTTCTGAATATTATCTACTTTATCCTTAATTTGGGCAGATAGAAATAACAAAAATAAAGAACAATGGTGAATAGTAATTAGCCTGGATCACTGTATGTTGTGAACAGAAGGAAGGAGTTAGACAAGATTCTCTCTCTTGTTTTTAAAGCAATAAAATATGGGTTACTAGCCATGGAAATTTGGTTGTGTTGACAATAGTTTATTCTGAAATGTAGCATCTGCCTTTTTTTTTCTTTTTTCATTCAGATATTTGTGGTGTGCTTCACAGTTTTTGGTGGTTTGATGGCATTTAACTACCACCGTGAACTACGTGTTTGGGTCGTTCCACTGCTGCTCGTTGCACTTTTTGCTTACCTGGTCGCTCACAGCTTCTTATCAGTATTTGAAACCATAACAGATGTCCTGTTCCTTTGCTTTGCTGTTGACATAGAAACAAATGATGGATCTCAAGAGAAGCCATACTTCATGGACCATGAATTAATGGTAAGCACCCACAATGGCAGTGCTTTATCTGGAAGACTGAAGAGGTTAGCTTTCCTTTCATTCTGCTTTCAGGCTAGTTTTGTGTTTTTCTTGGCAACTCCTGTGGCATGATAGAATTCACTCAAGACAGAATATGGCAGGCAAGACCATTCTTCGGGTGTGTATGTTATGGATTATTTGTATCACCATGCACTTGATCCTTACCTAAAGAGGTGTAGCATAAATCAGAAAACTACTGCACTAATATAAGGTGCCCTATGGTTGTGCTTTTATGCACATGTGGCTCCATTGCCCAGGGTAGCAAGAATATTGGTGAAGCTTACTTGTGCTTCTGATATTGGTTTCCAGATGAGTTGGACTTTTTCTCAGCAACCAGGTCTTCAAACAATGCATTTACTAACATGATTTTCCCAGTAATGATTTCTGTGTATTATGGCCCAAAGCTAAACTGTTTTTCTTGGACATAAGTTCAGTGAGACTTGCAGCCTGGTAAGCATGCTTAGTATTGCAGCCTTGCATCCCAGTTCTATACAAGTGTATACATAATTTGTCCCACTACATTCAGTAGTACTCATTTCCTGATGCTTAAGGGTGCAGTCTTATGTCTAGTTTTAAAGTATACCAAAAAGAGCATAAGGGGTTTGAGTGAAAAAACTTGAAGCTGGCCCAATAAAAGATACTGTTTTGTCCCGATTACATCTTACATCAAACTACTTTTCACATGATTGCTTAAAAACGACCACTGTCAACTGTATTTGAGAAAACAGACTAGATCTTTGGCTAAAAGTCAGACCATTCATCAAATAAAAAGCTGTTAATAGTTAGAATGTTGCAGACTGCTAAAGCAGATCACTTTTGTTGAATTTGGTGATAATTTTTCTTTTTCTTTGTAGAATTTTGTCTATCAGAGCAGCAAGGTAACTGAGGCAAATAATCAGAGAAATAAGAAGACTCGCCACAGCAGTGAATATGACACAGAACTCCAGCCTATGGTGAGCAGCAAAGGTCAAACCATGTTGGAGTGAGCAGATTACAGTGGGTCTCCACTGTGCATTACAAGACTTTGGTAAACGTTTGTATTTCCATGTTTAGATTATAGTAAGGGATGTGCTCAAGCGTATTTGGCCATCATGACGTGGAAGCTCTTGTCAGTATCCCCAGATCGGCAGCTATTGATGCTGCGGTGGGTGAGGCTCTGGCTGTGGTCACACACATTAAATAATCCACTTTCAAATTGGATTTTGCCGGTTCACACAGTAAAAATCCAGTTGGAAAGTGCATTGAAAGTGGATTATTTAGTATGTGTGACCACAGCCTCTGTCAGAGCCAGAACGATGTGCACATTCTCAATGTCACTGTTATCTTTGTTACTCCTACGCATAAGAACATGAGAAGAGCCCTGCTGGATCAGACCAGTGATCCATCTACTACAGCATCCTGTCCGACAGCGTGGCCAACCAGTTGCTCTGGAGGGCCAACAGACTGTAGACGCCAAGGCCTTTTTCTGATGCTGCCTCCTAGCACTGGTATTTTCCACTATATGCGGTAGCCATTGATGGACTTATCCTTAAAGGTTCCCTTGCTCGAAAGCCAGTCGAATCTGGCTCATCTCCGTTTCAAAGCCGAAGAGCCAGCGCTGTCCGAAGACTTTTCCGTGGTCATGTGGCCGGCATGACTACCCCCCTTTTAAAGCCGTCTATACTTGTGGCCATCACTTCCTTCACTGGCAGCGAATCGCACAGTTTAATGACTCATTAAGACCCAAAGTTCTAATATTCTAATTTCTAGTTCTAATATTCTAGTTCTAATATTCTAGTTCTAATATTCTAGTTCTAATATTCTAGTTCTAATATTCTAGTTCTAATATTCTAGTTCTAATATTCTAGTTCTAATATTCTAGTTCTAATATTCTAGTTCTAATATTCTAGTTCTAATATTCTAATATTCTAGACCCTAAGTTCTAATATTATGGGCTGCTTCTCCACCTGGATATTGCATCTACCTCCAGTCTTTCCAATGACAGGAAGAAGCCAGGGGGACAGATAAGGATGTTGTCTGTTGCTGTTTTCAACAGTAACAGAGTCCCAGGCTCAGATACCTGGTCACAACCCAAAGGCCCACTTTTATCTTCCCCACCTGCCTCCATCAAGACTTTTGTCTTGCTTCCAGGCCTGGGCTCCTGCCTTTAGTCAGTGGACCCTTACCAGAGGGTTAGGCTTTGAGGCAGCTAAACCTTCAGATAATGACTTGCTGTTCTCTTGGCCAGGAATATCACCTCCCCAAGCCTTGCCGGCTGTCTTTCCTCCTCTCCCTTCCTCCTGCGTGCCCATTCCCTGGCACTGTTCACCTACACTTCAGTAGGCCTTTACAGCCAAGGAGGTCTCTACTTCCAAGGTGTCATTTCTTTCTGAGGAGGCTAATACTAGCAGGCTGTGCCCTGACAGCTCTTTAGGTGGCCTCACGACCCAGTTATGCGTTTCCGTCCTCCTGTTAGCGAATGTGCAGCCTCTCTTGGGTTTGTTGCCAGGGTCCCTGTCCTTCAAACCCCCAGTCTTTTTTCTAGATTGAAAAGTCCCAGAATCTCCAGCTCTGATATAATCTTCATCTTGGTTATCCCAATACACATTTGAAAACTGAGCCTTGTCATGGATCAAACATGCTAAACATTCTCCGAAATCAATTCCCTGAAATCACAGAATGTTACGTGACGTTCTGATAGGGTGACCATACGTAAAGGAAGTACATTTCATAGCTGTGGTAAAGAAATAATTTTGATAGGTTTGGCTTCTCATGCAGGATTGAGGTAAACAGCAACTGCCAAAATATTCCCTCTTCTATTCTTTCTTCCTTTGTACTTCTGCATTTTGAAAATTCCTTGTTCTTTATGCATGTTAATATTAGCTGTCACGCTGGCACAGGGACATCAGGGCCATACTTATGGAGTGGAGAAAACCCACTGGGGATACAGGGACCTTTTGCTTGTGTAAAGCAGGGAAGGCTCTTGCTTCATCTCGCCATCTAAAAACCAAATTGGGTACGACCAGGACAAAAACTTCACTTCAGAACTCCATTCTGTCATCATTCCTCCCACGTTTGCAGGGTGAACTCAGGCCAGACAGTCTGGCAGTGCAGTCCCATCCAGAGTTACTCCAGTCTACACCCACTGAGTTTGGCCCGAGTTATAACTAAGATTGAACTATCAAGATCACAGAATTTTTGTGAGGATAAAAAGGAAAGGTGGGAATGATAAGCGTTGCTCTGGGTCCTTGGGAAAAGGAAAAATGTTCTACGCAGTGGGTTGGGTCCAGTGGAAGAGTTCGGAGAAAGTCAGCAGAGCGGATCTTTGCCCACCTTCCCCAAATAGCCCCTCATTTGTCCCAGAACTCAGATCCAGAAGGCTGAAACTCTGCTCTGTACCCTCTGGTGTCATGCATCAGAGATCAAGTTAAAGAAAGTAGCAGCCAATGTTTGTTTCACTGCACCTTCTGCTTTGCTTTTCTAAGTGCCATGAAGTGAAAGGCCATGTGAAATATACAACACCGTAGTGTCTGGACAAGAATATTTGGTGATACATTCTTTAAAATGGTGTGTCTGTGGCATAATTGGCATGTGAGAAAATTTTTAAAAACCACTGAATGCTTACTAAAGCAGAGTTTTTTGAGAGAAGTTTTACAGTAGCAGTTATCCTTTTCCTGCCAAAATATTTCATGCCAAGAGAGGAAAAATCTGTACAGAGTGGTCAGATTTCAGGCCCTTGGATATTTTTTCAGAACTTTCTGGTGTATGGAAGTAATAAGTTGGTCTGCCAGTCTGGAATGTGTGGTTTTAAGTTTATTATGTTTATGAGTGGCTGTGCTTGGTTTATGCATTATGTGGATATCTTTGGGGTTTTTTGCCTCTCTGTATATGTATACACACACACATACGTTAGCGGAATGCACAGAAGTGTAACCTCTGTCCCACCTTTCCTTTTGATCGCATTATTTGCTTTACATGTCACTTCACAAAACTTATATTACCATTAAGTCTAATTTTATGCATTATCTTATTCCCCCCTGGATTACAGACTAGAACCTGAGATGGCAGTACAGTACGCAGAAATCAAATGAAGGTTACCAGTGGCTTGAAAGAAATTATCTCCCAAATTGGTTTGTACCTTTTGCACTAGAAGAGATTATTAAAAGCAATCTCCTTTTGTAGAGAATTCCTCCAGCACACATGGTTTTAATAAAATAGTATTTAATTTTTTTTAAAATGACATTGTGTTCACAAAGAACTCTTCTGTTAGCTCTGTGGTTTCACCTTAACATGGTAAAGGCACCTTGGGAAAGGAAAACAGTGAAGGTGATTCAGCAACTATTATGCATGCGATGCAGCCCTATTTAACATCAGTGGCCTGGAAAATATCTAAACTGTGACTAATCAGAAGTTAGATTAACAAACTGTGCTAGTTGTATGCATTCATGTGACAATGAAATAACTAGGCATTAAGGGGGATCACAGTTCATACAGTGACAATTGCTTCTGCTGTATTTTTGCAGAAAGTTTAGTTCATTTACTGAGTGGAAAGTTTGGTTCATTTCTTGTGGGTATCACTGAAGAAGATGCTTTCAGACCATTGCATCCTGCCAAGGAGACTTGATGGTCACACAAGGCAGAGCTTTAAGAATGAAGGCCAAAAGATTGGAAACATGTATGATGCTTTTATTTTTCTTTGGCAATTTTCATGGGAACAGAACCTCATTACTTTGTCTTTGTGGACATTTTTTTCAAGAGCAACTGCACTGTATTTTTTACATACAAGAGAATATTGCCACATCACATGAGGATATCACTGAAAATGCCACTGGTCTGTTTCCTAGAGAGGTAGTTGTCCATCTCTGTATAATGCATAAAGTCAGTCAGTCGATGTGAAAATTTCGTATTTTTATTGTAATAGTATTTTAACAGAGATATTAATGTGACATACACATCATGGACTGCAATCCAGTGACATCCTTAATATTTCCATAACAGAAGATATGTACAATGAGCTTTCTCTGCCCCTAAATAATACGGTGGCACACCATGAAAGTTTTGAAAATAACCTTTGATGTAACATCTTCTATGGAAAGGTGGGAACATAATCCCCACTGTGCAAGTAGATCTCTTGTATTCTTCTGAATGCTAAGAAAGTTTCATTGTCAAAACTTTATAGTCAGCAAATGAAAGCCAGTATTTGTGCATAATTATTTCTCCATTTCTAGCTGACAACATAGTTGGAAATGGATACATTTTGGATAGGTGAGACAAAGATATCGCTGTTAAGTGATTTGGTGAAACAGCAGGAGGTAATGGCTGCTAGAAGATGTAAGTGGTAAAGACAGGAAATGAACAAAGTACCTTGTGTGCAAAAAGAAACGTTTTTGTCTGAATGTATTGATTTTGAGGCTACAAAAGTAAAGACTGAGATTTTTAAAAAGGGACAAGAGATTACATCCTGCTCAAAATACACATTGAGAGCACTTGAGAGATACACAAAGGATTCTGTCAAGAGGAAATTGATTCAGCAGTAACACTGTAGCAGCTGAAGGGATGCTGCATGCCTTATACAGAGCCATCCCCCAAGAACAGTAGTTCTCGAGCTGTGGGCCAGGACCCACATGTGCATCGTGACTCTGTGGTAGGTAAGTTGTGAGGCCAGGAAAAGGGAGAGGAACAAGGAGAGTGTAGTAATTTTGGACTTGGTTCTGAGCAGGTGGGAACAGTAACCACAATGCTATTAAGTTCAGCATTCAGGTCAATGGAAAGTTACCCCTAAAGTCCAAAACTGTAACATTTGATTTCAAAAGACAGAACTTTACAAAAATGATGGGAATAGTAAAGAGGAAGCTGAAGGGGAAACACAAGAGGGTTAAATACCTTACAGGATGCTTGGAAGCTATTGAAGCCCAAACAGACTGCATTCCACAGGTGAGGAAAGGCACTGCCAAGTCTAAAAGAAGGCCTGAATGGTTAACAATACAAGTCAAGGAAGTTATAAAAAGAAAAGTGGAAGATCTGCCCCTATGAATTGAACAGGAAGGACCACTGGCTCCGGCAAAAGAAATGTAAGTCAATGCAAAAGAAATGTAAGGCATGCAAAAAGAGATTTTGAGGAGCGGGTTGCTAAAAGCATCAAGACAAACAATAAACATTTTTTTAAAATATATCTGGAGCAGGAAACCAGCCAGAGAAGCAGTGGGGCCTTTGGATGACAAAGGAAACACGGAATTCCTAAAGGAAGATGGGTAGATTGCAGAGAATCTCAGTGACTTTTTTGCTTCTATGTTCACTGTGGAAAGTATGGGGCATGAACCCATGCCACAGCCCCTACTTTCAGGAAGGGAGTCTGAGGAACAGCCAAATGGAGGTGACCATAGATTAAGATAAGAACATAAGGGAAGCCAGTGTTGGGTCAGGCCAATGGCCCATCCATCAGGAGGTCCATCAGTGGGGCCAGGACACTAGAAGCTCTCCCACAGTTGCCCCCCTCCCAGCACCAAGAATACAGAGCATCACTTGCCCCAGAGTTCCTATCTATACTTTGTGGCTAATAGTCACTGATGGATCTCTGCTCCATATGTTTATCTAATTCCTTCTTGAAGCTGTCCATGCTTATAGCCGCCACCCCCTCCTGTAGCAGTGAATTCCATGTGTCACTCTTTGGGTGAAGAAGTACTTCCTTTTATCTGTTCTAACCTGACTGCTCAGCAATTTAATGGAGTGCCCACGAGTTCTTGTATTGTGAGAAAGGGAGAAAAGTACTTCTTTCTTGACCTGCTCTATCCCATGCATGAGCGTATAAACCTCGATCATGTCTCCTCTCAGCCGTCGTTTCTCCAAGCTAAAGAGCTGCAGTTCTAGACCAGCTGGGGAAATTAAAAACTGATAAATCTCCAGATCCTGATGGCATACATCTGATAGTTCTTAAGGAACTCAGATGTGAAATAGCTGATCTACTAACCTGTATATGTAACCTATCACTAAATTCAGCCACTGTACCAGAAGACACGAGAGCAGCAAATTTGAAACCAAGCTTTAAAAAGGGATCCAGAGGGGAACCAGGAAATTCCAGGCCAGTCAGCCTAACCTGTCCCAGGCAAATTAGTAGAAACTGTCAAAGATAGTATTATTAGGCACATAGAGGGACAAAGCCTGCTGAGGGAAAATCAGCATGGCCTCTGCAAAGGGAAGTCCTGTCTCACCAACCTTTTGGAGTTCTTTGAGAACGTGAACAAGCACGGTGACCCAGTAGACATTATATACCTGGACTTACAAAAGGCTTTTTACCAAGGTACCTCACCAAAGATTTCTGAGTAACCTTAGCAGTCATAGGATAAGATATGATAAGATATGATAAGGGTTCTCTTATGGATTAAAAACTGGTTAAATGACAGGAAGCACAGAGTAGGAATTGATGAACAGTTCTCACAAAGATGGGTAGTAAGCAGTGGGGTGCCACAAGAATCAGTATTGGGGCTGATACTATTTAATTTATTCATAAATGAACTGGCCCAGTGTAGGCCAATCATCAGGAAGTTGAGGACCAACAGTGAGTGGGCAACAATGTGGCAAATGAAGTTCAATGTTGGTAAGTGTGCGAGGTGATGCACATTGGGACAAAAAAAACCCAACTTCAAGTGTAGGTTAATGGTGTCTGAACTTGCTGATACTGAGGGAAAAAGATCTTGGGGTCATAGTGGATATCTCAGTGAAAGTGTCAACCGAGTGTGCTGCAGCGGTGACAAAGGCAAACTCTGTGTTAGGGATTATTAGGAAGGAGACTGAGAATAAAATGGCCAGTATTGTAATGCCCCTGTATAGACCGATGAAGCGGCCTCATTTGGAATACTGTGCACAGTTCTGATCACCGTATCTCAAAAAGGACATTTTAGAGCTGGAAAAAGGACAGAGGAGGGCAACCAAGACGATTAGGGGGTTGGAGCACCTTCCCTATGAAGAAAGGCTGGAAGAGTCTGGGACTTTCCAGTTTAGAAAAGAGACAACTAAAGGGGGACATGATAGAGGTTTATAAAATTATGCATGGGATGGAGAGAGTGGACAAAGAGAACTTTTTCTCCCTCTCCCAAAATACTAGAACTCAGAGGCATCCAGTGAAGCTGATGGACAGTAGGTTAAGAATGGACAAAAGGAATGACTACTTTACACTGAGAATGACTAAAATGTGGGGATTCGCTGCCAGAGCATGTAGTGATGCCCACAGGCATAAACAGCTTTAAAAGGGGATTAGAAAGATTCATGGAGGATAAGTCTTATCAGTGCCTACTGGCCATGGTGACTGAGGGGAACCTCCACATTCAGGGGCACTAATCCTCTGAATCCCAGAGCCAGGAAACAACATCAGGGGAAGGCCTCAAGCTTTATGCCCTGTTGTTGGTCGTCCAGAGAAAATGGTTGGCCACTCTGTGAGACAGGATGCTGGACTAGATGGGCTATTGGTCTGATCCAGCAGGGCTCTTCTTATGTTAACAGTGTGGACTGGGATAAAAGTCTTTGGGTTTGTCTCTTCCCAGCGGTGAGGGAAAAAACAGGGAGGGACTGCTGTGTTCCTTTCTGTTTTTCATTTTTTTGGTTTTTTTAAAAAACCCTCTCTTACTTTGCCTTGTGGCCCTCCTCATTCCTTTGGATGAGAAAGAGCTTGCTAGCTGCTAAGTGCCAGGGGGGTGTATTCCATGTGCACATTCCCTAAGCTCTGAGGATTGGTAGCACAGGAGATGACAGGAGGATTAGCCTATGTCTCTGGGCTACTGATGGCCAGGACAGAGCCAAGCCCTGCCCTGTGATGCTAGGCTTGCACCTGGCCACTGACACTACACCTCTGCAATACTGAGAGGGGGCAGCTGCCAGATGTACTTTGTGGGGGAGCAGTGGGAAAGGGATTGCATGAGCTTGACAACGCACATACTTGAATGCGGTCTGTTCTGCTGAATTCAGTGACACTTATGAGTACATAGAATTGAGGGACAGGTACCTTCCCTAGCTTCTGACCTTATTTCATTTACTACATTTGGCAATCTTCCCCCCCCCACCAATTCCCATCAGCAAGCTACCTGTTTAACTTGTTTGCCAGAGTATCAAGACAATTACTTCTGTTGTTTGTATTTTCTATTTAATAACTCAAGAGTTATCACATGCCTTCCAGAAAACAACATTTATTTATAAAAAATACAACAGGATCAGTTTATGATGAGAAATGTGGCAATAAATACAATTCAAAGAAAAGGCAATTCTACATGGATACATTATGGCACAGAAATTTTTTTAAAAATTGCACCATCAAAAAATGGGGACTTCTGTGGGCTCAGAACTTTGTATGAACTCCCTTTTAAGAAAGTCAGCTCTTTCTATCAGTTTGGTCAATTTAGAAGTGGGAATGGAACACACACAATCACAAAAGCACATTTATTGCAAGCAAGCATGGAGGAAATTAAAAAAAACCCCTTTTCAGTAATAAGCCACAGCCACAGCTTTGGTGGCAAAGACCACAATCAGCATTATGCACAAAAGTCTTTTACAGTCTTCCATAAAGTAGAACTGTAAATAAAAAGTTTTTTAAAAAACATCAAGGCTTGATATGGTATGTAAAATGCCTATTTCAGAACAAGATTGTAAAAAAATGCATAGTTTTTTTTATTAAAAGACTTGGCTGTATAAGAGAACTCCCCTTCACAGTATTCCTTTTTACTTCATATGCAGTTATTGGTTATGCTGTAGACTGCAACTGTTACAGCACTAAAGGCAACTAGAGAAAGAAAGGGCAGAGAAAGGAAAAAGGAATGTTATGTAAGGCAATATTTACCTTAGGTACATGAGCATAATGTGTAAAGAAGATGGGTAACAATTCCACAAGGCTAGTTTCGTTTTTAATGAATAAAATAATAAACTAATACTGAACTTTTTCACTTGAGGCAACCCTAATAATCAATGCCCTGGTCACTGTACTGAACATGGTAATCTCTCTGATAGTCATCTTGGTACTCGCCGTGATATTCATCTGGATACTCAGCCTGATAATCGCTGTCGCTGATTTCAGACCCATTAGTTCCTGTTCCTTGGCTTCCATTATGAATAATGGGTTCTGTTGGTGCAGCACAATACTTAGGGTCATACACTTGTCGTCCGAGCCCATACACGCTCATCCCCTTCTGTGAAGCCACTTTGTTGGTGCCCATTTGTAGTGAAATGGTAGTGTTGTCCATGGGTTGTAATGTGAGCTTTTGGTCATAAATGTCTCGCCTGGTCCCTGGTGCAAGCATCCCTGCCTAAAAAGAAATGTTTATTTCAAAACAAACAATAGAGTACAGATTTTCAATAATAGTTGTGGCTAGTAATGAATGATTAAGGGGGCAACATGTATGAATTAAAATTTGCTGAACACTGACTAAGCTGCTCAGCTTGAAAAATAAAGTCTACCAAATGAGTCTCCAGGAAGGCTTTTGCAGAGATACTTTTTTTGCAGAAAACTGAATAGTAATTCCAACAAGAAGTTACCATGGGCACACGCTATGGATATCAATCTGTACTTTACAAAAATTAAAAAGTATCTTCATTTCCTTACCTAATTAACTAAGCAATGGAAGAAACTGGATAGGAACTCTGCTGTTTGTTCTCCTTCGTATTCTGAGTAAAAGGACCAGCTTTTAAAAACAAAGCTCTGTAGTGCTACTGGGGTGCTCCCTCTTAAGCTGTGGAGTCTTGTGAGCAAAAATTCTACTTTGTGAGCTACTGGCATTAAAGTTCTAAGCGAGCAATTTGGCTACTGCATACATTAGTTTGCTCTGGAGCCATCCTTCCTGAGCTAAGACAAAAATGTGTGAGATGGAGGCTAAAAAATTGTGAGCTAGCTCACCCTAACTCGGCTTAGAGGGAACACTGGTCCCCCCCCCCTTCCCTGAGATCGAACTGAAGAACTAAACATTGATTTGGACTTTGAAAATTTACTTTACTGCACTATGAGAGTCTCATCTGAACAACTGGATAGGTTGTAACCTAACAGCAAACCTTCACTTGCGGCAACAGGACTGAGCCTCAGGCTGGCATCCTTCCTCTGCCCTACCCCCAGCCACCTAATGAACGATTCCCCTTTTATGACGACACATTTTGGCGTTACACCTAAGCCGCTATTCCAAGACACAAAGATTGTTGTTTGCAGGGAAAGCACAAAACTACAGTTTGGTGATTTAGAGACTGTGATTTGCTATGTAAGTGGAAATAATTCATTATCTGGCCCAGCAGAGAAGAGGGGAGTGTACAATTCCAAAGATAAATGAGGTTCATTTGTGTAGTAGCAGACTGTAACAGAAGCCACACAAGTGAGATGGAAAACAGGCGGAGTTTCCGGGCGCGATCTCACCAGCACATCTGGGAAGCGTAGCACTCCCGTGGCACAACCGAGGCTTCCAGCCGAAACTGCGTGGCAAAAAACTAGTACCTTGGAGGTACTAGTTTCCGGAAACTGCGGGGCAAGGGCGGGCGTTTGATCGCGTTTCCGGTGGCATCCGGCGCCCGCCCATGTCCCCTTGCAAATAAGGTGGGGTTTTTTGGTCCACGTCTCTGTGGGTGCGCACACGCACCCAACGGAGCATGCGCATTCGTCGTGTACACACAAAAACAAAACTGTTTGCCGCGTCGCACGCTTCTTCGTTGCGTGCCGGCTTGTCCTGTGATCAGCACCTCTCCCTTGCCATGGAACCTCCACAGGACCTCCACGGGAGGTCTGATCGAGTAACTGCGCAGTAGTTTGCCCCAGGGCAAACAGCCACGCTTCTCCCCCGCAGTTTCCTGCCCGTGTGACCGGGGCCGAGGTTCATTTGTGTAGTAGCAAACTGCGTTTTTCTGAAACGACTGTGGTATACCTATGCCAATAATGAAGGTGTAAAATACAGTTTACAATATTAGAATACAGATTACAAAATAACTTTTGCTTACCTGACTGGCTCCTTTGTTAGTACCCATCTGCAAACTAATTGTTGTCTGGTCAAACGGTTTATCAGTTTGCATCTTTGGATCATAGAGATGTCTTCTAGTCCCATAGGCAGTCATACCTGCTTGACTGGCACATTTGTTGGTTCCCATCTGCAAAGACAGAGCATGCAGAACAGTTGACTCTAGAGAAAATTAGCCCCAGAGTGAACAGTTCTAAATAAAAAAGACTCACAATGAATAAACCAGGTGAAACCTGGTTTAGAAGTTACAATCACCACACGGTTGAAACGACCTCTGAGTGACGGCTGGCCCTACATAAGCAGGACAACTTCCCACAGACTGCTCCCACTGGTTTGGATCCAAGCAGTTGGCAGAGCCGAACTTTCCCGGCCTTCCAAAGCAGCCTAATGCTACGGGGGGGGGGGGGGCAGCAAAGGCAAATCAGGTAAATTGCTTCCTCCTTCCTCCACTGATGAAAGTTACTGGCTGCTTGGGAAAGAGGAAGGTGTGGAAAGATCCACTGCCAAATACTTCTGTGAACTCTTCTGCTGGATCCAACTCACAGGCTACAGGGAAGGGAGCGCTACAAAAAATGTCTGGCAAGTAGCTTGAAGCAAGCCAAGCAGAAGCTCCAGGTTCTGTGCGGTAACTATAATCCACTGAACTCTCATTGAAATAGATGGGAGTTCAGCTGTGTAACAGAGAAACTTCTTTTGGCTATACTGATATCCCAGATAAATTAAAATCTGACCCCAAAATGCCCGGACAGCATGCTTTATGTATTTAAAACATTTAAGAGCTGGTCTTTGTCCCTGATATAGGGAACCAAGGTGACCAGTATGGTAATCACTGGCATTCCAGAATACAGCATACAAGGATAGCCAATCTAGGAATGTGTCTCATACCTACCATCTCTTCAAACCCACCAAAAATGTCCTTCCGAGCTGATAAGGCAAATGGCTGATAAATGTGTAGCTAAACAGCAGTCTTTACTGGATATCAGTGTATTACAGTTACTACCTTTGCTGTCCTGTTTGCCTTAACCAATTCATACCCAATCTGAATGAATGATGCACAAAACCAAATGTATCCTGTGATTAATTTTTTTTTCACTCTTTGTATTCATTTTTGTCAGCAAATACATCATTTTTATAAGCTCGGTTTCTCTGGTGAAGGATATCTTTTCTGACAAATGAAACTGGGCCAGTGTGCAACTTCTTTAGACTTGGGAGTTTAATTTGTACCGCAAAATCCACATGTTGTATAATATTTACACTACTTATTCACACTATGAATTAGCTGCAACAAGTAGTGTAAATTTCTTCCCAAAAGAATTTATTACTAAAGTGAAGAGGACTGTCAAGTTTTCAAAAAACAAGGAATTTTGTGACTCCTTAAAGCTAATGCCCTTCTGGTGATAAGAGTGTACTTTTCAAGGCACAGATATAGGCGAGGCCATAGATTAGTGTAGAGCACATGTTTTGCAGGCTGTTGCTGGCATCTGGTAAAAGGATTCCTAGTTAGCAGGGCTGGGAATGAGATACAAGAACCTCAGGTCCACTGCCCTTCAAAGTAGACAATGTGAGTTAGCATAAGTTCCGTATTGTGCTTACCTGTAAGCCAATCACACTTTGCCCAGCCTTAAGTTTCCCTGCATCAAAACTCCTTGCTTGCTTTTCTGCATATTTTACTCCAATATCGATTGTAGTATGAAAACCTTTGGTTTTTGCCTAGAGAGATCATAATATAATGTAACAGTATTTGTAATATATATGCCACTGGAACATCTTCACATGAACGTACTTCATAACCTCTGCCTTTTGGCTGCTCTTCATTTAATAACTCTAAACCAAGGTTCTTTTATAAACGGGGGGAGGGGGCGGGATCCTTAATTGTGTATAGTTTGGGCAGCTAGTTATTTGGTGACAGCTGATCTCTGAGTATGAGCTAAGCTTGGTCTTTCATGTAACTCATGTCTGATTTAAGACAATTGTTACTTGGGTATAGATTCCCTTCATGAGATTTGATACCATGGAAGGGACGGACCATTTTGTACAATAAACGAGGTAACTGTAAAGCATTTTCCATTCTTTATTACGATGTGCTATAACATTATTAATAATACTTACCAGGCATGCACTCCTGAGTAGCTCAGTTATGCACACTGGTCTCCATATGTCAACAAGTACTTACCAGACCTGCTAGTGCCACTAGTGATGTTTGAACCTGGGTCATATTTCCATTCTCAAAGAGATCATTTGCTTCAAAAATATCATGTGGTTTCATGCCATATTGCTGTATGGCCTTGATAAAATTTCCAATGTTCTCCAGCTAAAATGAAACAAACACAGGAAGCAGTGTTCTCAGGAATTGTTAGTATTTCAGCTTGGATGTGCTTAACTTAGACATTTACCAGGCTTCTATTACATATGGCTGTGTCTAATGCACAGTTAAAGTCCTTAGGTTCAAGCTCTTTGTTTTTACCATGAGAGGATACAATCCCCTCCTTTCAAACTTTATACTAAGTCTTCACATAGGGCATGACCGAATCCAAGGTTCTGATGGTCTTAACACTCTAGTTTTGTTTTACCTATTTAAAATATTTATATCTCCCCTCACAACAAAAACATTCTTGAGGAGGCTTAAAAGTTCATGAGGTTCATTGGTCAGATCCACCGAACCTGATGGACAATACAACAATCACTCTATTCTCTAAAATTGTTTAAATCCACATTTTTCCCCCAAAGCGTAAGGCAAACTTTCCTCATGATTATTTCCATGACCCTTCCTGCTGCAGTATCTCTTTAGAGTTTCATTGCATTGGCCAGACACTGCATATCCATCTACGCTCTCTTAATTACGTCATAGTTACTAATTTGTGTGAGCATACCGCCCTAAGCAGAATAATACCCCTTCTAAATCCTTTTAAGTTGATGGGCTTAGAAGGGCTCTGCTTAGGATTGCACTGTGAGAGTGCTGGAAGCCAGTGGGGTCAAACATTTAAGGGAGAGAGCGAGCAGTTTGTTTTTGTACTTCAGTACAAAGTGTCAGATTCCCTGGGCTATGAACAATTTAATGTGTGCATAGCTCTAACGAGGGAAAGAAAAAGAAAGGGACATGTGCCAAGAGGTAGCGATTTCTCTAAGCCTGAAAAAAGCTGCCAGTTCTCTTAATTCCTACAGGCAGTGCTTACCTCCTTGATATCCTACTCCCATACACAAACCCCCAGGTGCAGCACCTTCAATGGTATTCTATCAAAAAAGAAAAAATTTCCCACTATTTGACCATTAAATGCTACTTCACCTTAACTGATGAACAGTTTCTATCTGCTTGACAATATACAATCGCTAAATGCCTTCACTGTACATTTTCATTTATACATTTTGTCTTTCCTTCAAAGTAAATTCTTCACAACAACAATGCAGCATATTATTTAAATGGCTGTTTTGCTATTTACCTGATGCCAGTTTAGTTTGGACTGATTAATTTTCTTTATAGATCCTGGCTGCAATTTGTTGATGAGCCTGCAAAAACAATAAAATAAAGTTTTTAAATGCAGTTATTTTAATCATTTTGTAGCACTTCTTGGACCCCAATTAATTTATTTGCTTGTTTATTTATTTCTATCCTGCTTTTTTGTGCAAAAGAACACCCTAGCTCGCCAAACATCCTACTATAATACAAACATCAAATAATTAAACATTAATTAACAAAACAGTAGTAATTTTCAAGTTCTTTCACAGGCAGGCAGCTAACTAGATCAAAACAGCTCATTTGTTTACACTAGCAGTTTATATTAGTTTAAATACTAAGGAGAATAGCAGCACTTTCCCTCAGCTGTACCACTTCAGGGTGCATCTGAATGATTGTCTATGTGAAAGCTCACTCATTTGGGGGGGGGACCTCTTTCCATGTGGAAAATATTAGGGAAATGGTTTCAATTTTGCCTTTTTCTTGACATTCAGGGTTGCCAGGTCTGAATGACAAGCTGGGAGGGGAATTACTGGGTCGCTGTGGGAGGGGAGGAAAGAAGGTGACGTAGGCATGTTGGGGGTGACGTGCCACAAGCTGGGAGGGGAATTACTGGGTCGCTCTGGGAGGGGAGGAAAGAAGCACATCTTTGCCTACATTACCTCCAGGTGATATAGGCATGTTGGGGGGTGACATGCATACATCACATGGAAGTGATGTAGGCATGTCAGTGACATAGGGAGCAATGCTCTGGTTTGTGGGGAAAACTCTATGATTTGAAGCTAATTCTACCATAGAGTTTTGCCCAAAAGCTAGAGCGTCCCCTCCAAGGTCACTGACATGCTTATATCATTTCTGGGTGATGCAGGAACATTGCATTTGGAAAGGTAACTTTTCCCCTGCTAGCCAGCAGGGGGGGGGGGATTCCCCACACGCCAGGGGGACCTGGCAACCCTATTGACATACTGTTTTTCTATGTGCATTTCATGGAGGAGAATGAAAACATACAACCACATGCAGCGAAGTGGGATTAAAAAGTCCTGTCACTTCATTGTATTGACTGTAGGAATCAGCCTCTAAGTGCTAGAGAATTTTACAGGTGGCCACCATACAAACTGCAAAAATCTTCAGAAATGCCTCCAGTTACAAAGCTACATTGAAACCTCCTCTGTTATTAATGGGGGGGGGGGCTGGTTTGCATCCAAAGCTATATTCGTTCCAACTGGGCTCTGTAAGAAATTCCTGATGGACTATCCCTTTGTTGCTGTCTAGCCTATTAGTCTGTAACTGGTAAGCTGAGACCCATAACTGGGTTGCACCAGTAGTATCACTACAGTATTTGAGTTCCTTTTTAGAAGAAGAAGAAGAAGAGATTGGATTTATACCCCGCCCTTCACTTGGAGTCTCAGAGCGGTTTACAAACTCCTTTCCCTTCCCCTCCCCACAACAGACACCCTGTGAGGTGGGTGGGGCTGAGAGAACTCTGACACAAACTGCTCTTTTTCAAGGACAGCTGTGCCAGAGCTTGTGACTGACCCAAGGTCACATCAGCAGGTGCAAGTGGAGGAGTGGGGAATCAAACCCGGTTCTCCCAGATTAGAGTCCGCGCACTTAACCACTGCACCAAACTGGCAGTAAGAGTAACATCAGATAAAGGCCATCTAGAAGACATATTGGTGGGCGATGCCCTGCACAACAAAGCCACACGTGTCATCATTCCGTCTTCCCATGCTGAAAACTGATTACATATGGACGATGAGTAAAAAAAAATGGTCTAGAAAGATTATGGTCTAGAAATGGAGGAAAACAACCCACAATGGAATGAAAGGAAATTATGCTGCTTACTCGCACAGAATAATACCATCCTTTAAGCCCAGCTGGAAGTTTGCCCCAATGCTCATTCCAGTAACTTCCTCAATCCAGTTGCGAAGATCTTCTTCTATCTGTGGATCATATTTTAAAGCAATCTACAATGCAAAATAAAATGAATTCAACATCTTTGTTTTCCAGTTTTAATAAAAATAATTTTACATTTGATTGGGAAAGGATAGTTTATGAAAGCATCTGCTCCACTGCTATCTCAGGCATCAGTTTCGCTGACTTGCAAATATTAAATCGCTGAAGCCTCAGTTTTATCTGACCACATATGGTAATTTCTTAGCTGTTTAAATAAACCAAAGAGTTTATTTAAAATATTCAGGGCCATGACACGATGTGTGCTTGATGGTACACAAGAGTTCTACCCACAGGACAGTAAGGTGTATCTTGTCCTTATGAAAGACCCTCAAACAAAAGATGGAAAGGGGGACCAAGGGCACAATAAATATTTATTTTATAAATTATAGTAAATTCAATACATTTCAAATCACAGTGTAACCCTATGCACTCAAAAGTCAGGTCCCATTTTATTCAGTTTATTTACTCACAGGCAACATTGGACTGATCCATAACATACCAATCAACCTTTAGACTGCACAGTCACAGCACTATAGTAATTGTAAGCAATAAGGTATGAAAATATAATTCTTTGAAACACTGTAACCATTTCATCATTATATTGTGCAGTTTTTGCCAGACATTGCCAAAGTAACACTTGAGAACAAAGAGGAATAAAAGGGGGATTACCTGAAGCAAGATACAGTGAACAAAGCAAGTACAAGATACCGAGGACTGTGTTTTCAATTTTATAAGAAAGTGCACCCCAATTTTAAGGGGCGTGAAAGCAAGGCAAGAATAAGCCTAAAAATTCAGAAGATAAAGCTAAAACCTGAGATGTTTGTGCTCGGCATGGTAGGTAGTAATGTCCACTGTAATTACAGATTGAGATCTAGCATAATGTAGCGACTAAGAGATTGAGATATGAATCAGGCACCCCCAATTTGAATATGATCATTGCTATGAAGTCATTAGGAGGCTTTAGGAAAGCCAGTCTCTATCCATCCCTCTGTAATACAAGGATAATAACACTCAAAACTTTTGTAAGGAACATGGAAAAAATTATACTTTTTTAGAAAATCAAAGACCATCTTCCCCAGATTTGTATCTCCTACAGATGACACATATATGAAAGCTGATGAAAATGCACTAAAAAACAATATTCTGAAAAAGCATAGGATTTGCCTGTCGCTCAGAAAATTACAAATTCTGTACTTCTAAACTTTTTTCCATTAATATTTGTAGATGAATTACTATAATGCCAAGTAAAAATGTAGATGTACTGGGGTAGATCTTATCTAGTGTGAGCAGAGCTGTGCTACATGTGAAGAACTCTCCTGCCTCCAACTGCTGCTGTAGCCTCCTGTGCCCCCCCTCCCAATTGTGCTGGTGTATCCATGGGAGGGGGGGTCAGGGAACCCCTGGAAACAGCGTGTAGGAAAAGCAAGGTGTGTGCCTGCTGTGGGAGTGCCAAAATCACTCCCTTTCATAACTTAGTTACCCTTCACAAATACAAAAGGAGGTTAGGATTTAAGCCAGTATCATCCTCCACTTCACCCTAAAGCAGTAGCCTTTTAGGGTTAATTCACACTTTTTAATGTTACTGCTCTTGTCATGTAAAAAAATGTACAACATAATCTTTTAGTACAAGGATGATCATTTAATACAAGGACCAAGGAGCCAATCTACACGATTCTCAGCGGAAAATATGCTAGTAAGTGCCTGTTTCTTCCTTAACAAAGACTCTTATTTGTGTAGGAAAATGTCACATATATAGCAGAAGAGCTACAGAAGATGTTATTTTAGACTAGAGATGGACCAGATTTTTCAGATCTACCACTGTCCATGGAGATCACTCTCAGTTCTTTCTATCTCACTAACATCTCCAGGCATATGGGTTTCACAGGTTTCTTCAGCACTTCAAAAATATGCAAAAACTGCTTGACCAGAGAGAACAGTTACAGAGAGAAGAGAGTTTATGATGGGCAACATGAATGTCTTCACAAAGGGCAGTGAACCCTCTATCACATCACCCTCAATTCTGAAAAGTTTCCCTCCAGGCTAATGTCGCACAGCACTGACCAAAAATCAAAATTAATTACGCTGATTTAGAGATGTGTGCAATAACAGACTATGGCTGTGATCACACGGAACATTAGCCACGCTAGAGAGACGGAAGATAGGCGGATTTTCCGGGTGCGATGTCACCGCCACATTTGGGAAGCGTAGAGCTCCCGTGGCCCACCCGAGGCTTCCCGCCGAAGATGCGGGGTAAAAAACTAGAACCTCCGAGGTACTAGTTTCCCCACTGTCCATGGAGATCACTCTCAGTTCTCACCCGAGGCTTAAAATGCGGGGTAAAAAACTAGAACCTCCGAGGTACTAGTTTCCGGTAACCGCGGGGTAAGGGTGGGAGTCTGATTGCGTTTCCGGTGGCATCTGGCGCCCGCCCATGTCCTCTTGCAAAAAGGTTCCCCCCACCCAAGTCTCCATGGATGCGCACAAGCACCCAACGGAGCATGCACATACTTTGGTGTACAGAAAAAAAAACAAACCCGTTTGCCGCACCGCGCCGCTTCTTTGCCGCGCCGCAGGATTGTCCTGTGATCGGCAGCTCCCCCCTACCCACGGGACCTCTGATCGCACAACCGTGCGTTATTTTGCCCCGGGGCACGCCTCCCCCCCGCGATATCCGGCCCGTGTGACCGGGGCCTATAAAAGGTATTCTGCTTTACTTATACATACAAATTCTCACCTTCAGCAATTATTGCAATGATTTACAAAACCCAATCCTAGCACACAAGACACACAATACCAAGTCACATTTCTTTCTGGCTTATTATATTCATCACCAAACAAGCTTCAAACACAAAGTGAGTTTCTGCTCATTCATCTGTATCATTTCACATACTTAAGGACAAGAGGTAATTTTAAATAATACTTAATCTCCGGAGGACTGTCCTGTTATCAAAGGCATATTCTTAAAACATCTTCAGATGTTTGTAACTCCTTAACATCCCTTATAGCCAGAGAGCAGAACTCTCTTCTCCCCCCCTTTCCTTTGAATTTAATGATTCTGATCTGCATTAGTAACGGTAACTAAGAGAAATGGGGAAGATAGCTGTTCATAGTTAAGTAACAGGAACAATGCAATAGAATAAGATATTATATTTGCCAAAAGTTTCCTAGGCTCAGGAACTCTGTATGTTATAGACTGAGCCAATATTTTAAAGTAATTTACAATACACTCTTTGGTTGTACAGCGTTGCTATGAAACTTGGCAAACTATTTTCTCAGATACAGCATCTAACAAAAATGCTTTATTTTTAGCGCTCAATAGTGAGTCAACGTGGTTGAAAACAAATCTGGATCTGTTTCAATACCATCTTAAAATGATGAAGATTAATTGTGGCCCCAGTCACATGGGCCGGATATCGTGGGGGGAGGCATGGCTAATTGCCCCGGTGCAGTTTGATCCGCGATTATGCGATCAGACGCGCCGGCAGCACACCACGGGTCCTTCCCTCAGCGCTGGCGGGTAAACGAGGGACCGGAGGGGAATGCTGCACGCCGGCGTGATCACACCACGGGCGTCTGGAGGCGGCCCGTGGCAAATGTTTACTAGTACCTTGGAGGTACTAGTTTTTTAACGCGCATTATCGGTGGTAAGCCACAGGTGCGCTCCACTTCCCAGATGTTGGGGTGTGATCGTGCCCGGATAATCCGCCCACCATCCGTGCCTCTCCCATGGCAACTTTGTTGTGTGACCGGGGCCTATGCAAGTCAGATGGTCATCCTATGTTTGATAGTAAATCCCACTGGTCTCAGTAAAGTGCGATTTGAAAGCGGAGGACTGGGCTGTCCACGTGGTTTTTACAATATGGCATTCTACTACTCTGCAACAGAAGCTGCTGGGACAATAGATCACATTCCTGTCTTTTCTAGGAAATGTTCATGTATAGAGAGTACTGTGGCTCTTCATAGGATCACAGCAAAATCACACACACACACCGATATTGCTGTGCTGGTATGACATAGTTCTGCCTGCGCATACCACAGCAGCCAGGCACTGTACCACAGCAGGAGCTGTCTCCATTCATGTGTTCTTGTTCAGTGGAGAGCAGCCTGTGCATGCTGGGCCCAAGTAATGCTCAGCTCCTATCAAAAGCTGCTCTATAATTAGCTCTCCATGTGGGTACCCAGGGGTAATTTCATAAAAAAAAGAGGTGCAGGAGCTTATTAGCATAACTCATTAGCATAACTCATTTGCATATGCCACACAGCGTGTCAGAAGGCGACACCCACCGCTCAGGCTCCACTGGAGTGCTTTGGATTGCTAGCTACTGGGGGGGGGCGTGCAGATCTGTCCTCGCAGAGGAGGGAGAGCTTGTACCTGAATAAAACCTGGTCTTAAAGGTGCCATTGGACTGTTTTGGACCGGGGGACCGGGGGGAGCTCTGCAACTGACCTGGCTGCTTCTTGCTCTGACTGAGGGCTGCTGGGAGCAGGGGGTAGGGCTTGTTGCATGTGCCCGCCCCCTGGGCTCTTTACTGCCGGAGCTCCGCTCCTGTGCGCTCCTGCAGGAAATGACCCCTGTGGGTACCCATGTCTGGAGATCAGGAATGCACCCATAGCCACTGCATGCCAATCCTGTCCATGACCCGCCATACATCAGACTCAAGATTAGTTTCCCATCTGTAAAAGTGCATGATATTATATGTCCCTATAAGGATTTGAGCCCCCCCCTTTTCCAGCTGGGGCCTTTTTTAATAATACAGAGATATAATTAATAGATCATGTCATCGCAAGAGGCGTTTCAGACAGAGGGAGAGAAAGAATGTTGGCTGTTGAACTGGAGTGCAGAAAAGGGTGACGCATGTTTGTCTTCGGAGCATTGTGGCCAAAGGAATGTCACATCAGTTCTGTCATTTCTGCAAAGTCAACTCCCCTCCCCTCCATTTCGCAACCTTCATGCACATCTGATCTTTTCATAGTGGAGAACTGACTACTCAAGGCCTTGAAATGCTTCTATCCTCTCTGTGCTCCAGTAACCAAGGATCAGCCTTATGGCACTTTACTGAGTTCCCTCACAAATATTTGCTTTGGATTAAAACATATGGCAATGTATGATGCGTAAAGAAGCTTTAAAAATTTTCTTCACAGCAACAGGGAATGAAGTGTCTCAAGCAGACTTGCAGGGCTTATCTGAAAAGACTTAGGCAAACAAGTAAGAAATAACCTGCCTTATGAACAGCTCTAGTTAGTTATTTTGTTAGCTCAGACTCAGATGCTCCGTCATCACCAGTGCTTCAGTAATAATTGCTACACTCCACTTAGGTATTTTGTTGACAGCCCAGAAAACAGACCGACAGCTGTTGAAGGCTACGTGAGGCTTAGTTTGTCTGAATCAAGGAGAATGAATGATGGCAATTCAGTGAAGGGTTACAGTGTGTGGCAGAACACAACATAGCAATCCGAATGTGATCAAGGTATGCAAACTGGAAAAGCTACCTAAATTAATGACATTCTTTTGACTTAACTCTGACAGCAGTAAGCAGCCCGATCCCAAATGACACCCTTAGCATGGCAATTTATAGGTAGGACGGTATATGCTACAATTCTGTGGGAACACGGGGGTGGGGGTGGGGAGACAGAATCTGGCACAGCATGGAAAATTCAGCTTCCAGAGAATCCAGCTTTATGCAAAGTTTTACAAAAACGTTTTTGGCTTGCAAAAAAGACAGGAATGAAAGAAAACAGGCAATGCTGAAAAGCAAGTGAGGTGCTCCTGCTGCAATATCAGAACCACTATTTGCGCCACTTCAGTTGAAACAGTTCTATAATAATTATAAGCTATATTCTGTTGCATTTATATGGCCCTTTCCCTAAGTCAAAGAATCCTAAAATGCTGTAAGATGACCTGACTTTAGAGTTTCACTTATTCTTTCTCAGCAAGGCTTGTTCTTTTACATGTTTAAGTATTCTAGCCTCAAAACTGTTTTTCAACGGTTTACCTGGCACAGATGTCAGATCTAGAAGCCTTAAGAATTTCTGGATCTTTCTTTAAAAAGTGGAATTACAGTGCTGTCTCCTTTGGTGACTGGCAGCAGTTTTCAATATCAAGCACAAACGTTTCTCACCCTTGCCACTGTTGATCCTTCTAAAACCAAAAATATCAAGGACTGATTACTTGCAAAACATATGTGTTATGTAAGCATAGGTTTGGACTGGATATACCAGTTTATAAGTTGCAAGACTAGAACTAGTAGCTAGTCACATTAGGAAAAACAAGACTTACCATATAGTCCTAAACAGCTATACTTTTCTAAGCCCATTGACTTTGATGGAGACAGAAGGGCATAACTGCTTTGGATGGCATGTTAAAAAAACAAGGAAGTAAAATTAAAGATTCTAAACACTAAATTAAAGTGTGTGCCCATTAATTTTATAATATGTAGACAAGTCTGTTATAATAAAGAATTCTCATCAGCTTTTAATTAAATGACTGAGTAGGGGGGAAAAGCAGGAGACAGTTCTGATATGTGGGCTTTACCATCGTGCTGTGGAAGCAGCCATAAAACTCAAACTTTTTGGGGGGACAAGGGGAATTAATGGGGTTTTAAGCCACATGAGAAAGGTGGCATATAAATAGTTTAATAAATACAATAAATAAAAGGAATAACTGACTAGAGAGCAAAATAATCAAACACACAGATAAAAAATTATTTTGAAAACACACACTGACAGCATAACAACTATATCTGAATCAATAAATGGAATATGATGTCAAACCTGCAAATCATTTTATTTATTTTTAATGAGAATTTCCTTTCAAAAGGGGAAAAAAGGAGAAGATGGGGACTGAGAACTTCAAAGAATAGCTGTGATGTGCCAGGACAAATATGCAGGCCTTTCATGAGTAGGGAAGTCACCTCCAAACACACACGCGCGTGCGTATGCATCAGGAAACAAAATTGAGCTTTGTATATAGCAAGTGTCACTTCTAGTGCAGGTACTGTTAAAGCCAACCCAAAGAATCAGATTGCTAATTGTAATCAATGAGCTAAACTAGTTTCTGACTTTTCCAGTATATTATTCCCCAATAAGAAAATCAAAATTTTGTATTCTGAATGGCTACAATTAACAAATCAAACAAAACTATAAGCACATGGCTTATAACCTGGCAGAAACAATCCATAAACGTGAAGCCACAGCAGTTTCTCCTGGAGCGGCTCACACTGCTAAAGCAGGCAAGCCTTGTTTTAAACAGAAAAAAACCAGTAGTGAAATTTCAGTGTTTTATCTGACATGGGTGTGTAAGGTTGGGCAAACAGGTTAGGTACTGTAGGTGCTCATGGCCTGCCTCTGCACTGCAGCACATTTAGTACTGGAAAGATACAGCACTGCACTTCTCGTTAAAGGTAGTCAGAGTGTTGACATGTTTTTTATCCTGGCAAAAGACAAGATTTTAATAATTTCTCATAAACAGAAAGTTTATTTTTCCTCCAAAGAGGAGTCCTAGAACTGGACGGAGATGACCTTACAACATCTGGTGAGGGAAGTAAACCATGACTTCCAGTTACTAGGTCACACAACCCAACTTGATTTCTATGAATTCTATACTTAGTGTAGGCTATCAGTAAGATCTTTGTTCCCATAATGTTGCTCAGTTTGTTCCTTTGTTTTAGTATCAGGCTACAGGGAGAGATCTGTAAAACGCAAAAGACAGTTCATGGTTTCATGATTTAAACTTGTTTAAATGCTCAAAATGGTTTGCTTCATTACCTCAGTAATCCCTGCAACCATCTGGTATAATCACCACAAAGAGGATCATAAGAACATAAGACGAGACCTGTTGGACCAGATGAGTGGTCCATCTAGTCCAGCATTCTGTTTCACACATTGGCTGACCAGTTGCCCTAGTGATTCATAGTTCAGTGGAAGAATATATACTTTGCATGCAGAAGATACCAGGTTGAATCAATCCTTGACATCTCCAATTAGAAGGCAGCAGGACATGAAAGACTTCAGATAGAGACTTTGGAAAGAGGCTTTCAGCTTGACTGACTTGTCAGAGAGTATAATGTGCATATTACTATGCCTGACAGAAGGACGTTTGTGCCTAGGCAACCTAGCTTACAATTCCTTGTCTTAACCACTACACTACACACTCCTTCATTAATGTAAATAAAATTAAAGCTATCTCTTAAGGAGCTAAACAAAAAACTTATCGAAGATCTGCTGGAAGTTATGCGCTGTGAGAAACCTGGACTTGTACAGACTGAGCTCCAAAAAAAAAAGATTGGTTGGATTAATGACTGTGATACAAATGCTTACAGTTCCAATTAGTGTATGATGGTAAGTAATTAGCGGCTGCAGACAGAGAAGCAATTACCTGATGCCACATGGGTTTGTTGATTACCTAGCCGCTCAAGGGAACAGTTACACTTCATGCTGGCTGTTTACATCTTTAAATATGGGGAAAAAGCATTTTATTTTATTTTTAAAAACTCTTCAGATCACAAACACCACAACAAAACATTCAACCTAAGTGAGTCCAGATTTTACTATTAACGGTAGATAAGGTCTGCACTCCATCCTGCTTGAAGTCCCTGTCTAGGGCCCCATGCCAAGTTATGTCCCAGGGAAAGTTCATGTCTCATTACAAAGACACTAACTGTCCTGCAGACATCAAAAGCCATTGTCCTCCATACTTCAAGCAGCAGAATGAATAAATTATTAAACAGTTGTTACACTACTATGTTGCTTGTGTTTTGCTATGATTCTCCGTGAACAAAATGTTCTCTTAAACATGCACAGTATGCTCTTGGTTTCAGTCTCATCTCGGTTTTATTCTGCTTCCTTAACATACATATAATGCATACAAGAGAGCAGCATAGTCACAGTGAGGACAAACCAAAACACAACAAATGATTACAATGGGCTGATGCAGTCACACACCCACACATTTCTGTTGTGAGCAAGCACGGGAGACTATCTTTAATAATAATACATATTTCAGTAACATTCCAACAGGCTAGCCAAACAGATACACACTTCAAAATTCCCAGTAGACCACAAATTCTTGCTTACCTCTTATTAAAAATTTCTTGGAATACATGACAACATTTTTGTTACATTCCCAAAACCACCCAGCAAAGAGAAATCTCAAGTGATTTTGACAGAGCTATTCTAGTTTTTCAATGATACATACTTCTTTTTCTCTGAAATCAACTTATTATATCTAGGAAGAGAGAGACAAAAGCAAATATGTTTAACTATAGGGCTACTATAGGGCTGCCAAGTGGGGGCGGGTGGCGGGTAAACCCCCGCTTTGGAGGCCCGATTTCTACCGCCGCGGAATTGGGCCCCGGGGGGAACTCCGCCCCCCAAAGTGCAGCATCACAGGAAGTGGCCATGCCCTCAATGTGGTCGACGTTGCACGTCACTTTCTGTGACGAGCTGGCAGCGCGTGCGCGCATCCGGGGACGGCTCCCAGAGCCAGCCAAGGCTCCTCCGCCGGTATTTTGGACTTGGGAACCCTAGGCTACTAGGTATTTTGGCAATCTGATTATAAATTAGGTTAAAGTGAACCTCACACACTACCTAAGAAAATGTATCTCAAAAACTTTAAATGACAAAGTTTGTTGGTATCACTTGCCTGATCCAAAAGAAAATGGGACAACATAACATAAGGAGAGAAAAGTGCAAAAGATGCTTGAATGATGCCATCCATCTATCCATCTGTGTTCATAGTGCTATCACCTTAAGCAGAAATTAGAACCAAAAATATTTTAAAAGACCTTACTCAGTATTATTTCTCTTATATTTGATTATTGCGCCTATGAATTTTGCTACTGAGAGGGGTGACATGATCATCTGTATCCAACAGTAGCCATGACACCTGGGCTTGCACATTTAGCGATTCTGTATCTTTAAGTAAAGGGAAGACTAAATTAGCCCTTAACTAGTTGAATATTCCTGCCAACCTTAGCAGTTCGAAAGCAAGAAATTGCAAGTAGATAAATAGGTACCCCTCCAGTTGGAAGGTAACAGCGTTCCGTGCACCTTGGTGTTTAGTCATGCCGGCCACATGACCACGGCCACAGCGCGGCCACAGTGCTGGCTCTTCGACTTTGAAAGAGAGAGGACCACCGCAACCCTAGAGTCGGACTCGACTGGCTTTCGAGCAAGGGAACCTTTACCTTTAGTTGAATATAGGGTCCTCCATAATCATATGCTCTGTGGTTTCAGTTTTATCATATGAGCATCTGCATGTTCTATTTGAGTATGAGAATGACACTGTCAGTGAAATAGCACTACTTTGCAAAGTTCTGCAGATTCTCTTCTTTTCATGCCACAACCTCAAACACATTCTTTAGATACCAAAGAAAAATGGTTGTTTACTGGCAGCTGTACAGAAAACATGCAGACTGCAAAACATAATTCACAGTCTCCCAGAACAATCCACAGTAAATCTATGCACAGTTTCAGGACTTTTATTTACAGAATAATAGAATCATACTCCTGGAAGGGACCTCCAGGGTCATCTAGTCCAACCCCCTGCACAATGCAGGAAATTCAGAAATACCTCCCCCTCCACCCCCAGTGACCGCTGTTCCATGCCCAGAAGATGACAAAAAACCTCCAGGATCTCTAGCCAAATTGGCCTGGAGAAAAATTGCTTCCTGTCCCCAAAGTGGCAATCAGCATTTCCCTGGGCGTGTAAGAAAGGGCCACAAGAACTATGCACCGAGGCAACCCTTCCTGCCCTCCTTCTCATGAGATCTGCCTAAGTTCACAGAATCCGCATCACTGTCAGATGGCCATCTAGCCTCTGTCTGAAAACCTCCAAAGAAGGAGAGCCCACCTCCTCTTGAGGAAGCCTGTTCCACTGAGGAACCACTCTAACTGTCAGGAAGTTCTTCCTAATGTTTACCCGAAAACTCTTCTGATTTAATTTCAACACATTGGTTCTGGTCCGACCTTCTGAGGCAACAGAAAACAGAAAATCCAAGTCAAAGTGGAATTTATTTCAGTTTGGAAATAAATGCACCAACAATGTCCTGCAGCCCTGCCAACAATTCAAAATTGGCAGCTAACATGGAGAGGGTCTATTTCTGATCCCATGTATAATTATTTCATCATACCTGTGCACCAATATATACCCCAAGAATGCCACTAGTCACTTCCAGGTTAGATTATTAGAAACCATTATATGTGGGGCTATCTTTTAAAGCAATTCAAAAACTTCAGTTGGTCTAAAATGCTGAAGCGAGGCTGCACTTAGGTATGGATTCCAAACCCCACGTTACATCAGTCCTTAAAATTCTGCCCTAACGGTTGCCTGTGCCCTCCTGGGCCCAGTTATATCTCTTATCTTTAAAGCTCAGAACAGCTTGGGACCTGTGTATTTGGGGAACCATCTGCTCCCATACATACCTGCCCAAGTAATACACCCTTCTTCAGAGGCCATTTTGTGAAGCCCTTGCTTTTGGAAGAAGGCAAGTGGTCCCAAATGAACAGGGCTTCTCAGCTGTGATACCTGCCCTATCCCAAAAGTTCACCTGGCACCTTGTTTTCTCGTGCCAGGTGAAGGCTTCCCCCTTCCCCAGCCAGACATTTGATGTTGATTTGCTTTCTTTCTGGTTGTATTATATAAACTGCCGTGCTATTTTAAGATTGGATGGTTTTTATGGTTTCATGATCAAAGGTCTTTTTTATTATGAATTACAAATTTGTTAGTTTTACTGTTTTGTTTTATTTTAGCAATTTTACCAAGTGCCACACTCACTGGGACTCCCCCCTCTGCTGTGTTGGGACTCCCTAGAGGAGGGTACGGGAGCCTCAGAATACGGGAGCTGTGAGGTTACTTCACCTCCTGCAGCTTACCCATGTGGCAGTTCTGCAGAGTATGCTCTCTCGCTCTCTATCTGTGCTGTCAGCTCTCTGCCACTCACTTCCTCCTTGGCTTCCGCTTTCTGCCCTCCTTTTATTGTAATTGCTCCCATCTCCCTTCCTCCCTTGTGGTTCCCTCCCCTGTCCATCTTCCCCTTTCCTCCTCCTATTGGTGATTTCTCTCCCCCTTTATCTGCCTGTTCCCACCCTCCTCCCTCATCTGTGCCCCACCCACCCATCGGCCCTTGCTCCCTCAACTGGTTTGGTGTCATTTTCGCCTCATGTGGCCTCTCCTCACCAGGTCTTCCTGCAGTGCCCTGAGGTAAGTTGGGGAACCGGTCTTGCAATGGATTCTTCCTTGCCCAGGCAGCCCAGTCCCGTGGCCTCGGTCTCCCTGCCATTCCAAGCCCGCCCTCCTGGCTTGGCCCTCGCCTCGGGGCTCCCCGTTGTTCGGCCCATTTCCACCCTTGGGCTGGTGGTCGGAAGCCCTGTGAGGCAAGGTGCCCCTTGCCAGGGGTGGCGCAGTGGGGTTGTCGCTGGGCCAGAC
>NW_015167529.1:493780-494213 GCF_001447785.1 Gekko japonicus | reverse complement strand
TGCTTTGGCACAGGCAATGGGGCGGGCGTCAGGTTGCAGCGGGGGTGCGGCTGAGCTGGCCGAGGCAGGCCCCGAGTACAGCCGCCCAGTTCTCACTGCAGTATGGCAGTGCAGGCCACAGGGTCGGCGAGAGGTTCCGGTTCCAAGTCAAGACACCAGGTATGGTATTTTATATGATTTTTATTATGTGATGTGTTTCAAATTGCTTTGGACGGAATTTCTTTCTGAAGAAGTGGCATAAAGTGCAGTAAGTAAAACTTCTACAACTAAGTATACAATCTATCTTGACTGTCGCTGCATGATAAGTTATTGTCTCTTAACCAATTTGCTGTTGCATGAAACATGCTACATCTATATGTTACGTTACTGAGGCTGTGATCACACGCACCTTTAGATCCAACATAGGTGCGAATGCCTGATGGATCTAAAGGGC
>NW_015167529.1:462009-493349 GCF_001447785.1 Gekko japonicus | reverse complement strand
GGCTCAGGCTGCAGCCACCCAGTTCTTGCTGCAGTGCATTGGCACAGGCCATGGGGCTGGCGTCAGGTTGCAGCGGGGGTGCGGCTGAGCTGGCCGAGGCAGGCCCCGAGTACAGCCGCCCAGTTCTCACTGCAGTATGGCAGTGCAGGCCACAGGGTCGGCGAGAGGTTCCGGTTCCAAGTCAAGACACCAGGTATGGTATTTTATATGATTTTTATTATGTGATGTGTTTCAAATTGCTTTGGACGGAATTTCTTTCTGAAGAAGTGGCATAAAGTGCAGTAAGTAAAACTTCTACAACTAAGTATACAATCTATCTTGACGGTCGCTGCATGATAAGTTATTGTCTCTTAACCAATTTGCTGTTGCATGAAACATGCTACATCTATATGTTACGTTACTGAGGCTGTGATCACACGCACCTTTAGATCCAACATAGGTGCGAATGCCTGATGGATCTAAAGGGCGTGATCAGACAGCAACATCTGGGAAGCGTCCCGCAGTCGTCGACAACCTGTGCTGCTCTGCCACAGAAGCAGAGTTAAAAGACACCAGGGAAAGTCTGGCTCTAATGGGTTCCAAGGGGCCATGGATAGACTTTCCCCTGTCTGATCGCGCAGGCATGCTCTGATGCCGTCTGGATGGTCTGATCATTCCATCCCAGCTCAGTGCCATTCCCCACCCCCCCTTCGCAGTATGTGCATCATCGCATAATCCATTGGGGGCCCTCAGTACAGAGGTGCGATTCCTCATTTATGTGCATGGGAAACAAATGGCCAAAAAAACCCCCGACTCACCTGCAGTTGCATCTGATCACACAGGGATGGGCTGAGCCCACAGCTACAAAGGGATGTGTGATCTTGCAACTGCGTGTCAAATTCCTCCGGAGGAAATCGCCTCGCTTCCCCTCCACTTCAACTGGCATGTGTGACCGCAGCCTGACTAAGCCAAACATAGAATCACAGAATCACCAAGTTGGAAGGGACCTCTAGGGTCATTTAGTCCAACTCCCTGCACAATAGTCCAGTAGCTATCTATTGTGGCCAATCAATAATTAAAAACAGTACTATTTCTTGCAGTCTTAGGCTGAGTTCAGACTGGCAGTTTGGCCTGGCAGCCAAACGTTTCAGAAGCATTTCAGTAGCGGATTAAAGGGGTGGGTTCACTCAAGCCGTCTTGTGCTGCTTCCCTCCCGAGTTTAAAAAGTACCAGGTGAAAGTGGTAGCAAACCGTGTGTAGAGCGGGTTGATTCCAGTTCCCTATGAACGCAAGCACTGCTAAGGCAGGAACAACCCGCAGTCGTTGATAATAGGCGCTGGCTGTTTCCGTGGCAGGCACCCATGCGCCCATGCACATAGGTGCGTGCAGCAGAGCGCAGAAACAGCCACTAACAGCCCACCAGGGGCGGGCCAACAGTGCAAACGCTCCCTTGCGCTTCCTCCACGGTATCCTCCCACTTCATTCGCTGCAGTGTGAACGGGAATACCGCGAACAAGCCATTCTGGGTCTTCTTTGCCACAACTCCCTAGCGCTTCAAATTGCCAGTCTGAACTCGGCCATAGTTGGGCAGCAAACCCAACTAAAACATTTCTATGCCACCTGTCCAGGGAATCTGCCTGAGCCCCTGCTGGGCTGCCAAAAGTGCCTGCTGGGATACATTCACCTTAACTGTGTGTATGAATTTACATATACACCCTTTTACTATGTATTGATCTACTAACTTCATGGAGTCCTCCTCCTCTCTCCTTTTGCACATTACAATATGGATCAACTTTAAATCCACTGCAACTCTTCAGTTTCATATGCTGCAGTTGGACCTGTACATTATAACCACTGAAGCAGAAAACATCAATTGTAACATACAACTACTGCATTTAATGAAACCCCAAAACCTTAAGAAACAAAGCTGATAGCAATTTGAGCTGCTATCCTATTACTAAAATCCAGGACACTTAAATTCCTTCTACATATGGGTCCAGCTGGAGTTTCACACTGTCTTGGGATGGAAAGAAATTGAAGAAAACAGATGACGTAAGAACTTCCACATGCAGTTAACAAATGTTTAACCGCATTTGCCTGCCATCGCTATGATGCAGTACATTAAAAGAGAAAAGAGAGTTATTCGAAAAACTCTGCTACTTAATCACACAACATTACCTTACCACTTCCTCTGAAAAACATTTGGGATTTATAAGGAAGTACCATCTAATTTGCAATATAAGAAGAGGCCTATAAAGCCTTCTACCATGATGTCAGATTAATTTGTTTACCACAAGGAGATTTTTAATTCATAAAAACAATGAAGGCTGGGATTCATTTTAGAATGGGGGGGGGGAAATCTGAAACTCTGCCCAATGTCTATTTTTAAAAGCTATTAATCTTTCACCATTTCCCCGCCTTTCATCTTAGTTTCCTGTTTCCAGCTTGATTTTCACCTGAAGGTTTCTTAACGTGGCTGGATCCATGTTTTGTATACCATTTGTTTTATAAATGATTTACTCTAAAATAAAACTTATAACAAACCTGGGCTTACAACAGGGCATATCGTTGTTGGCACTACCATAGCTTCACTGTCTAGCCCTTCATTATCACCTAACACTATGACCTCAGCCATAGTGTACCCCAAACTCCCAATCCCTATCTTTTCCATTTGATTGACATAAACTGGTTGGGAAGGGACCATGATACTTTAATGATCCGGGGAAGTCAGCACAGATTTGCCCCCAACAGGTCCTGCCAGACCAACCTCATTTCCTTCTTTGAACAAATGACAAGCTTACTGGATCGAGGGAATGCTGTTTATGTTGTTTACCTGGATTTCAGTAAGGTTTTTGACAGGGTTCTCCATGATGTTCTGATGGGTAAACGATTGTGGACTGGACTGTAGGATAGTTAGATGGATAGGGAACTGGTTGGAGAACTGCACTCAGAGAGTAGTTGTCAATGGCATTTCATCTGAATGGAGGGAGGTGTCCAGTGGGGTGCCACAGGGCTCGAGGCTTGGTTCTGGGCCCAGTACTTTTCAATATTTTTATAAATGATCTGGATGAGGGTGTGGAGGGGCTACTCATTAAATCTGGAGATGACACCAAATTGGGAGGAGCAACGAACACACCAGAAGATAGAGATAGAATTCAATGAGATCTGAACATGATAGAAAAGTGGGTGGATGTAAACAAGATGCAATTTAACAAGGATAAATGCTGAGTTCTACATTTGGGTAACAAAAATGAGGAACACGCATACTGGATGGGTGATACACTTCTGAATAGCAGTGTGCGTGAACAAGATCTTGGGGTAAGGGTGGACAGAATGTTAAATGAGCAGCTAGGTGATGTGTTGACAAAAAAGGCTAATATGATCTTGGGTTGTATCAACAGAGGCATAACATCGAAATCACAATAAGTGATAGTCCTGCTGTACCTGGAGTACTGTGTGCAGTTCTGGAGGCCTTACTTCAAAAAGGATGTGGACAGAGTGTTCTATCCTTAACAGCCTTGCTCAAGTGGAGACCAAGCCCTATGAGGAATGGCTGAGGGACTTGGGAATGTTTAGTCTGGAGAACAGGCGGTTGAGGGGGGACATGATTAATTTCTTTAAGTATCTGAAGGGCTGTCTCTTAGAGGAGGGCAGGGAGCTATTCCTGTTAGCAGCGGAGGACAGGACTCACAATAATGGGTTTAAATTAAGGGCGGGAAGGTACCAGCTGGATATTAGGAAAAACCCTTTTACAGTAAGAGTTGTGCAACAGTGGAATCAGCTGCCTAGGGAGGTTGTGAGCTACCCCTCACTGGGAGTCTTTAAGCAGCATCTGGACAAATACTTGTCAGGGATGCTCTAGGCTAGGGGTGTCAAACATGAGGTCTGTGGGCCGGATCAGGTCCCCGGAGGGCTTCTATCAGGCCAGTAGTGGAACTGGCTGTCATCTGCTTCTTCTTCCAGTTCTGCTGCTGCTGCATCATCGTAGGTTTGCAGCTTACAGATACACACCTGAACAGCATACTCAGGATTGCAACAGCACAGACATCTCGATGCAATAATTCAGAGCAAGAGGTGTCAGTTATCAGACACTGTTAAATAAACAAAATATTGCAAGAGTGCTAATGTTTTAAGCATGTTTTTATTTTAAGTTTTTAAAAAAACCTTTGTGTTTGTCTCCTTTATAAAGTTTATATCTCCGCTACCTGGCATTACATTTTACGACACACATGGCCCGGCCCAACAAGGTCTCATTTGTGTCAAATTTGACCCCCATAATAAATGAGTTTGACAACCCTGCTCTAGGCTGATCCTGCACTGAAGGGTTGGACTAGATGGCCTGTATGGCCCCTTCCAACTCTCTGATTCTATGATTCTATTCTGGACACTAAGAGTGATGGGGGAAAAGCAGAATGGAAAAGGTAGGGTATGTTCTCCTTGCCATTCTCATCCCAATAAGCGACTGCCCCAGACCTACCATGGCTGCTTTTGAGGACAGCAGGCTGAGACAGATGAGGGGAGGAGGATCCTTCCCTGCCTCCACTGGCAACTTGCAGCCAGCAGTGGTTGGACGTAGCTATGGCCAGGCACGATTTGGCATTTGGATTGGTAGGAAGAGGTGGGGCTTCACTTGGGTCAGCTCCTCTGCTACTTAGGGAGTCATAGCCCGGGAGGTGGGATTGGGGTTACCACATGTTCTTGTCATAGCTTGTCATAGGCTGTTTGGGCATCAAACCAGATCGAATCTGGGGAGGCTGAGCCTGAGTGCATTCCTCCTTTGGTCTGAGGACCCTTCTAAGGAGTCTTGGGGGTTGGGCCATCCAGTGATATGCCCAACATGGGGACTGTTGCTGGGCTCCTGCTCCCAAATAGCAAGGGGACCATGCAGTGGCTTGAGCCCAAGTAGGACCCCTGGACTTGCAAGCCAACATGGTTCCACTCAGTAGGTTGGCTGGGGTGATAGTCACTGCCATTGGTTGGCAGATGGGTTGCCTCATGCTGGATCAGGGCCCAATGCTGCGCCAAATGCTCCTGCAATTGTACTCAATAAAGCTGTGGCCTATTTTCCTCCAGCAGGGTGTCAGTTGTTTACTTTCACCTCGCACTCCTCCTTGCCCCTCGGTTTGCAACAGTTATCTCCTATAAGAGAGAATCTAAGAAGTAGATTTTAAGCCCTGCCATATATGGTCCAGTTCTGAATGCATTATTCCAAGAACCAGAGCAAAATACTCTTCACTGGATTGTGGCACTAGGAACAAGGAAGAATTAGCCAAAGCCTAAGACTTACCAATAAAGTGATATGTTAAGACTGGAATGTTGGGTCCTATATATGCTCAGGGGTTAAGCATGTTAAATTAAAGCTCCCACATTCCAATCCTATGTGGATTTAGACACACCTTACTTTGAAAAACGGGTCTAATATATGTTGAGTTTGGCTTCTGACCTAACTTGGTTTTATTATTACTTCATCATGTAGATAAGCTTAATATGGCCAAATTTGGTCCAGTCCCATAAATTCTAAATGCTATTTATCCCTTGAGCTTTTTTCTACAATGCAACTAGCTCAGAATAAATTCCGTATGTGCCATGTGTGGATATGCTGTCTTCGAGCCTCTTTCAATGCTCTATGGCAGGGTAAATTATTATTCCAATTTCCAAGGGAAGCCACTTCCTTCAAGGAATCTTCAAGTACACATTAGAGAGGGAGTGGATTATTTATAGGTAGATTTCATTTTCTGCTAATGACGAAGATGAGAGTTCACCGTGTTCCCCACATATCTTCACTATCCCTTCCTGTTTTCCTGTGAATTGAACCCTAATGAGTAGGAAATCCTTTTGTCTGTTTTTAAAGAGTATGTGTCTATATTCAGGGGCAAGGCAGCAAGACATATTCTTATCCTGTATTGTTTCAAAGAGATAGGATGGAATGTCTTGTTTTGAGTCCTTGCCACTTTCTAGTCTCCAGATTATCACTGGAATTATAAACCTTTATAGCTCTCAGTGCTCAGGAACAGTATTATCAGGGGATCTGGGCCAAGTCATAATGTTAGGCATTTAGGCAGCATTTATTCATGAAAATATTTATGAGTGGGGACCTGCAAGTATTTACAGGGGAGGATCTCATTTTCCCCTCATCCATTAATAGGGTTGCCAACCTCCAGGTGGGATTATAACAGATCTCCAGGTGACAGAGATCAGTACCCCTGCAGAAAAGGGCTACTTTGGATGGGAGACTCTATATCATTAAACCCCAATGAATCCCCCCCTCCCCAAATCCCGCCTTTCTCAGGCTTCACCCCAAAAATCTCCAGGTATTTCTGAACCCAGGGCTGGCAACTCTATCCCTTATTTCCTCTTTCTCTCCCCTGAAAACTTCCATAGCCTCGCCACTTTTCCTGCTTCCTTCTCTTCTTCCTGCCCACCAACTCACTTACCTTTATCAGGCCCCCTACCTTCAGTTGTCTCTCCTTCCTTCCCCTGGCAGCCTGTACCCAGGAAAACTATGGCCCAGCTGTGCAGGATCAGTTGATAGACCAGGCCCAGATGTGTAGTCTGGAATCCACAAGAATTTATGAGGTGCACCTCACTTTCCCCTGTACACCCTCCCCACACTATTTTCTCTTTCCTTCCTCCTGGCAACCCATTCTCATCATACCCTGCTTCCTTGTTTTCATCCTACCCACCCATCCGTCTTTTATCTGCCGCCCCCATCTTCAGCTATATTTAATTCAGTTATGTCCCACCTTTCTCCCCAACGTGGATCCAAAGCAGCTTACACCTTTCTCTTCTGCTATAATTTATCCTCACAAGAACCCAATGGGGTAGATTAGGCTAAGAATGTGTGACTGGCCCAAGGTCATCCAGTAAGCTTCCACTGCAGAGTGGATATTTGAACCTGGTTATCCCAGACCCTAATATGACACTATACATGACACTGGCTTTCATAGGTCAGTGCTGGGTGACTCACACAAAACAGATGGCATCAGGACACCCAGTGGTTCTGTCAGGCTTGGCCCCAATGAGGCCTCCTTCAAAGGCCAAAACAGCCCTGGAAAGGGCCCTACCCCCTCCTCATAACTTTTACTGGCAGAAACCAAGGCTTCACGTCTTGTAGTACTGGTGTGGTTGCCTAGCAATGGCTACAACAGCAACTGAGTTTCTTAAAGCTACAGGTACTACTTCTACTATTTTGGGTTTTTACCCCCCCTCGGTGTATCCCCCCTGAATTTTGGCAAACCTGAGGCATTTTTCAGGTTTACAGAAACTATGTTATATCTGTCCATGGCTCCAGTCTCTGGATTTAAGCATCCACAGATTTGGCCATATTGAGAATTACTATATATAGATATCCTGCCTTTCCCTTGCAGATCAAGGCAGTTTACTATTCCAAATTAAAACCATACACAATACAAGAAAATCCCAGTAACCCCTCCTCCCATACCTGAAGCTTGGACCCTATTAAAAGCCCTAGCACATAAAACAACCTCACATTACATTCTGAAGACTTCTAAAGATGGTGTCCCTTTCTATCTAGGCAGTCCACTGCAAAAGGTGGGAATCACTACTGAGAAGGGCCAAGCTCTAGTAGATGCCAAACTAGCAACCTTAAGGGGAACAACCAGCCAACATAATCACATGAGAAAATAACAGCCTTACTCAGGAGTGAGAAATGAGACTATGTAGTAGTTCTGAACAGGTATGGAGAGTAAGATAGCCTGCTCTGTGGGGAGGGCAGGGTATAAATCTGACAATAAATAAATAAATAAATGACAATAAATAAATAAGATTAAAAAAGGAAATGGGTTCTTATTCTGAGATTGGAAAGAATCAGTGCTTAGTGTAAAGGAACAAAAAACAGGGTACCTTTCAATACACCCAAATAATCTGAAGCAGGAGTAAGCATGAAAATATATCCTCAGTACTTTTTCTTCTGCTAATATCTTTCACTATTTGCCTCTTCTTTGTCCCTCTTTCTTTTGGAGCAGAAACAAAAGTTTCTTGGTAACATAAAATTATGTTAATTTACTTAATGAGACAGACTCCATTAGACATATATGCCGGGATCCACTGATGCACATATGGAAACATAACAGGACTTAGTGCAGTTCCGCTTGTACAAGATCTTCTGCAATACCCATCATTTTCATCCCTATATATCAAAGTGCCTAGAAATTGATTGCACAACATCTTGTGCAAGCAGAAACAAAGTGGGGATACAAAAAGTTTGATTTAGTGCAAATGGCTACTGCAGTCTTTTTCTTACATATCCCTTCACAAGAGCTCTAGCGCAAGCAGAAATTTTGCACTGGATCCGACCCATAATTTCTTGACAAGCAATTTCTTTGTAAGGCCTCACAATAATTAAATACTTCTACCCAAGAAATATTAATTGAAATACTCAAGGAGAAGAAAATATGAAAAATAGGGAACCAATTGCAGTCTGTTTACCTCCGTTTCAGCTTCCCAAATGCAAAATGAGAACTATGAAGTTATGAAGATTAACAAGATCAAGATTAAAAACACATTAAAATGGTATAATTACATACAGCCATTTGAGGAACAGATTTTGTTAGTCATGTAAATTTTCTAATGAGTTGCTTGTTGAAGGATAGCACTTGAATAAGATCCATGTGAACGGACATTAGAAAATATGATAGTTAAAAGAAAGACAGATGTCACAGAGTGTGATCCTAACCCACTCACCAAGAAATAAGTCCCATTAATGGCTACTGAGTTCACTTTGGAATAAACATGCTTTGGAGAAGAAACAGTGCACTTGGAAGTATGTTCCACTGAAACCAATGGTCCTACAGAGTAGGAATGGACTGAACAACAGACATATGAACCAAGCAGTGAAAAATCATACGTTATTTTTCAGACAAACTAATACTGGAATGCTATTCTTCTGCCAATATACAGCAGTCTCTCTATTCGTCACGATCACTGCAATAAACCACCTATGAAGGAAACAATTCCTTTGTACAAAGCATCTCACAAGCATACTTTACAGCAATGTTAGCTACTTTACAACTATGTAGCTGCAGTCCTTTAAAGACCATTTTATACATACAGATATTGCAAAATGAGCACATTTATTCTATTGCATCAGCATTATGCTTAAAAGTTGTACTGAACTGTCAAGCCATAAATCTAAATAAACAAAGCTGGACATGAATCAATGACAACTTACAGAGCGATAATTCTGCCATAAGAATGTCACTAATTGGATAGCAAGGAAATTGTGTGTACACATGCATACAGTGTGTTGCATCTTCATGAAAATGTATTCCCAAGTTAATTTTTCATGGGCTAATACTTGCCACATTTGTTAGGGTTTTCAGATACAATGTATTCAACAACTTTGTGATCAAAGTCCTAAAACTTTTTTGTTATTCTGTTACAACAGATCCCAATAATATGTAAATGAATATGTAGCCTAGTTATTTCACTAAAAGTACAAGCCAGTGAAGTTGGATATAGTTTGACTGTAATAAAATCTGGAAAGGATTTGACGGTTATGTTTGATTAGACAGTGTGTACAGCTCAAACATATGAATGGCTATATAAAACAAGCTTTTGTCATAGAGTGTCTGTGAATTTCTGCATTTCATTTTATGGAGAAATTACTGATCAAATCCATGGGCTGGATCCAAAGCTCATCTTCTGCCAGTGGAAGGCCATTTCTACCATTGTGTGTGTGTGTGGGTGGGTATTTTTACCAAACCCCCCAACTGCACACCCACGCATCATGATGTTCTTCAGGGTCCCCTGACCCAGCAGCAGTAATTTGGGGGTGCAGGGAGGCTACAGTGGGAGGGAGAAAATAAGAATCTTCAGTTCCATGAGTGAAGACCTTTGCAGTTCTTTGGATTTAACTCAGTGAATAATGTAGAACAGATGTAGATTATAAAAGCAGGTGGAAAAGCAGGGACAATCAAAGCAAACATAATATCGACTTCAACAAGAACCCATGGCATCACCATTAGGCTGAAGTCCTGTGCTCACTTACTGAATCACTGGGAATTACTTGTCAATAAACATACATGCAAATGAGCTTTTTAAAAAGGCTGAGGCAAATACACAGCTAAAAGTGAAACTGACTTGGAGAACAAAAATAAAATAAATACTTAAAGGAATTGTTTGTTTCAACCCCCCCCCAAGTCTCCCCCTTTAGTGAAAAATCCAGCTTTGCTTCATTCTCATTTTCTATGTACTATATGTCATCTTGCCATTATTATACTATTGTGTTTTGTCATGGGGATTCAGTGCCACTATAACATACTCTCTAGATGAAGAGTGAAGAGAGTCTTGGAATACTTTATTTCCCAGAGGAGTTAATGGAAACTAAAACCCAACCAGAAGCAGCTTCTTTTGTGTCTCTATCTTCCCCCACTCCTCCCTACCACTTTGGACTTGAGAGCAGCAGTGTGGAGACAATGAGCATTCTGTGCACAACGCCCACACGGATTGGCTGGTCTCTCCCCAGTACCCCATGATGTAATGTGGTAGGAATGTGCAGGGGCTTTGAGCTGGAAGTGTGCATCTGGGGGGGGGGGAACAGGTGGCATTTCTCATCCTTTCCCAGACCAAAAAGGATCAGAAAATTAACAATATGATGTTGGTTTATTTGCCAAGCTTCACTGCAGTGGTTTTTTTTAATTAACACTTCTGTCCAGAATGGAAGGAATCAAAAACAAACCAAACACCCCTGAAATCTGGCGCCATTCCCATATCAGTGCATCATGACGCTTGGAAAAATATGACAGCATCCAAGAGCAGACAGGAAATGTGCAAGTGAGGAGACAGTATCAAATGAAGATGCAGGGGACGGTAATGACTAGACTAAAGAGGTGCAGACGGGAGGACTACATGAGTCATAGTGTCAGAACTGGGGGGGGGGAGACACTGGGAAAACTGGATCCAGCGGAACTGTATCCCACTCTCTTTTTTAAAAAAGCATCATCCCTTTCTCACTTTTTTCCCCACAGAGTGAATGCTACTTTGGGGGACATTTTGATTTGACAATCCTTTCCATTACGGTTTTAACAACAAGGCTCACTTCAGAAACCCCTCTCTCTCCACTATACTATTGATGCGCAGGCTTGAGTTTTATGCATATTTTACTTTCCGTTCAAAGCCATCAAGTATTCTCCTAGGCCGGGGCCTGGGGAGCTCTGTAAGAAAGAGGAAAGGGCCGGCTGTGAAGAGAAGGCGAGGGTGTGCGCCAGTCAGTTCCCCACCAGCACACCATCCTGCCTGGCGCTAGTAAGCGTTAGACTGGAGCCACGTAGACTGGAAGCACCGCACACACTCCCCCTTGCTGCCGCCATCTCCCGACCTTGGGTGGGTCCCACAGGCAGAAATAGGAGCGAGGGTCTTAGGAGACGCCCCGGAGAAGGGAAGGGAGGAGGAGGGAAAACCCCAGACAGACTCCACAGCAGCTCTCTCATAGCGGCTTGAGGAAAGCACAACCGCGAGCGCAAAAACGCCTCGACCAGCTTTTCTCTCCTTTGTTTATTCGTCCGGCACCTTCTGCCTGTCCCGCAAGAGAGAGAGACGGCCTGATGGCCTCTGCAGCTGGGGAGCGATTAGTCCAGAGAGAAAGTGTCCCCCGCTCGCCCTGGGAAACAATCTCCCGCAGAAGGACAGAGGACATGCAGACGCCCCCCAGCCCCCCAAACCAAAGAGTGCGATCCTGTTTCAAAAACTTCCAAACGCGTCACGGACGAGGAACCGCTTCTCACAATCAAAGACAGCGGGCTCGGAAAAGGGGAGTCTGCCACAGAGGAATGTTTCTTAAGTCAGTGCGCCACCGCAGCGGCGAAGAGGAGAGCCATCTCTTCCCTTCTGTGCCTCCAGAACAAGGGGGTGGGAAAGATGGGGACTCTCGAGCGCTTTCATCATCACACACAAGAGTAAAAGGGGGGTGGGGTGGGGAAGAGCGCACGCAACAGAGCACGAGACGCTCTGCAAAATCCAATTTACCTTTGTTTGCCCCCCCCCCGTTTTAATTTTACGTCATCTGCTTAACGAAATTTATTACTGTTTGATGTTTAATGAGAAATCGACGCGAAGAATGCTTTCAAAAAAGGGAGAGGTTGGGAGCGTCTGGGTGCGTGATCCGCCTCACGTCTATCTAGGAAAGGAGGATACAGGGCTCACATTCCGAACTGGGAGGAAAGAATGGTGGTCTCTTCCCCAAGCAAATCAGGGCTTTGAAGCGAGTAGTCGCTCCTCCGTGTCCCATAAAAGCAACCAAGCAAAGCAGTTCAGTCCCATTCAAGTACTTCCATCTAAACCCATCGATTTCAATAGAAGCTGGAATAATTCTGCAGGGCAAATCACTGCACTCTAAGCAAGAGTGGGATAGGGGGGTACAGTTTATTTCCTTCCAACTTCTACAGCAAAAGCCCATCCTTTAATAAAAATCACAGCATTAAGTTGTAGACTTTTCTCCCTTTTTTTAAAATAAAGAAGCTCTTCTTATACGCCAAGCATGATGTTTCATTGAAATGGCACAATGAAAGTGAAGGTGCTGGAGAGAAGGAAAAGGCTTATTTCCTTCTGCCTCAAAAGAGGAGGCTATGAAGGCAGTTTCTACAACCAGAAAATATATGTGCTTGTGCTAAAGGGGGTGGGGGGAGAGGTGCTGGTGGGATGAAACTCTCCCAACCTGAGGAACGGAGCAAAGGGAAGAGGCAATTTCCATCCACCCCCCCCCGCACATACACCCCCTTTTTCGGCCATCTCTTACCCGGAGAAAGGGACAACTCCTCTTGCACCCCTCCCTCCTAACACGGCCCTATCTATCCTCCAGCACAAACAAAGGCCGAGCGGGTGGGCAGGCAACGGAGGCGACCGAGCGGGCCACCCCTCCCCAGGCTGAGCCCTACCTTGTTCTTGACCTCGGCGGAGAGCCCGTAAGAGGGGCCCTTGTTGAAGTGGGTCATGGCGGTGGCGACGCCGGGTGGGTGTCCGTGCCCGCTGTGTGTGTGTGTCAGTCAGTCCCGGTGCCAGAGGTGGGAAGGCTGGCTGGTGCTCCCTGCCTGCGCTCGACTGCTCGCTCCGTGCTGCCAGGGGGGAGTGAGCGAGGGCGGGCCGCACTCCAAGCGGGAGGGAGGGAGGGACATGGATCAGGCTGCGGGCCTGCCTGCCTGAGAGGGAAGCCGCCGTCGACGCCTCGCTCCCGGCCGCAGAAAGTTCTAGTCCCTCCCCTGGCCTAGGGCGGCCTTGTCGCTTCCCGCCTCGGTCAGAGTGCATTTTCCTCCTGGCCGCTAGAAGAGTCTTCTGAGGACCCCAGAGAGACATCCACACAACCGACTCCCAGGGGTGAGCTGAAGCACATGAATCACCTCAGTCGGGACAACCAAACTACCCCGGGGGTGAAGTGAGCGCCCCCCTGCCCCGACCTACTTGAGTGGCCGCCTGAGTCCAGACAGCCGAACCATCTCAGGCCTGTGCTCTCTCTTTCCTGTGTGGTTTCGTCATCTGGGCCCATACAGTTGGCCAAACAAGGATAAGGTAAACTCTCGTCCTATATACCTCTGAACATGGAAGAACAAATAACCTCGGGGCAAATCATGATTATTTTAGCCAGGGGTCCTTTCATAGAAAAAGAGCTAGGGGAACTCATTAGCATAACTCATTAGCATATGCCACACACCCTGACATCACCAGAAGTGTGTCATAAGGCCACACACACTGCCCCCAACGGTGCAGCTCCACTGCCGAGCCCCATGAGGGGCCCGGTGGTGGACCTGCAAGACCGGTGGGTGAGCAAGGAAGCCCCACGAAGGCCCTCCCTGGCCCCAGGCAGGGGTGGGGAGAGGTGGGGAGGAAGCAACTTACCCCCCTCTTCTCCTGCCTCCTCCTGGCTGAATGAGGGCCGGAAGGGGCCGGAAGCAGGGGGCGGGGCTTCGTCATGTGCCCCGCCCCCGTACCTCACCCGGGGGAACTGTAATCCCCCGCGATCCCTCCCGAAATGACCTCTAATTTTAGCCCATGGGAGTCTGCCAAAGAATACTAGGGTCGCTGTGCAGAGGCAGGCAATGGCAAACCACCTCTGAACGTCTCTTGCCTTGCAAACCCTATAGTGTCACCATACATCACCTGCAACTTGATGGCAAAACAAGACAAAAAAAATGTGGAAACTGACCTTTGCCCTGGCATAATAATCTCAATACACAACCAAATTATGTTGAAAATTGCTTTCTGGGATGACTTTTGCCATTTGTATAATATTCCATGTAGTAGAGTGGGTTTACTATACATTTGAACTGCACAAGTGATAAAATGTGGAGTAGATGATTATCCATTGGAAATTATAAATCATGATGAGAATTCTATCACGCTTTAATTGCCCATAGGTACTAGAATGAGTTGTCTAAATAAGTGTTTCACAAGGAGCCTGTCAGGTGTAGAGTCACTTTTCTGTAAGGTGGCTTCCACAGTGGGACAGGATTTTGTAGTTTCTCTGTTGCTGGGAAAGTTCTGCTGCAACGGTGTTTCCACATGGTTTCCTTGCAATTCCCCTACTCCAGTCCCCCAGAGGTGGCCACCCCGTTCCCTAGGCCACCAGGACTTTTGAATTTTTTAAAAAAATTGCTCTATCAATATCCTATTGTGAATGTGGGTGTAGTGTTGTGTGAGCTTTAGTTCTGGCTGTCCTCAACCAGAGCCAGGGCCTTTTCTGCCCTGGCTCCAAGCTGGTGAAACTCTTTGCCAAATAACATCCATGCACTGCGAGACCTGTTACAGTTCCGCAGGGCCTGTAAGGCCGAGATGTTCTGCCAGGCATTCAGTAGAGGACAGCAATGGTTCCATCCTAGCATTCCCCCCTACCTGTGAGATAGCAGTGTTACTGCCTTTTCTTGCACCATCTCCAGCTAAATTTCTCTGTTACTGGTTTTAACTTGTTTTTAATTGATATTTATGACTATGTTGTACACCACTCTGAGCCCGGCTTGCCAGGGGAGGGAAGCTGAAAAAATCCACTTAAATAAAAATAAATCATAAATAATAAAATAGGTGTTCTGAATCCCAGGTTTCATTTTTTTAAAAGTATGTCTCTAGCTTCTTCCCTTGCAAAGCTATGCCTTTTTTCCTTATATCTCTGCAAGGGAGAGAAGTAGAGACTTACTTTGTTTTAACAAAAACTGAGAGTTCAGAGTACCTACTACACCTATTGTTACAATGGTATGTTGATACAATGATATTCTAGTGCCAATTTTTTAACAAAATGAAAAGCTCTCTCAATGGCGGGGAAAAGAAATGGCTGCCATGGGGCAGGGAAACTGGCTGCCGTGTGGGCGGGAAAATCCAAATTTCCCCACCAACATAGAAACCATTCAGGCTTTACTGTGATCTTTCCCAAAACTTCTTTCTCAAAGCAGGTTAGAGAAAGACTGGAGAAAAGCCAGGGAAACTCCCAGTGGTGCATGAATGCATTGGTAATTCCCTTTGATTGGCAGGAGAAATTGAGGAGGGGGGAGGGGAAAGGTAAAACTGTAGAGTTTTTGTGAAAACCTAGAGTGCCCTGTGTAACTTTTATTTTCTATGACATGGGTATTCTATTTAACTTTTATTACTTGTGACTGAGTGTAAATGATTTATGCTGGTCAGACTGTATTGAGGCCGTGGTGGCTCAGTGGTTAAGATGCTGAACTGGAGACCGGAAGGTCTGTACCTCGGCAGTTCAAGACCCTAGTGCTGCGTGACGAAGTGAGCTCCCGTCTCTGGCTCCAGCTCCTGCCAACCTAGCAGTTCAAAAGCTAGAAATTGCAAGTAGATCAACTTTGGTGGGAAGGTAACAGCATTTCGTGTGCCTTGGCGTTTAGTCATGTCAGTCACATGACCATAGAGAAGTCTTCGGACAGCACTGGCTCTTCGGCTTGGAAATGGAGATGAGCACCGCCCCCTAGAGTAAGATTCGACTGGCTTTTGAGCAAGGGAAACCTTTACCTTTAGTCCATATTAATACATCTGAATCTGAAGTGGTGTAGATGCGCTGGTGTGCAGTCCTGGCATGCCAGGCCTCGCCCGCCCCCATGGCTCCTGAGGGGTTGCGGACTGTACTCTGGCAACCCTACATGCACCACAATACTGTGGGGAAGCAGGAAAAAAGCCCCTAAGCATTGAACTTGGTGTAGGTAACCCATGCACTTTAAAGCTGTAGGCAAGATCTAGCCAGGAAGACTCAGGGGTACAGCTAATTCAGGTGTCCATCACACGTGGTACAGTAGTTAGAGTGTCAGATGAGGATCTGGGAAAACCAGGTTTGAATCCCCACTCAGACGTGGAAGTTTCCTGGGTGACCTTGGATCAGTCACATACTCTCAGTCTAAACTACCTCACAGGGTTGCTGTGAGGATGCAGTGGAGAAGGAAACTGGGGGGCCTGGAAAACTGCCCTAAATGCATGTGATATACTTCTGAGCATCTGCAGAGTACCCTTTCATTTCCAAGGCTAGGAAAAATAGCTTCCAGGTCAATATTCTATGACTAAACACCTTTCACTTTTGATGTTGGGCTCAAGGGTACTCATAATAACACAGAGATGTGCGCATAGAAATGAACAGAAAGGGTAAATTGGGCAGATGGCTATTGGAGGGGCAATGGAGAAGAAGGTTTTATTGAAGAATAGCCATGTGCTGGAAGCAGGGGCAGACTAGCCATTTAATGTATAGGGAAAGTTCCCACTGGAGGGCTACTGACAAGCCAGAAACAAGCAGATCCAAGCCTCAGTAGCTCTGCCTGTGGCAGTCTAGGAGGAAGCAACTGGTGATCTGACACCCATTGCTGGACAAGTCTGAGCTGAATGGCCATTGCAGTGCTGGCCTGAAGCACATTGTCTAGATTTCTTTCAGGCCATTTTAACTTCTTAGTCCACCCCAGGAAGAAGCAAATTTCAGACTGGGTTATTGCTGAGAAGGGACTAAAGAGATTGTGAGCGAAATAAGCAATTCTGACAATGCAATGTGAAATAAAAGGTATTTGGGGGGGGGGAATTATGGGAACATATTGGGAACTATATGTGAAGATCCTGGTGTCATGGGATAGCCAGAGGGAGAATTGGCAATTGTTGACTGCTGGAGAGCAGTCTGCTCATCACTTCTGCCAAAAAGAGGAGAAACATCAAGAGCAGCTAAGAATCCTTGGCTGTTCAGACTTTCTTTTTAAAGCAACGTTATGGAAAAATAAAATGCAGGAAACTTTCCTTTTGGAATTTGAAGCAGCCACTAATTTTTAACACATGGTGCAGAGAGATACAGATGCTTGTTGAATAAAAAGAAGCTATTGCTTATGGATCAGTGGCTGTGCTGATTTCCTTCCTGCCTTCTCAGTGGCCAAGTCCAAACTAGACACACTCTCTTGGTAGTTTAATCTTCAGTTAAATAATCTATATGATTGTTATTCACAGGGACTAGTGATTTTATAAGCAAGGATGCTACTTTTTTTCTGCCAGGGCACCTGTGCAACTGCACGCCAGGCATGAATTTGCATAAAACTGCTCAGATTTCTGCATGCACATTTCAGAGCAGCAGATCTCTCTTTGTTCTGTGTAGTGTGAATCTGATGGGGTGCTGGAATGCCCCTATTAGAAACAGAGTTGAAGTACTAGACTAGGGTGTAGGTGATACTAAATCTCAGTGGAAATGCTCACATGAGGGAACATGTCATTGTAAGGTTGAGCCTTCTTTATGATGAACTTGGTCCTGCTCTGTGTTTGATGGTTGCATGTTTGTACACTTTATCTGAGAATGGAAGAGTATTCTCACGTCATTTCACTTTAAATACTTTGGTAGACACAGTGCCTATTAATAGTTGCTTTTTTTTGTTGTTACACCAACATGTATTTTAAGTGCAGGGTTACCCAGCTTTCATTCTGTGAAGTATGCTGACAGATTTCCTGTTTCATCATTTTATTTAATAAGATTTTCATCTGCTTTTTTTAATGATTGCTTATACAGTACTACAAGGCACCTGTGTTTTGACGCATTTTCTTTTTTTTTCTTTTTTTTTAAATAACAATTTTTTATTAAGTCAACAACAAACTTATATAACACAAAGGAATACCACAAGATACAAAACCACAATCAGTTAATTTACATTGCAAGTAGTTCAATCACATATGATGAAATACTTTAACATATTTGGAAGGTACTTTGAATTTGGGTGTTTTGGAATTAAACACAAACTCTAAGAAAGGAAACCATTTCTTGTGGAGTGAGGAGCTGTGTGTCGAGGTATTTCTTGGGGAAACCACCTCTGACAGTTTATCCATTATATAGTACTCCCATATTTTCAGTCGCCATGCAGAAAGGGTTAGTTTGTTGGTTGATTTCCAGGAGCCAGCGATTGTTACCTTAGCCGCTGTCAACATAACTGAAATGAGATGTTGACTATGTGAAGGGATGTGTGGCGCGTTCCACAGATCAAGAAGTATCAGTTCGGGTTGTAAGGGTATCAGATGGCCCCATGTTGGGCTATAAACTAGAGGGAAGTGAGCTGAAAAATTACAAAACTCTGATTTTCTAGAGCAGAATGTAGTGATTCCTCAGTATCACAAGTCAAAACAGCAAACAAACTTCTACAAGGCTGCTCCTGTTTCATTGGCCTTGTCTTAAACAATTGTGGCCTAAAATATTATTTATTTATATAAAACATTTATTAGCCACCTTTATACCTTGTGGAACTCAAGGCATCTTACAACTGGATTCATCTTATAATTGGATTCAGGTTGTTGAAACTAATTATATAATTGTTTTTCACATTTCTATTCCTTATAGTTGTTAGGCAGGTGTTCTCTTAATTTTGTAGAAGTCTCAGTTTAATTTTTTTTATTTTTTATTTTAGATTTATATCCCACCCTTCCAAATGGTTCAGGGCGGCTAACATACGGCGAAAGCTGGATCAAATAGATAAAATACAATAAAACAGCGTTTAAAAAACCACAAAAAATTGATGCAGGTGATGTGAAAGATATCTACCTGGCACCCTCAAGTGCTGCCGCCAGTCAGACTAGACCAGGAATCCCCAGCCTTTTTGACCTTGTAGGCAACTTTGGAATTCTGACACAGTGTGGTGGGCACAACTAAAAAATGGCTGCAACAGGACGTGGAGCCAGCCCCACACATACAGACACACAGAAAGCAAGCCCAAGTGCCTGGGACAAGAGAACTAATTTTAAAAAATACATTTGGAAAGAATAAGAGAATAAAACCAACAGTGGTTATTTTCATCTGTACAGCCAATCAGAACTCCAGTAGCCAACTGGGCAGTGGCCCCATTTGACCCCACCCATTCCTAAAAACACTTGGTGGGCACCAGGAAAGGTGTTGGCAAGTGTTTGGGAACCCTGGGATAGACCATACTGATCCTGACAGACCAATAGTCTGTCTCAGTGTGTGGCACCTTTATGTACATTCTAATATTTAAATATTTCACCATGTTATGTCTCTGCATGAAGTTTCAGATACTAACAACACAATTGCACATTACGAGTACTACTAAATTAGGACTATTGTCTTCTATGCTGAAACTTATTTTCCCTTCCCTTTCTCCTACCAGTTCCCCAATGTCTCCTGCTCCTTTCTCTTCCTTTCACTTTTCATTGTCTTCTCACTGCGTACTAGGAACCTTATGTTACAAGTTTGGAATAAAAGTGTGGGAATCAGCATTTATTGGAATCTGTCATTCCCTATCTGAGTGGAGTGTTTTTGCGCTCATACTCCTTTTCTGCTAAAAAAGAGTTCTGTCTCTTTCACTACCATTCATCAATGTCACTTAAAAAAAAGAAAAGGAGGCATATGCTTCAAATGTTTTTCTAATGAAAAATAAGAATTTCAATTTACAACAAAATTGTATGTTATAAGAAATCCAAATGCTTTAAGAAAATTATTTCAGTTGAACTTCAAGAATCTAGCTTCTGCCTTACTAAGGTTGTGCTGAGTTTGATCTGAGCATCAGAAATACAGAACAATGAAATGAGTACAACAGACAAACACACATTGTCTGGCATTAATTATTCCATGACTGAAGAGAGGCAGGCTATATGTTCAATAAGTAAACAGATAAATATTCAGCAGCTGCCGCCACTCTGTTTTAGAAGCACACATAACATTACATATTCTAATTATTTATTTAAATATTTATACTTTTCTGCCTTTTCTGTTCCGCCCAGTACAGCTTACAAACAAAGCCACAGGGCCAAGTAAACACGATTTAAAAACATAATATAAAATTATGATATAGAACCATAGGTTCCAAAAAACAGCAGCTAGTGCATGAACTGCAGATTAGGGAAAAAATCTGTATGTGTCTAAATGAAGAAGAAGAAGAAGAAGAAGAAGAAGAAGAAGAAGAAGAAGAAGAAGAAGAAGAAGAAGAAGAAGAAGAAGAAGAAGAAGAAGAAGAGATTGGATTTATACCCCACCCTTCACTACCCAAAGGTGTCTCAGAGCGGCTTACAAACTCCTTTCCCTTCCCCACAACAGACACCCTGTGAGGTAGGTGGGGCTGAGAGAGCTCTGACAGAAACTGCTCTTTTTCAAGAACAGCTGTGCCAGAACTATGGCTTGCCTAAGGTCATCCAGCAGGTGCAAGTGGAGGAGTGGGGAATCAAACCCGGTTCTCCCAGATTAGAGTCCGCATACTTAACCCCTACACCAAACACCATAAGGTCCTAAGAAAAAGTCCAGCCTTGGTGGCTTCTGGATCTTCTTTGGGAGGCTGTTCTACAGCACAGAGTCATCAGTTGAAAAAGGCAGAACAGCCACCCAAAGGGTGGGGGGAGCTCACAATAGGAACTGCTGTGGTAGACCACAAGGGTTGATACAGATCAGTCTTCCTTTTCAAACCTATTGCTTTTCTTACTGTATACTATACATATATAATACTTTTAAAATAGATTTCTATCTGTAGAGTGCAATACAGTTACATGTTTAAGCTCTCTTCACCAACTATGAAGGAGATTTCCTTTTTTAGGCAATGAAAACTGAGATTAGCATACTTTCTGTACTGAGTGCTTTAAAAAAATACAAAAATATTACAAGGCGGGTGATACTATCACAAGATTTGGCAGTACTAAGAAAACTATGTAATCCACGTTTGATGTTTTGTCATTCATAATAAATGCTAACAGAACACATTTCTTGCATTGGATCTAATCTATTCCAACTTGTTCTACTAATCAATAAAACAATAAAGAGAATGAGAATAAGGTCAAGTGTGAGCATCTTTCTATCTACCAGATGTAATTTGCTTTACTTGCAAGATGTAAAGGCAGAAGCTAGATTCTTTAAGATCAATTGAACTACATTTTCTTAAAGCATTTGGATTTCTTGTAACATACAATTTCATTGTAATTTTTTTTTATTTCACATTGAAAAGGTAGATGGTAGAAGAGGTATTTGAACTCTTTTAGGAGGGCAGAATTGCTCGGGGTCAGTAGCCAACAAACCACCTAAAATAGGAGAGAAGCAAATATTGGAGGTGGAACAAAGTAGGCAGGAAAAATCAAGACATCATCTTGCTGGGGGCTGGATTGCAGAGAGGATGTTCAGGACCTGGAGATCATTAAGCAAAATGGTTTATCCACAGTAGTACTACCAATCAGCGTATGATTTCCTGGTGGTTATTTCAGGGTGTGGGGTCTTGAGAGGCTGCTAGCTAGTCATGGATTCTTGTACAGCAGCACCTATACAGTAGCTGAAGCCCAACCATTTCCATAAGAACACTACAGTTGCTTCAAGGTTGATGTATTAGCCCTCTTGGAGGCAGCACTGGGAGAGTGAACTATACCTACTGAGAATGAATCACAAACTGGAATTAAGATTGCCAGGAGAAACATCAACAACCTCAGATATGCAGACGGTACCACTCTAATGGCAGAAAGTGAATAGGACCTAAACAGCCTCTTGCTAAGGGTGAAAGAGGAGAGTGCAAAAGTTGGCTTGAAACTCAACATCAAAAAAAACTAAGATCATGGCATCTGGCCCCATCACTCCTTGGCAAATAGGTGATCGTGGAAGCAGTGACAGAATTCATGTTCCTGGGATCCAAGATCACTGCAGATAGTGACTGTGCAGCTATGAAATTAAAAGACGTCTGCTCCTGGGGAGGAAAGCTATGGCAAACCTAGACAGCATAATATAAAGTAGAGATATCACCCTGCCAACAAAAGTCCATATGGTCAAAGCAATGGTATTCCCAGTACTAATGTATGGCTGCGAGAGTTGGACCATAAGGAAGGCTGAGCGCCGAAGAATAGAGGCGTTTGAATTATGGTGCTGGAGAAGACTCGAGTTCAAATCAGTCAATCCTAAAAGAAATCAACCCTGACTGTTCCCTGGAAGGCCAGATACTGAAGCTGAAGCTCAAATACTTTGGTCATGAAATGAGAAGGGACCATTCACTGGAGAAGACCCTGATGCTGGGAAAGATTGAAGGTAAAAGAAGAAGCGGACAGCAAAGGATGAGATGGTTAGGCAGTGTTATTGATGCAATGAACATGAAATTAAGCAAACTCCAGAGCACAATGGAAGACAGGAGGGCCTGGCGTGATGTGGTCCATGGGGTCACGAAGAGCCGGACTCGACTGTGCAATTGAACAACAACAACATTGAGAATGGTTCACAGTGGCATACGTCATGGGGTTGGAAGGGCCTTTGTAGGCCATTTAATCACCAGGAAATCCAAACCTAGAGCATTCCCAACAGATGGCTGTCCAGCCTTTGCTTGAAAACTTCCAATGAATTTCACCACCTTGAGTTAATTAGTTGCACCGTTCTTACCTAATTTCCCCTCCTAATTTTAACTAAAAAGTACCTTCCTGTAAGTTAGGCATATTAGAACTGGTCTTGCCCTCTAAAGCAGGAGAGAACAAGTATTTCTGTTTTACCACAGTATTTTCTGTTACTTCCTAATTTCTTTCCCTCCCTTATATTCTAACTTTAAATAACTTCCTTTCAGTTTGTTTCAGTGAACAGCTTACAGTTTTATGTGATTAAATATTCATGTAAAATGTTTAATGGTGGGTAGTTTTGCTCTTACTGAACTGGAACAGAGAAAGTTGATATATAGTTACAGAATATCCCATTCCTTCCTCCCCACCTTTTCCCAGAATCTTTCAACCACGTAGACTATAAAGGAATCAGTTAAGACTTTTAAAACCCAGGGGAATTATGTTGCTGTAGAGAATTACTCAACATTTGATATCCAAATTATACAAAGACCTAAGAAAACTATCCCTCATGACAAAGAGCTGATACCAGCTGAATTTATTTCCTTTCATTGGATTGGAAAAACACCTATTGTTAAAATTTTATGCTGGACATTAAATTACCTGATAATGGAAGGGGTTGGGGAATTTCATTTTAGAGAGGATTTGTAATGAAATATGTCACCTCTAGAGTGTTGGTTTGGATTTAGCTCAGACTGCTGGTAAGCATTTTCAAACTTTATTCCAAGGAAATTCACAGTTCCACAAGAAGATTATTAAGTGTTCCACGACGAGAGGATCAGTAGCGGAGGACAAGCTCCCTTAAAAGATAGTGTTAACTTTCTGCTGCAGTGTGTGGCCAAAAGCAATCATAGTTTGTGCAAAAACATGTTACAAGAAAATCATAAATGTTGAGGTCTTGTTTTGCCGTAGAATGCCCTCCAGAATTCTTTGGTTCTGTGATAGACATGGAGGAGTTCCTCAGCTAAGAAGAGGTTCCTGGAGGATAAGAAACCTCTGTCCTACACCGTAGTCCAGGGATGTCAAACCTAAGGCCCGTGGGCTGAAACTGGCCCACCCAGGGCTTTAATCAGGTTTGTGGCTCTATTCTCCACCCCCACCAACTCCCATGCCTGTCTACACCCTTCCAAGGGAGATCGGGGCTGTTGAACTTCCCAGCTGGCTGGGCCTTGTCTTTGCTGGTTTCTCCTCCAGCAGGAAACTCTTCTGGGCTAAAGCACAAAAAAAGTTGCAAAGAAAAAGTGGAATGGATTTTCCTTTAAGGTCTCTAGGCCCAGACAGACTACTCTAGAACTGGAATGACAGCCCTCAGAGTGGAATGATGGTCCCTGAGAGTAGCAGCTGCTTTCTGGGAATGGAATTCCGCTCTGGGGGCTGTCATTCTAGTCCCAGAGTAGTCTACGTGGGCCCAGAAACCCTAATGGAAAAATCAATTCCGCATTTTCTTTGCAAGTTTTTTTGAGCTGCAATGTATTTCAGTGGAGTGGAGGTTCAGTTTACAGTGTTTGTATGCCAGCTGAAGTTTCTTGTTCATGATAAATGCTACTTCATTTGTTTTCTTGGTGTCATGTCCTGAATGGTCGACAGTAAAATCCTTAGATTGGAAATAGCCATTGTTTGTCCAGTGTAGCTCTCTGATGCCAAAGAGGTCAATTTTCAACCTTATCATTTCTTGTTTGACAATCCAGTTTGACCTGACTCATTCCTCTGACATTCCATGTTCCTGTTCTTTGTATCTCTGTACAGTGCAGACTCTTGCTTTCACCTTTGGCTGTATCAGCAGCTGGGATTCCTACTGGATGTGTCAGGCATGTCATTAATACCTTTTGGCCTGGTGGTCCCACCATTGGGCACCATGTCTGATACTTTTGAGAGCCTTTCCATAACATTTTCTTGGCGGACTTTTCCAGAGTAGGTCACCAGGTCTTTCTCCAACCCTCCCCATTCATCTGGGTTTGGGACCGGCATGCACACAGATGTACACGGCTGGGTTACTATTTAGAGTAGGGAAGACTATCCCCCTATTTTACTTTTTCTTCCTTCCCAGTGCAGACATAAAACTGATCAAGCTCTTATTTTATTATTTATTTCTTTTGTTTATTTCTATCCTGCCTTTCTACCCAGTGGGGACACACAGTGGCTTACATCATTCTCCTCACCTCTGTTTTATCCTCTCAACAAATCTGTGAGGTACTTTAGCCTGAAAATGTGTGACTGATCCCAGGTCACCAAGCAAGCTTCCTTGGCAGAGTGGCAATTTGAAACTTGAGTTTTCCAGCCTGTAGTCCAACACTTTTAACCACTACAGTGCAGTGTAGGCTCAAGCAGAGTTGTACCCTTCTAAGTCCATTAAAGTCAAAGAATTTAGAAGGGTGTAACTCAGTTACACTACTATTCTATCCAATATCATGCACACCCACCCACAACTGCCTTCTTTTATTCTAACCTGGGTTATAGAAAATGATGGTGTATACATGATGCTGAGGATGGATTAAGAGGTGACCTAGGTGGCAGCCTGGGGTACCAAGCTTAGAAGGCATAACCATCAGCTGCTAAAAGAAATAGTATGTTAAGTTATCTTTGCTTGTGCAGCTGGCATTATTGACCTGCATGCTTAGTCTTGTGTTAATTTTTAAAAATATATTTGTAAGAAAAGTTACATCTGCCTCCATTGAAAAATGGTGTGCATGTGAGCAGTCATGATGTCATTATAATGAAATATTACGAGATTTATTTATTTTATTTTTTTTAATTTAACTTTAGACTTGATATACCGGCCTAACCCCCGGGGGGGGGGGGTCCTCTGGGCCATAGGTTGCAGACAGCAACCTTCAAGCAGAACTATTTAGAGTGTTGTTGTTAGCCATTCAGTCGTGTCTGACTCTTGGTGATTCTATGGGCCAGCTCCCTCCACGTTTCCCGATATTGTACTGTTTCTTTGAGTTGTTCCATTCTCAGGCTGGTATCGGCTTTTATGGTGTCTAGCCACTGTGTTGTTTGGCGGGCCGGTTTTCTTTTGCCGCTAGCCAATCCAAGCATAATTGCTTTTTCTAGTGAGTTCTTCTGCATGACATGGCCAAAATAATTCAGTCGCAATTTTATGATTTTTCCTTCCAATGACATGTCTGGTTTTATGTGCTCCGATGCTTGCTTGTTTGTCACCTTTGCTGTCCAAGGAATGTGCAGGAGCCTTCTCCAACACAACAGCTCAAATGAGTTGATTTTCCTCCTGTCTTGCTTCTTCATGGTCCAACTTTCACAGCCATGGGTTGCTGTGGGGAACACAACAGCACAGACTAATCTGCATTGGGTTGCTAGGCTGATTTCCTTGCTCTTCCATATTCGATTCATGCTCATCATTGCTGTGCGACCCAGCGTGATTCGACGTTTTATTTCTGGACTGCATTAACCGTTGTGGTTGATCTGTGATCCTAAGAAAGTGAATTCTTCTACACATTCGGTCTCTTCATTGTCAACTATTATTTTGGTGTTTATTTTCTTCTTGGTGGTCATGAACTTGGTCTTTTTGATGTTTAGGAAGAGGCCAAACTTCTCATTTTCCTCTTTGATTTTCTTGATCAGGTATTTCAGGACTCCTTAAGTTTCCGAGAGGAGGGTTGTGTCGTCAGCATATCGAAGATTGTTGATATGCCTTCCGCCAATCTTTACCCTGATTTTTGTCTCTTACAGCTCTAACTTCCTCAAGATTGTTTCAGCATACAGGTTGAATAGGAAAGGTGAAAAAATGCAACCTTTTCGTACTGCTTTCTCTATTTTGAAACAATCACTATCTCCATATGGTGTTCACAAAGTGGCTTCCTGGTTTGTGTACAATTATATTAACTTGACAGATGTGCTGGTACCCTCAGGTCTTGTAGGGCTCTCCATAGTTTGTCATGATTGACACAGTCATAGGCTTTCTTGTAATCGATGAAGCATTATGTCATGATGTCATTATAACGAAATATTACGAGATGAATATGTATCAATAAATTATTAACACAATGCCCAGTTATCAACTTGTATATGATAGGGATAAATCATGCATGCACATGGTGCATCAAAGTTAGGAAATGGTACTTAAAAAACGAAGGCATTCAAAACAGAAACATCACTGTAATAAATTGAAATTGAAATTGAAAACGAAGGCATTCAAAACAGAAACATCGAGGGTGCTCCTCAACATTCTAATAGAGTAGAGATGCCTGCAGATGATTGCCATTCCATTCTGAAGCACATTTCAGGACTTGAACACACAGTGAATCTTGAAGATGTGACTTGAAGGATGGCAGGCAAGGCTTGTGTGCACAGCTACCAAATAAGGGAATTACCAGGATATCTGCTTTTACTCTCTGCAGGTGTTTGCCTCAGTTTCAAAGTACTGAAGGCTGATACCCCATCTACTGTTAGAAATACCAGTGAAATTATAAGGAGGCAGTATGGATACATGTAGTCCCCTACTTCACATTGATGTTTCCTTGGGTTAATGAGTGCTAAGCCTCAACCATGGAACCCAATTTGTGACGTCAGGATCACGCCACAACCAAATGAAGTATAATCTTGCTGCATTCTGCTTTAGTAAACACAGCTGCCAGCCAGGCATATTTGAACACCCACATTTCTGCTTAACGAACCAAGCAATGGGTTTACTTTGATCCCTACCAGAATGGCAGCTATAGTGTAGGAGGCCATGCCAGTAGGCTTTTAACTAAAAATAATTTAATGAGAAGCCATTAGTTAGTTGAGACAGACCTTTCTGAAGCTTATACCAAGGCTTATACCTCAGCCTGAAAGACTTCCCTCGCACTGATTGCCATTGGTTTCTGAGTCTTGACAGCTGGAGATGTGCTTTGTACAGTTCCTAGGCCACTCTTACCAGTTGTTGACAATTCTGCCTCAGTGAATCATATTGGATTTGTTCCCCTTTTTGGCTTCACTTGCAAATTCAAGTGCCAAGTTTGAGTTCTGAATCTCTACTCTATTCCCCCCCACCAGTCTATATACTTTTAATTTAGATGTATGGTTGACGAAAAATATATACACCACCCAAACAAAGCATTGTTGTTGTAATTCCTGTCCTTCAGTTTACTTGAAGGTATAATTAAGGGCTGATGGTATTTTACAGGTTGGTAGAATGGATATCACTATAGCTCACTACCCACATTTGTTTCTGTATATTTTAAGAGGTTGCATCTTGCCAAAACCAGGTCATCCAGTGATTAAGTTTGATTTATCTTACATACCAACGTCAGCCACTAAGTGTATATCATCAGGACCCTGTTTAATTTATAGCAGAATGCAAATTCTGCTGTGTCAGCCTTTCTAAAAAATACATTAGCTAAAAGAGAATCCAGTAATTTACTGTTACCAGTCCTGCAGGATGGAGAAGAAGAGAGCTAACAGGGATAACTATGAAACAGCTAGTTTAGAGGCAGGCAGTAAAGAGCAGCTGTGGAAAGTAGCTTTTTCTGTAAAGGCTAAAAGATACACACTCCTTTCTCAGAATTGTCACAACTGTTTATTATTAACATCTTCTTTGTATTACTTAAAAGTCCTAAATGGCAACAGGTAAAGCTGTTGTTTATTATCTCCAATTGGTGGAAAGCCTGTTTGGTGTAGTGGTTAAGTGTGTGGACACTAATCTGGGAGAACCGGGTTTGATTCCCCACTCCTCCATGGAGCTGCTGGATGACCTTGGGCAAGCCATAGTTCTGTCAGAGCTGTTCTCTCAAGGACAGTTCTCTCAGAGCTCTCTCAGCCTCATCTACCTCACAGGGTGTATGTTGTGGGGAGGGGGAGGGATAGGAGTTTGTAAGCTGATTTGAGACGCCGAGTGAAGGGCAGGGTATAAATCCAACCTCCTCCTCTTCTTCTATGGAACAGAATTGGTTTTGAAACTGGGGCTTGGATGTTTTTCAGAGAGGTGGCTTGATTAGCCTGCCTCTGTGTTCTGCCTCTGGTATTCCTTGGAGGTTGCCCTTCCAAGTACTTGCCAGAGTCAGCCCTGCTTAGCTTCCGAGATCTGACAAGATCGGGCTTGCCTTGGCTATCCAGGTCGGGGCCACAGTAATAATTTTTTAACACATAACTTTTCTTAACCTTTATCTAACACTTATAAGAACAATTAGGTAATAATATCATTTTATTTGTTTGTTTATTTATTGGAATTATAGCCCTCCCTCTCCTGTACAACAACACAACAGGGCTCAGAGCGGGTAACAACATAGTTATAAATTACATTAAAAACAATCTTACAAAAATCAATATGATGGCACATATAAAGGGAGCACAGCATAGCGCCCGTTATCCAGAAGGGGAGTAAATATCATGCAGATTAAATAATAAGGGACAAAGGAGGGAGGTCAGTCATGGTGGAGACCATAGTTTGTCCTCACCCAGAAGCCTGGCAGAACATCTCAGTCTTACAGGCCCTGTGGAATTGTCTCAGATCTCAAAGGGCCTGCTTCTCACTTGGCAGAGAGTTCCACCAGGTTGGAGCCAGGGCTGAGAAAGCTCTGGTTCTAGTTGAGGACTGGCAGATACTTTTCGGGCCAGGGATCACTAGTAGGTTGTCATCCATTGAGCATAAAGCTCTTTGGGGGAATGTACCAGGAGAGGTGGTCCCAAAGATACACTGGTCCCAGAGCGTTTAGGGCTTTAAAGGTTAGAATTTGAAAACTATTCAAGTGGAGGAACTGTCAGGTTTTTCTTTCTAATGAGGGATGCATTCAATTAGGTTTCAGTTTGTGGATATGTAGCAGTGATTCTACTGGGAATAGTGTAGGCTGACCTAAATCAGGTTGCTCCAATATTTTGTTAAAATCCTCTCTCCAACCAACTTGTCATTTAATCAATTGATTCCCTAAGAGTAGAGCACACAAAGCTAGCAGTGGATATATAAAATGTTACCATAGGGATGCATCTGTCACCTAAAGGCAGGCATTCATATTATCTTTTTATTAGTGAACAGAGTAGAGCAGAGAGGGGTCATTCATCCAGAATGTGACAAAGACAGAAGGAGAGCACCAGGGAGAACTCCGTAGTGCAGACTAGAAATTGAACACAGGCAAACTGATGTGATGATAATGTTGTGTTATGTGCTCAGGCGCCCTTTTCACCAGGCCAGTGCCCTGTCTTGCAAGCTGCTTGTCTGCTCGTTTTAAGGCCTCAGCTCTGGAAAGGGGAGGGGGCTTGAAGTTTATTTATTTATTTATTTATTTATTTTTATCCCGCCCTCCCCAAAGCGGGCTCAGGGTGGATCACAGGAAACCGAGTCCAAGACTCATTAAAATAAATAAAATCACATTAAAACCATTAAAACAATACAGAGTAAAATTCACACAGGTAGCAGCAGTTTCCTATTAAACCGGTAAGGGCCGCAGGGTGGAATCAAATGGGCCCTTTCAGCAAATTGGGAACTAGAGCGGGGAGGCGAACTAAGATAGACGCCTGCCACTTCACCTGAAGGCCTGGTGGAATAGTTCTGTTTTGCAGGCCCTGCAGAATGATAGAAGATCCTGCAGGGCCCTGATCTCCAGTGGGAGCTGATTCTACCAGGTCGGAGCCAGACTGGTCTGCCCACATTGGCCTCTCTCCAACTTTTAAAGGCCAGCCTAAAGAGGAGACAGGCCCACTCACAGCATCCTGGCTCTTGCAGGAGGGCGGACCTTCCCCTGAGAGCTGGAGAGCTCATTGGTTGGCAGATCCAGCCTCATACTTTCCTATTTTACTTCCTTCCTTCCCTGTCTTAACCCTGATCCCTTGCCCTCCTGATCTTTGTCACTCTGCTGGGCTGCTGGGCAATGTCTATTTTACTGACCCCTGGCTGAGTGGCCCGCTGCAGGGTTCACAGCCACCAAACAGCACAACAAGCTGGCCTCCCTTGCTGCTCAGTTCAGCCTTTAGTGGGAGTGAGGAATACACTCAACTGCTGCATTTTTCAGTCTTTTATATAATTCAGCCTGCTTAATTTAAACCTGCTTTATATGGGTTTTCCCCGTTTCTTTATGCTTTTTACATGCCTTTATAGACTTGTTGCACAGACAGAATCGTGTAGTCGCATAAGTTTTAACATTCCATTTTATACCACTGAGATGTGGTGTTTCTTGGTGTATTCTACAGTGTAGGTTCCTGTGTAGATAAAATGTTTAAGGCTGGCAAATCCCCAGCATCACAGACCTTGAGGCCAATGGGGTGCGGCCTTCTGATGTCACAGTGAATAGTAGTAGTAATGGTAGTACTTCCACATATCACTAAGAAATGTATCACATAATATTTGTGAATGTGTGTTGTCGCGGTAATGTGGCTTTGAAATAGTTGCCACACAAAAAATGGAAATCAGCAAGGTTCAAAATGTTAAATGTAGTTAATGCTACATTGTTGCATCTCATCTGCAATTTTTCTATGCAGTAGTTACCACAAATAGGCATTCATTGAAATTTAAAAGAAGCTGTCAACTGAGCAGGCGAGCAGAAGGCAATGCTATTTTACTTGTTCTCCTGAGAAGCTGCGAATGAGCCACAAAAACTTGAGACCTGGCAAGTCGACATGTGATAGCCTGATGTACACTACCACAAACTTATCAGATCCAGCTCTTGTCCTGATGAAAGCAATTGTATTCA
>NW_015167529.1:426088-461932 GCF_001447785.1 Gekko japonicus | reverse complement strand
AGCAGGAGCTGTCCTCTTAATAGTTCTGACCAATGACCCAGTCCGACTAGGAAGCATTTATTGAGGTCGAACAGCATCATGTGGCCTGTTCTGATTGATTTCTGCAAGGCTTCTTTGTCTGGTCTCCATGCAATTTAAAGTGAAAGCTGTATGGTTGGTGCACAGACCGAATTCCCCTCCCATAATCCTTCAGGTCACCCACTGTGAACTTGGGTACTGACAGAATTCTCTAGAGGAAAAGTTGGTTGTAACTGTAAAAAATAAATATTATTTGAAATTTGTATTTATTTATTAGATTTGTTAGTGTTTTTCAAAATTCAACAACCATAAAACTTTTAAATAAACACTAAAGCATAATAATAGAACTAAAAACTTGAGTGCAAGTACTCAGTTGAGAGTGCAGGCATAAAAGAAACAAGCTGTAAAAGTTCAGTCAACGGCTAAAGTTAAAACTATCATATCTGTTAAAAGCCTTGGAAAATAAAAATGTTTTCACTCCTCAGTGTGGAATACCTGAAAAAACAGGTCCAAAAAACCTCCAAAGGATCCCAAAGCTCTGGAGCAACCAAAGAAAAAAGCCCTGCTGCATGTAGAGGTCAGCTTGGTCTCCCTGGAGATGGAACTTTAAGCTAGACCTCCCCAAGGTGATCTCAGTTCATGGGTGAGAGGGCACTGTATGGAAGCAGATACTCTCTGAAGTAGACTGCCGTTTAGTGATTTAAGGCTCAATATGAGCACCCTAAACCTAGCTCAGGAATAAACAGGACCCCAGTGCCGTTCTTAGTGTTAGTGTAATATGTGTTAGTGAATGCCAAACAATGCTGTGGCCCTTCTACATTAGCTGACGTTTCTGAGGCAGCCTCATGTGGTGGTGTGTAGAGTATGTTAATCTAGAAGTCACCAGGGCATGGATGACAGTAGCAGGGTTTCAGTCTTTCGGCAGAGGACACAGCTGATGAATCAGATGAAGCTGAAACAAGGTACCGCAGGCCACTGGTACTACCTGATAGTCTAGGAGCAGCTCCAAGCATCCTGGATTACCTCTACTTTGCAACCTGATCTTTTAGGGAGAGTGTGAGCTCATCTAAGGCCCCAGTCACACGGGCCAGATAATGCCGGGTGGGGGAGGCGTGGCTGTTTGCCCCGGAGCAAAATAAAGCACGGTAGCCCGATCACATGGACCCCCGAGTCTTCGCGCTTAGGCTGTTCGGTGGTGATCACATGGTGATACTGGAGCATGGCAAAGAAGCGGCGTGGCAAGCATTTCACGTTTGTGCGCATGCGCAGTTCTGCAGAGCAACACTGCTTTCAGTTACGTGTTTGAGCGCATGCGCTTACGAAAAACATCCGGTTTGCAACGGGACGTGGACGGGCGCCGGATGCCACGGGATACTGGTGCTCCCGCAATCAGACGCCCGCCCCTGCCCCGCATTTTCTGGATACTAGTGCACTTTCCGAGGTACTTTTTTACTACGCATCTTTGGCAGGACGCCACGGGTTGGCCATAGGTGCGCTACGCTTCCCAGATGTTGCAGTGTGATCACGCCCCAAAAATCCACCTGACATTCATGCCTTTAGCGCAGCAAATCCTCGTTGTGAGCGGGGCCTAATACAGGTTTTTCAATCTGTCAATAATATGCCACCCAGCAACATCACTTCTGTATTATCTGAATGGAGTAAGTAAAGATTATTAGTTGTAATAGGCATTCTCACATGAAATTACTGTTGTTCAGATTGCAAAACTTAAAGAAGGCTGAGAGGCCTTTTATTTAGAAGTCGGAAGATTCCAGGAATAACAGAGCTCTTGTGTATTTGATCACTTGAAGAGGCCATAAATTGAGTCAGACCATAGCTCCATCAAGCTCAGTATTGTCTGCTCTGACTGGTAGTATTCTTAGAATTTTTTAAAAGGCTGGTTTGACTGTTTTAATTTTCTTGGATTGTTACGATAACAGTATTTATTATAGCTGTTACTCTGGTTAGTGAAGGTTCCTAATGTAAATTAAGATATCTAAGTTAATTAGCAAGTGGCACATGTCTGCTGCATTATCATAACCTAATTAATAAGTATAAGGTAAATGATAAAAGCTTAAATTAAGTGTGTCTTACATAATTTTCATTATTTGAAGAGTCTTAATGTGATGAGTATATTATGAGATGTAATATCATAATAATTCCTTCTAAAAGCCAAATTTAGTCCTTAGATTCCTTGTATGGTATTCCTCATTGAGTTTTTAAAAACACCTTTTAGTTCACTGAAGTAACATCAGCAAAAATATGGCTGATTTTATTTTCTGAACATTTTGTGTGTTTATGGCTGTGATTTTATTATGCTGGTTAGTAATACTGGATTGTACAACTGGAAGTCATTTTTGGAAATCCTTGGATTGAAAGGCATGGTTGAAATACTTTGAAAAAATAATATGAATGGCAATAATCTCCTATAAAGGATAAAAACAAAACAAAGTCTTGACTGAAGACCTATCAGCATATTAAAATTGTGGATGGTTCTGGCTCAGAAAACCGGGGTTCAATATCCAACATTTTGAGATTGGTGGCATTAAAATGGTGCCCCAAATACACCTTTTTAAAAATCCTTTCTTCAATAAAGGCAATGCAGCATGGGAAACTTAGTTTTGTTGGCATACTTTGCTGGAAGCTGTACTATTACTTAGCTACTAACACAGCAGGAGTATTCTGAAGACAGAATCATTGGTTTGAGGAGGCTTTTCATGATCAATTACTTTGAAGAATCTTTTCTCTGTGGGACTCTGAAGCAGCTATGTAAGCTGATCTATCCTAACACATGTGAAGTTTCCATTAGAGAAAGGAAGAAGAGGCACATACAGAGCAAGCAGCCTGTGTCTGCCGCATTATCATAACTTTTCAGTGGCTACAATACTGTATCCTGGTGGTGTCACTTCCTGACAATACATCGGAGTGTGCTGCAAACAAGAACAACAGAAGTGAGCAGCCAGTTCACTTGAGTGAACTTCCTGCTGTGGAAACCCTTTGCTAGTTGTTGCTGACACTGTTCATCCTCTTGATGAGCAAGGCAGAAAGGCAAATGCCAAAGGGAAGAATAAAAAATACTCAGACCAAGCTGCATTTCCCAAGTTAGCTTGTACTCTTAAGATGTCCCTGCAGTGGTCAAATGGGAACAAAGTAGGAGCAACACAGAGAATGATCTGTGAAATTAAAAATGTCCAAATGTTTTAATCTAAGGCAGGCAGGAAGGGAACACCCAGCCCATTTGCTGGATTTAATCAAGGAGGAATGATAGTGCATGGCGGAGCATGACAAAGGTTGATAACTACTGCTTTTACCTACCACTCTGGTGAAGTGGCTTGTTAAGCTGTCATTTTAAAGTATAAAAATCATTGTACTTCTCCAGGGGCCCTCCTAGAAGGTTACAGAGTATCCATCTGAGTCTGTTCCTACTTGATGCCTTAGTATAGGTTGTTGAGACAGAAAATGAAAGAGCATCAGAACACTCAACACCACTGTGAGGAAAGTGAAAAATAAAATAAAACCAGGTACTTCCACAACGACAGCAAGACACACATACATTTTACTAACACAATGTAAGTGCTAGCCGGATCCAGTGTTAATTGCACAAAATGTTTTTCCTCATGAAAGAGATCACCTACTTCAGCAGTATGAGAAAAACTTTACCTCCCTCCTTGTTTAACTAGAACACCCACTGTCGTTTCTCCTGGAGGGATTTGAACTAGTTTTGTTGTTATTCTGTGTGGTCTGAAGTAACGAGAAATGTGTTGCAAATATGTCCACTTTGCAACTAGAGCCCAAATCCACACTTAAAACAGACTTCCACAACGACAGCAAGACACACATACATTTTACTAACACAATGTAAGTGCTAGCCGGATCCAGTGTTAATTGCACAAAATGTTTTTCCTCATGAAAGAGATCACCTACTTCAGCAGTATGAGGAAAACTTTACCTCCCTCTTTGTTTAACTAGAACACCCACTGCTGTTTCTCCTGGAGGGATTTGAACTAGTCTTGCTGTTAATCTGTGTGGTCTATGGGTTGCAAATATGTCCACTTTGCAACTAGAGCCCAAATCCACACTTAAAACAGCCTGAGTGTAAGGATGGAAAGGTTCCTTCTGCCACCTTGCACTCCTAGAATTTGTTGGCTTAGCTTCCACACCTGGCCCTCAAATCTAGACAGTGATCCACACAACAGTAGTAATGGCGAGACAACACTGTTACAAAGTTGAAAGGCACAATGAGATCTGGATAGAGTGAAAAACAAAATAGGAATATAATACAAATATCTAGACTATAGAATTCACAGTCTCAAAATGTGAAAATAGCACTAAGCACTCACTCTTAACACCAGTACTAGAATATTTAAAGTGATAAGTCACTCCAGGCATCCAAACAATATGAAAGTTACTTCATTCAGGAGGGAACGCAAGAGGCCAAAGAAGTAGAGCAAGAGAGAAAGCAGAGATAACTATAGATACTGATCCACAAAGGTCCAGGTGGGAGTTAGACTCCCTTGGCAGGGATCCCAAGTATCTAGGCAGCAAATAATCCAAAAGGGGAAAGTGAAGAAGGGACATGTTTCATGGGTTTATGGGTAACTATGCAGCTGTGCAAACATGAGTGGTTTGGAGCCAATTAACAGCAGATACAGGACAGAGCACACTGTGGCCAAACTTGACAGGACTGAAGACATGGTAGGAGCAGATTCTGGCCTCAGTTGTAGGCCAAGCTGCTGAGTTTAAACTGAAAGCTTTTTTCTTTCCAAGCCTGGAAAGAGGGAAGGCAAAGTGGGTGACCAGGTGTGTAATCTGACTGAACAAGGAGTAGCTCTGTGGTCTTTGGAAAAGTTCCAAACAATATTAAAGAGAGGAGGTTTCCAAGTGGAGAGAAGCGACTTTGACGTGTCTTGGCCTGTTTAGAGCGGCAGTCTTGGACCAGTAAACCTGCAGCCAACCAGTGTCCATAGACTATAGAACAAGAATTACAGAACACAGATCCAAATTGAAGGCTCAGAACTTTGATACCCTGTTGATAATTCATTTTAAGCAGTTTAATCACAGTTGTGATAGCTTTCAATATATTGTATTAGAAGTTGTACAGAGAATTCCTGGAGAAAGGACTGACTTGAGACGACGCCTTTTACATAGAGAAATGTTTTGGATTCACCGGTTGAATAGTGTATCTCCTCATGGACTAAATGCAGAAATGGACCTTTCATGTTTTTTGTAAACCACTATGTGATGTTTCTTTAAGTATACTGCCTCTTATCACCAGTCAGCAATTTGCAAGGTCCCTTTAATTGCACTCTGTTAGGAATCACCAGAGTGAGATGCCTGGGATCCATTAGAAGCTTAGCAGCATATTTGAACCTGAATACTTATTAAGATCAGCATCCTATCTGAATGTATTGTAAGTTACTATTATAGATGGGTTTATTTTTAAAATATTTTGTATTTTTTAATAATAAGAGGAATATTATTATATTGCAGATATGACTTTTTATAAAGCACTTTATGAGCAAGAGAGCTTTTGTACTACTCTGTAAGTAAGACTGTATTTGGATTTTATACTGTTTTTCATTGTTCACATTGTACATATTCTAAAGAATTGTATTTTTGCACACTACAGAATATTTCCTGAGGAAGATCCAATTTTGAAATGTTATATAATCCGGAGACTACGTTGATAGGTTTTTCTTATGATTTGAAGGAATTTGTTTATTGTGTTGTAGTGCTTGTTGACGATAATATACAGAAAGCATCTTCTTTGCAAGTCTTGTTGACTGCTTGATCTATGGGTCAGACTCTCACGACTGTTTCCTTTACATTTGTTCTCTGATTAGGTCGTGATTGTCCACACTTGTCTTGCATAGGAAATCATTCTGTAAACTGAAGCCTCTTTCTGTATTGGCCTAAAATGGAGAAGAGTGGCGCACTCTCTCTCTGCCCCCCCCCAGTTAACTTTTGCTCCAATCATGCCTCCTGCTTATGGCCAGAGGGTAGGACATCCAAGGAAGGTGACCTGGGAGTTTTTTCTCAGCCCCTCACTTTCTTCAGGAAAGGAAAAGGTGAGTTTGGTTTTCAAAAACTGGTTTGTTTTTCAATGTCCCTCTGCTTTTTCATTTTTAAAATATTGTTGTTGCCAGGGTGGCAGTTTGTGGAGGAAAGGTAATGAAATTTTATATGGACTATATGCTTACTGTGAAATTTTATCATTTTAACGTTCAGCTTAATTTACAGAGGAAGCATCCCCTCTCCAAACCATAGGCTTTTACTTCATCCTCCCCCAAAAGGTTTTGTTCTATCACTCACTACCTTTGCTTAGGGAGTTTTTGTTATAATTATCTGCTAACTTTGGGGGGAAAGACTAATTTATGTTTGAGTCTCAGTGTCATTGACATAAGTTTTTCCCCTTAAAGTACTGCTTGTCTTTTATCAATAATGCTACAGTTGCCATTTCCATCTTTTGTAATTCACAGCTATATGTATTGTACTGTGATCAAACACATTGTGTAAGAGACACAGTGGTTTCCATAGAATGGGATGACTTTTGTTAAAAGAAAAAATGTAAAGGATTCAAATTGAAGATGAAACAATATTATAATTTGATTTACAATGCTGAGTTACCATCTCTACCTCTAAGAAGCTTAAACTCCTCAATGAAGTTTTAACCTTACACCTGTGAGTCTAGGGTTGCCAGTTTCCTGGAGTTCTCCTGGAATTACAACCACAGACTGCAGAGATCAGTTCTCTTGGAGAAAATGGCTGCTTCATAAAATGCAGTCTGTGACATCACATCCCTGTTGAGCTCCCTTCCTTCCCCAAACTCTGCCCTCCTCTCTGCCCCAAATCTCCAGAAATTTCCCCAAACTGGAGTTGGCAACCCTGCCTTTGAGGCATGTTAAGAGGAGAGGTGGTGACAGCCAAGGGCTCACAAGTGATCTTCCTGTCTAAGTGGGTATTTGAGCAAAGTTCTCTCCTGTTTAAGAGCAGCACACCAACACCTGCACTATAGCGGCTCTTCTGGGTTAGTTATTTTATTGTTTTATTACTGATATCAGCAAGAAATTAATGCATTCAGATTTAAAACTCCCCCCTATACGAACCTTTGGGCCAGCTTTGCTCAGGCCACCCTTCTTCTGGGAATGCATTCATTGCAAGCAGCACATACTGCCACCACTTACTCAGGCAGCTTTCTCTGTCGCTGCTCCTACCCCTTGGAATGGGCTTCTGGAAGTAGTCTGGAAGAGTCTACCCCTTACAGCCTTTCAGAAGCTCATAACCATTTTCTCTTTCAAAGGGCCTTCCGGCTGAGGGCTGTACATTTCTACCGGAGGTGGTCAACTTGTCCATGTTCTGAAAAGTTGATTGTTTGCTATGCACACTTTCCCCCTCTCTTTGTAAGCTTCTTTGTAAGCCACCATGAACTTTAGGTGAGGGAAGGATCGAAAGGTTTTAAATTAAATAAAGCAGCCATGGTTTATACTTGTACTCTTTGGTCACAAGTAAATGAGTGCTAGTAACATAACAGAATGCTAGTTTTACTAGTGCTGTGCCAAGATTTATTTTTTTAAAAAAAACACACAGAACCATTTGAAAATTTTTGAAGGAAAAGCTGGTCTTAGTTGATGACATCACTTCACTGAACTGGGTGGGATCCAGGAGCTCCCTTGTACCTTGTGACTCGGACAGTAACTGGGCAGTTTTACCTGTTGGAACAATGTAGTTAAATTCGGTTGAGATCTTCCCACTTTTGTTTGTGATCTGCTGATGCATTTGCACCAGATTTGACCTTGCAGTGGTGTCTGGCCTTTGCAATTTCTTGATGTTAAACAGCCCCAGTTTCTCTCATGGATCTTGGTTGTCCCTTTGGCAAGGAGACACTTTCCCTTCCTTTGGAAAGATCCATCTGTTCCAGAGCCTGTTCACGTGCTGAAATCAGAGAACTTTAAAAACAGATGTTAAACAAGCCTAAACAGGCCAGCGTGATTTCATATTAATTCCAAAAACCCTGGGAAAAGATTTGGTGTAACACACCCATCTTTAAAATTGCAGCACACATCACACCTTGCCTTTGCAAATGCAAAACTTGACAGAAGCGTGCGGCGTGCTCGGGACAGACTTGCAAACCACATTAGGGTTGCTTGCAGTACACCCCCTGATAGCACGATTACGCAAACTGAATTTGCAAAATATATACTGCTGTATCATTTACTGCTGCCTTGCTCTAACGATGTAAATCATCTAACACCTGCTCTAAATACATATATAAATACATCTCTACTACACCCTTTCTCAAAGTTGCTCAGCATAGTGTACTTAGGTTTAGGCCAGTTCTCCCCCCCACACACACATACTTACAAAAGCAGAGTGGAATAATTCAGGTAGAGGCAGAACTATGTACTTGGCAGCAAATATGAGATTCCCATCCCTGTGCTGCTTATCTGTAAAGCAGGGGGAGTGTTTTGCAGGTAGGAGGCATTGGGTAGGAAGGGTGTGTGTGTTTATTTATTAAATTTATGTCATTTATACTCTGCTTTTCTCCCCAATGGGGACACAAAGTGGTTTACATCATTATCCTCTCCTCCATTTTATCCTCACAAGAACTCTGTGGGGTAGGTTTGGCTGAGAATGTATGACTGGTCCAGGGTCACCCAGTGAGCTTCCATGACAAAGAGGGGATTTGAACCTGGGTCTCCCAGATCCCAGTCCGCCACCCTTTCCACTCCACCTCTCCCCAGTGGTCTGTGGGGTTTCAAGTTACATTTACTGGTTATGTGGACAAACAGAATTGGGGAGAGGAGTTACAAAGAAAAGCAGCAGGAAACTGAAAAGTTAAAAATCTCACTTGTACTTTTAGACCCCTGCCTCTTACAATCATGGTATGTCAATGACAAATCTAGGATAGAGAATCCTGCATTTGCCACTGAACAAAGCATTGTGCTTTCTGTGAAGGTTTCTTCTCATCAGTGGATTGGAAGGTGGATTGTATAGCTTGGGCCTCCTCCTTGCTCCATGGGCAGGGCATATGCACATTTTTTTGCAAAGGATTCTACTGTCCTGAGGAGGCGCTCAACTCCCCAGGTCATATCTTGCCAGTCTTCCAATGGAGACAGATCCACCTCTAGTCTCACAATCACATAAGAGATCATTCTCCCCAAAGAACTGTATCGGGAGATGTTGTAAGTCTGAAAAGTAGGTGGTGGTAGGGAACCCTGACACATGTCCCTTTTGATTTACGGAGTTCCTTTCCAATTTCTCCTCTGCTAACTATGGCAGGGAAGGATACTTTCCAATCCACTGATGAGAAGAAGCCTTCGTGGTGAGTCCAGTGTTCCATTCTCCATCAATGGAGGAAAGTATCCTTGTATGGGATACTGAAAAGTTTTATTAGCCTGGTTGGGGGAAAAATGTCAAGAAAAGGAATTTTTTTGAGAAGATTTCTGTCTAAAGTAGCCACAGTGGAGGCAAATTTTAAAAATTGGTTGTGCCTTACCAAAGTAGAGGCCAAAGCCCAAGTCGCTGTCCTACCTATGCATGCTGTGGATACACTGGTAGAGAGGGTTGTGTATGCAGTGGCCACTCTAGCAAAAAAGGCAGTAATGTTTGAGACTGATGGGAGATGTTGATTTGTCGTAAACCATGGGAATGCATGCTCTGATGCATCTTGATAAGTTTTACAATAATGCCATCTTTCCTGTTGCTGGGTAAGAACGTGATCAACAGGAATCCAGACATATGAAACCTTCTCATGTAAATGTGGGGAGTTCCCCAGACCTTTAACTTATGCTAGATCGATTCTGTAGGGTGGCTGGGGTGTCTAGAGACTGAAGACAGACAGATGTTCTAGTCCTTGTGGAACAAAGAATTAACAGATGGCGAGAAAGAGGGGTTGGTACCTAATCCTCCTGAAGGGAGCAAAGCTAATTTCTGAGCCAGAGGGAAGATAGTTCTGAATAAAAAGCTACTTTGGCACCGGTCACACGGGCAGGAAAATGCAGGGGAGAAGCGTGGCTGTTTGCCCCGGGGCAAAATAACGCGCGGTTGCACCAGCAGACGTACCGTGGAGGTCCTGTGGTAGGGGGGAGGTGCCGAGCATACCACAATCCTGCGCCGTGGCAAAGGCGCGGCGCGGCAAGCGGGTGTTTTTTTTCCCCAGACACCAAAGTATGTGCATGCCCCGTTGGGTGCTTGAGCTCATCCCATGGCCAGTTGAAAAAAACAAACACTTTATACGAGGGGGCATGGGCGGGCGCCGGAACTACCACCGGAAACGCGATCAGACGCCCGCCCTTGCCCCGCGGTTACCGGAAACTAGTACCTCCGAGGTACTAGTTTTTAACCGCGCATCTTCAGCGGGAAGCTTTGGGTTCGCCACGGGAGCTCTACGCTTCCCAGATGTGGCGGTGAGATCGCGCCCGGAAAATCCACCTATCTTCCATCTCTCTAGCGTGCCTGATGCTCCGTGTGACTGCAGCCTTTGAATGCCTGAATTCTCAGTGTAGCAGATCACAAGGCCTCAAGCGAGGTTTGAGTAGAACTCTCAACACCCTATGGAGATTCCATGAAAGAAAACTATTCTAAACGTGAGGACTGGCTATGGCTGCTTCCCCTTGGGAAGGCTGTAACCAACTATGGCTAGCAAGTGGGTGTTCTGTGACAGAACAGGGAACCCATGAAGGGTCACTACCTGGCACCAGAGAGAGTTGGTTCTAATGCAGTCTGTGTTGGAGGTAGTGGAGAATATCTAATATACCTACAGCATGTATGCTGTTTTTCATGGGTTGAGAGCTTTCAAAAAGCCAAGACTACCTGGAGACCTCTTCTGGCTAGCCATGTCACTCCAGTGTCCTTCTTTCAATGTCCATTCAAATAGGGGAATCCCATCCCAAAGTAGGATGGAACAGGGGACCCATGTTGTGGTCCATTGGAAAGATCCCCAATGGTTGATGTGCTATCACCACTAGGTTGCAAAACCAGTGTCTTTTTGGCCAGAGGTATATGATGAAAATACCCTTGATTGTTTCTCTTGTATTGTGTTGAACTCCCTGGCTATGGTTGGAGGGTGTAGAGGGGCCCTTGTGGCCTGGGGCCTGAGAGAGCATCCTCACTCTCTGCCTTACCAACATGACCTGTGCTGTAATTTTGATGCATTGTTGTTGGTTGGAGATGCAAGCAGGACCAGGCAGGGGATGCCCTGCCTCCTGGGCACTGCACAGAAGACTGGAATTTTTAGCCCCTCACCCAGATACAGGTCTCACTGACTGAACTAGTCCGCCTTCAGGGCGTAGATCCCTGATGATGTTGAGTTCAATGACAGGAAAGTGGGGCTCTGCCTGCTTAAGTAGAACTGCTTTCTGTCTGAGGGAATGAGACCTGGCAGCTCAGTGATGGTTGACATGGTGTTTACTGTCTGCTGTTGGTGAGGATGATGGTGTGAGAGTCTGCTATCAAGAGCTGGAAGGGGAGTAGCACAAGTGAGATCGCTCTCTGCTGCAACTATTATTAGATGCTGTGCCCTATTTCCATGTTGTGCCGCCTTCTTTGTGTGACTAGGTAATGACAGTGTACACTGAGTAGACTTGGCATCCATGATTCTGCTCGGAGAGTTTTAGGGAGCCACCAACTTAAGGTGCAGCCTACATTGGGAATAATAGTTATGTTCCCTCTGATGCTGCTGCAAGATGTCCCATGAAAAGGCAATGGGCACCGTTAAAAGGGACAAGAGTGTAACTGAAACTATAGCACAATTACTGAGCAGGAGATCATGAGAGCCACTGCTTGCATCAAGACCATCAGATGTTCAGGCATCACATGTCAGAGGGGAACAATTGTTGCCCTGAGATGGAAGTGACTTTTTTCTTTGTGGGTAATAGAGGATTGAGCAGGGGCAGTCAACATCCACAGGTGGATGATAGCCTGTGAATGAGGGTGGCTTTGTTTGGAAGGTCATTGGCTTTTCCCTTCCCTTGATATCCACCAGGACTTCATCTGGTTGTAAGACACAGGCTTCGGGTTCTCTGTCAGAATACTTCAGGCTCCACAATCAGGCTTGGCAAATTAGGCAAAAAAAGCTTTTATTGTCGAAAAAACAACAAAGGCAACCTCAATTAACAATGCTTTAAGGCTAAAGCAAACGTCCTTCAGGGGGTTGCCAAAATACAAAAAAGTAATTAAAATAGCACTTACAATAACTCCACAAGGTAGGAAAACATCCTGCCCACCAAACGCGCGTTATTATTCTCCCCCCACAACTCTTGCTATCTTATCTTTGGAAGGACCTATTAAGCCACTCCCCTCCCTGTCTCCAGTGCAGTTGTTAGTTAAGAGATCCCAGCTGTGCAGCTCTTGCAAAGCTGAGTACTGGCCAGTTCCTGTAAAGACTTGCAAGGTTAATCCTCCCCCTTCTGCCGTCCTTCAGGTATACAAAGTTGCTGTGTTACCGACAGGTTGGTGTCTTCCTTACACTGGTATAGTATCCCCAGAGAATCCAGAGCCTCTGTTGGTCTTAAGGAGCTCCTGCTGGTGCCTGAACAGGTCAGAAGCTAGGACCTAAAGAGATTTCTCGGGCCTGAGTACGGATGCGCTACACAGGTAGCACTTGCTCTGAAGGCAAGGTTGGGGACCTCATGGGCTCTGTAATGGAGTTGTTCCCTTCTGTTGGAGGAATCACTCCTGAAACAGGATGGCAATCAGGCTTACCCTAGAAGAATCTATAGGACTGTCATATACTTGTCAAGGCCTCCTGGACATGCAGAGGCAATAGGATGTGAGGTGCCATCTTGAACCTACCTGAGGGCATCTCTATAGATGGGCTGGTCTGCTACCAGTGTTTCAGAGCAGGAAAGGGTCAGCTGTCCATTCCCCATCCCTTCCAGTACTTTGGCAAAGGAGAGTAGCAGCAGAATATCAGGCATTGGAGCTGGTTGGCAAGAGGTTAGTCCTGCAGAGCCTGAGACGAGAGTGGCCTTCCCCATCCTCCCGATGAAGAAAGCTGGTAGAGGCTAGGCCCGAAGAAATGGTACATTCCCCTGATCACTCCCCCTCTTCCAAAACTGAAGCCATGGAGTCTGAAATGGACTTGGAGTGCAGTGACTCAGAATGGCCAGAAGGGACAGTGTCTAGTTCTAGAGACCCAGGGCAGAAGAGAGTGCCATCTGTTGGCTTAGAAGAAGAGCTAAAGTGGTCATTCCTGAGAGTGGCAGTTCTGGGACTTGGGGAATGGGAGCCAGGCTCGTCTGAGGAATGGCTGGATCTGTGGGATGATCCCCCTTTTAGGAGGAAGGAGGGAAAGTTTAAAAGAAGATCCTTCACCCCTCTGTCTCTGTTCCCCCCCCCAGGCACCTTTCCCCCCTCAGAGGGCTGGGTAAGGGAAGCTCTGTCAAGGATGATGGTGGGGAGGAGAGTCCCTCCCGGTGGTAGATCAAGTTATCTATCCCCCACCCTGCGTGCCTTGGGAGTTCCTTCCTGCAGCCAAGGAAGATGGGGGGAGGACCTTTCAGTGCTAGTACTTACCAGGGTCTCCTGGCCTTGAGTAGTCAATGGGGTGGAAAGCACCAGATCAGAAGAGCTATAGGTAACTCTGTTGATGGGCCCGTCCACCACTGATATTTCTGAGTAGGTGGGGGCTGGCTGTCCGCTCCCTGTTCCTGCCAGTGCCTCAGCAGAGAGTGGCAGGTGAAGTACAGGCACCATTGTTACGGTCAGAAGAACTGTAGGCGGCTCTGTTGATGGGTCCATCCACCACTGGTACTTGGGAGTGGGAGGGGACTGACTACTCCCTGTCCCAGCCAGTGCCATGGCAGGTGAAGAACAGGCACCAATGCTGCAGAGGCTAGTGTTGGGGTCCCAGCGGGACAAGTGGCCAAGCTTTCCTCTTGTGGTGGCCCAACTCCAGTAGCTGCCTTGGGGCATTGTTCCATTTGGGACTTCATATACTTTCCAACACCGCCACTTGTGAGTGAGAGGCGGAGGCAGGTGACTTTTTAAATGTAATTTCCCCTGCATTTTTAGTAAGTTGGGAAAGCTGTGGTAGCTCATCCATCCATGGAGTGGACAGTTGAGTGCCTCCTTGGGATATCAGAAGCCTTTGCAAAAAAAAAAAAATTGTATATGCTCTGCTCACAGAGCAAGGAGAAGGGACCATGCAAGGGTACCTTCGTCTATGTGTGGAGAACGCATGGTTTCTTTACACATTAAATACATACATACCTGGCAGTGGGGGGAGTAGAGTAGATCCTGTTGGCTCACTAGCAACAAGTTAGCAAAAGCTGAGGTCTATCTAGCCTGTCTTTTTCCCTCGTCTTCCTGCAGCTATTTAGCCTGGACAGGGCCAGATGCATGGGGTTGTAGCCTGGGACCTGTGATACTCAGCTTGGCAAACCCATACCAGCCCAGATTTTTCTTTAATTTCATAATTTGGAACTTTCCCCTCTTTTTGTAAGCTGCTTTTTCCAAATTATGATTTTTTAAAATTTTAATATAAAAAACTACAATACAAAGAGGCACTCTCTGTCAACGATTACACGGTGAGTAATAGCATAAAAAGAAACTGTAAAAAGAAAGTCTCGCTTAGGAAATCTAGACTAACCAAATACCAGTAACTTTCCCCTCTTTTTGTAAGCTGCTTTGTTCCAAATTATGATTTTTTAAAATTTTAATATAAAAAACTACAATACAAAGAGGCACTCTCTGTCAAAAAACTACAATACAAAACCACGACTCTGTCAACGATTACACGATGAGTAATAACATAAAAAGAAGCTATAAAAAGAAAGTCTCGCTTAGGAAATCTAGACTAACCAAATACCAGTAGCTTGTACTTGGCTTTAGATATAGTTTCCCAATCAAAGATGTCAATGTCTATTTTATCTAAGATAGGGTACCAGATATTTAGAGGATTGGAAAAGTCACTCTCATTTTGGTTATTGGAATGATAAATTGAGAAATTGTCCAACATGAATAGATCCCATACTTTATACCACCACTGAGTTATATTTGGCACCTTAGTATCTTTCCAATACTTTGCAATTAAAATTTTAGCCGCTGTGGAAAGAATACTGATTAATTTTTTGACTTTTCCAGAAGGACCATCAGAGGGCCACAAACCGAGAAGAACAGCTGGCGAAAAAGGTAAGTTATAGTTTGTTAGTCTGTGAATGCAGTCTGTTACTTCTTTTTACAGTTTCTTTTTATGCTATTACTCACCGTGTAATTGTTGACAGAGAGTCGCCTTTTTGTATTGTAGTTTTTTATATTAAAATTTTTTAAAAATTCATAATTTGGAACTTTCCCCTCTTTTTGTAAGCTGCTTTGGGTCCCTCTGAGAAAAGAAGCCTAAGAATGTGTTCCTCTTATGCATCATTGTATTCATGGGTTAGATCTAATCTTCCAAGCCTCCTTTAAGTTTCCTCTTACTGTCCAACATAATGTGTAAGGGGAGTTCATTATGAATTCTGTGTGTAGGGAAGGGGGAATAAATAAAATTCTCTGTACCACACACAATACATGGGCGGAATCTTGGCCAGAGAGAAAACTTGTTTTCTGCCCTTTGACCATGATGACTTCAAAGAAGTTTATAACATTTAAAAAATATTTCTTAACTAGTTCCTCTGCCCCAGTATGCTAGTTCCCATTGCGGAGTAAATGCTTCTTTCCTCACAAAATGAGAGATTTTTTAAAAATGTCCTAAGAACCAAGCAGGGGGGAGAAAGGAAAGCGATAAGATTGGCCTGGACTTGCCTTGCCTATCTGGATGATAGTGTTGAGTGAATGAGGCTTCTCTGCCAATCTGTAGGCTTTGTAAAAGTTTTAATTTATGCTGTAAGCTCTTAAACTGTAAGCCATGTCTGAAAGCTGGAGGGTTCAGAAAAGGCCGTGGGAGCACCCACTGAGTGGCTGGATGGGATCCTTTGGGCTGCAGAACACATTGGGCTTTTGTGTATAGGTTATTTTTGTTGGTTCCCACCCCAGATTGCTTTGGTTTATCTCCTGATCTCTGCATGCATTTTTGTGCCTTTAGATTTCATTTCAGTTGTTTTTCCATGGGTTTTTTTCCAGCTCTTTTGAGACCATGTTTACCCTGATCTTTTTCTGGAAGTTGATTTTGAGTCGGCCTTTTCCTCGTGCATAATGTGTCTATTGGTTATCTTTGTCCCACCTACCACCAGCCCACTTTTCTATGAAGAAGACTTGTTTTTTTATACCCCACTCTTCACTACCCATAGGAGTCTCAGAGCAGCTTACAATAGCCTTCCCCTCCTTTCCCCACAACAGACACCCTGTGAGGTAGGTGGGGCTGAGAGAGTTCTGAAAGAATTGTGACTGACCCAAAGTCACTCAGTTGGCTTCATGTGGAGGAGTGGGGAATCAAACCTGGTTCTCCAGATGAGAGTCTGCTGCTCTTAACCACTACACCAAAGTGACTGGACTGTTGTCATTGTTAAACTACTCCCCCTTCCCCCAAGGCAATTTCTGGGTGTGTTTTTTAAAGGCCATAAAATTAAGAGAACCCACTTAACTGTCATTACTACCCTACAGCCTTATATAGATATTTTAGGGCCATTTTTTAAAAAATAAGGGGGTGCTCTGACACCACCGATAACAACAGCACCTTCCCTTAAAATCCTCATTATTTTTAAACTACGTGGAGAAGGCACAGGGCAGACATGTGGAAGAACCCTGCCCAAACCAATTCCACTGCTTGTGGATCAACTCCCAAGGAAATCAGGAGTAATTCAGGTGTGTGGAAAGTCATTAGGAGACATAAAACCCAAAAGCAGCATATATATATGCATTCCCAAGGAATCAAAAGAGGTTTAACCATAACATACAATGCATCATCTTTATTTACCAAAACAATATGCAACTCTGCAGAAAGTCCTGATAACATATCCCTTATTTGAGTTACTAGGACAAACGCTAATACCTATCAGTAGAAGCCAGGGTCAGGTTGTTCCCAAGGATGTTAAATGCTGACCAACACACACAGCACAGAATTCTTCCCAAGAAAGTACTTTTATCAGCTTCCATTCAGTGCAGGGTTTGTAAAGTTTATTGTGGAGATGTGTTGCTTAAATTATTCCATTCCAATTAAACCAGCCCACAAGAATCTTGGACAGTTACTCAAGACTTTGGATCCTTATTTGCACACCTGCTTAAATGGATGAGGGAGGATTTAATGGAAACAATTAAAAAGTAACAGTGAAGAAAACAGGTTTGCAAATTCACTCTTGAGTGGAAATACTTTATGCAGCAGACAGACAAGATTTTCAAATTCACGCAGCATTTGCAGTTGCTGTTGTGGTTTTTAAACCCAGGAAGAATACTGAGAGCCAATAAATTAGTTTGGACTGTCAAAAAAAACTTAGAATGGCGAACCCAAAGATCAAATCCCTCCTCTGCCATTACAATCAATGGGTGACTTTTGATATATTACCACTGCCTCTCAACCAACCTCCTAGGATCTTTGTGAGGATAAGTTATGGAGAGAAGGGATCATGTGACAGGGCAAGCCCTTGGGACAAAGATGCAATTAATAATAATAATAATAATTAAAAAAAATACTGTATTTAACTGTTGGTAGATAATAGGATGTCGGTAATGCTGCACTAAATCCAGAAAGCTATAACCAGCTAATGGGCACACTTATATGTAAGACCCAATGAACTAAAAAGAGTTTACTTCCAACTAACTATGCATAGGAGCTGTTTGCATGTTATGCAGATTAAATTACAAATAAACCAAGGCTGTATGCAGACATCTCATTAAACCCTACTTTAAACTGTCATGTGCCCAAACCTGGCTTGTTTCCAGGCTTGCCTATATCTCACTCCTCTCCTCTGCCCTCATGCATGGACTATCCTGGCTAAAAATTAACTGCAGCTACTTCTAACAACAAGCATGTGGATCAACTAAAGTAGTTCTCCCCTCAGAAACCAGGTTATAAAGAATCCCAGTTTGCAGAAGGACAACTAATTGCAGTTAACTTGCATGCCTGAATTTATATATCACACATAGCTGGAGCTAATTTTTAACTGGGATTCTTCACACAGGAAGGATAGATAAGCTGGATTCATACATGTGTCAACACAATATGTCTGAATGCAGCCAAATGTGTGCACTTTGGTTTTGGTTACTGGCTGCTACTTCACCAGGACATGAATTTACACACCTGATTCTAAGCATCTTTATTCGGAAGCAATCCCTTTGCTTCAATGGGATTTGCTTGCTTCAAAGTGTGTTTAGGATTATCACCTCAGTTTTCTGTGGCCGGGACTGCTGGTGTCATATGGGGAAGAACTAATGTGATTCACAAAGCATTGATGAATAATATTTAGTATTTTTATCGCACTTCTTCTAAGTGCTGAAAGTGTTTCATAATATTTACAACTCACCTTTAAAGTGGGCCAGTTTATTACATTACAGACAGGATGCTGAAGTTGAAACATTGGCTGACATTGAATTCATCCACAGTGCACAGGTGGGTAACATTTGAATTGGCAACTTCCTAACTCATGACTCATTCTTTTAGTCACTGTGTTGCTTCCACACAGGGATGCTTCTCGTTGTAGCTCTCACTGCTTCTGCAGATGCAGAGACACTCACAATAGAAGCAGAGAGGCCGCACAGCAGTTTTCCCTGCACTTTCCTTGCCTCAGCCTCCTGTAGACACCATTCCTCCCACCAACATGAGAACTAGTTTTAGAAATCAGTAATTGCTAAGTCATTAAAATGTTATACCAGTCTGTAGGTTCCTCTGAATTCCCAGCTTTCATTTTTTTTAAAAAAAAGTATCAAGCCCTTTTTGTTGCAGAGATGTAAGCAGAAAGGTGGATCTCTGCAATAAAAAGAACCATGGGCCTTTTAAAAAATGAAAGCTTGGAGCTCAAAGGAACTAGAAGGTTATGAATGAGTGAAGCACAGTTAGACCATAGTGTTCTGTGGAGGCTACAAAAAGGTGCTGCAGTATGGTAGCTGATGTGGATAAACATTTCCACGTGGAAGTGGCCTATATATTCTACTAGGTAAACTTTGAAAGGGAGATGGTTAAGAAATCGCACCACTGCCTTCTGGAAGCCGTATGCTTGCACTGTGAATGGACACTGACTTGCCCCTTTTAAAAGTTTTCTTCACAAGGCAAAGAAAAAGGCAGAATTCTCAGAAGCCTGTGCCAAGCCAAATTCTGTGATTTATGGCATCATCACAACTATGTTGATTTCCAGTTTCCCTGAAAGCTGAGCAGTTCAGAAATCTGAACCAGACCACATGGGATATTAAACATCAAATTCTTGAATGGCTTCTGATAATGGCCCTTCCTCTGCCACCTGGGAAACATCTAACATCAGGATGGCATTCTTCGAGGAAAAACCTCTGTTTTAAACCCTTAATTCTTTCTTTGAGAAAGTCCTATGTCTACAGATAAAGTAGCTAAACAGGGCTACCCATAAGACAACATATGAGTAAAAGGAATATCAGTTAAAAGAATAAGGGTGGAATAAATAAAATGGAACAGTATGAGGAAACTGGGCCATTTGATCCCTTTGCAATTTACAAATATTCTAGAAGGTGCAAGGCCTACATCTTCTGAATACAAATGTATACCCCATACATCCCCTAATGCAGCATTGGGGCAAAGGGGAATTTCTTGTTCACCTATGCCCAAATTTCAGGAAACAGAGCTATGGAGCAATCCCACTATAAGCACTGGGCTGCTGAAGTCCCAGGCTAGATGCTCAAGACCCTTCTCATCTTGCCCCAGAGATCAGCAATCACACACCATTGTGCGATAAAAAGAAGGGAAATCTTACCCCAGTGATTTTTTCATACTAACCTCAGCTTATCTTCAAGCACCTTCACCTCTATAATACTATCCTGTTCTCCAGTTCTTCACCTTCCCCAACTATATATAGAAGCTGTCTCTAGTAGTGCATTTTAAAGCCAAATTTGCTCAGTGATGTGTCTGCATATGCAGATGACAGATGTGTTTAAATTCTTTTATAAACAGAATCATGTATGAGATTACATTTTGCTAGATGACCACAAAAAATGTACAGCAGCCTTAGCAAAAAGAAAGTCTCCCACAATCTGCATTTTATGATACGGCATATTTGATATGAAATGCTGTTTCCCATTTAAGAAGAAGAAAAAAAGCTCCTTGTATTAACTAAATGTGTCCTGAACTTATTAAGTAAAAAGGGAGACCTTTTTAAACACTCCAAATGTAAATATACAAAAAATCAAGTTCATTGACGAAAGTAGTATTTTTCTTCAGGGTTGTTTTTTTGGGTTTTTTTGCATCATTAATACTCATTTAAGTATCACATGCAGGACTGCAAAAGTGTGCCAAAAATCTCAGTGCTTTCTAATGAGACTTTGCTTTTCATAATTTAATGCTGTTAAAAGATTTTATGTTCAGCTTGGGCATTGTACCCCCTGCACGCTCTCTCATGTGCAAGTGCTGCATCTTTTTGTGACATCTGCTACCCTTTTTTATTTATCTTAACAATTAAACACATGGCTTTAAAAAGAGCATGTTGGATCACAGGGCTGGCTTTGACAAGCCAGAAGGAAAAATGATACTGGATTTAATGCTTTGGGGTTTTGGAAAAGGCTGCAGAGTGAAAACTGTCACAAAGCCAAGTTAATATGACTGTTTCCTTTATGCTCAAAATACGCACCAGGGATTTGATTGCTTGCATACAGGAAACGAGGGTTGTTGTGCTAGAACAAGAACTTTTTTCTTACCATTCTTGGGTTCAATTAAGCAAGCCTCTTGTGCCAGCGCAGCATCGTGCCCACCCATTCCACTGCCCCATGGAAGTCACTGCAGGATCCCTGCATAGAGCACAGTCTTACACTGCCCAGGGAGGAAGGAGGTGGCAGGCTCAAGTACAGGAAAATATGGGACAGCCCAGCTAACTTTTTACAGGCCTCAGGCCAGTGTGGAAGGGCAAGCCAGGGTGCAGAAAGCATTTCACCAGAGTCATCTTAGTGAAATTTCTCCGTTTCAGTGAGACTTAATTCTACAGCAGTCAGGCAACCTGTTCTTTAATTATGGCAGTCTTTGACAAGCCAGAAGAATGGGAGGAAACACCTGCAATAGCGTGGAAGGAAAATACTATGTGTGACCAGGAATGAGGGACTGTGGAAGCACCACCCTTAAATCCCTGTTTCCTGGGTTGAACTGAATGTTGTCTTTTAACTGAGTGTGTGCATTAGGAACAAAAGAAAGAATGAAAGAACTAATACATTCGTATGCTTCATACAAGCTTCTTGGGAGTAGCACCTATTCCTTCCCCCCCCCCATTACCACCTGAATACAAACTAAGCCAAGACTTGCAAGTGGCTTTCTCCATAAAGTGGGCCACCAAACGTGTCTGGTAACTAGAAATTAGATCCCCATGTAGGCCCTGTCCCACTTCTTCTACATTCATTTGATTCTTTGATCCTAACCCCTTGATCCTCCTTCCCCCAAAGAATTTCTAATGGGAAAGGGGAAAAGTGAAGTGAGTAATGTGGCCTGGGAAAAAGAATATCTGCAGACATAAAGTGACACCACAAACTGGATTTATGCAGCCCCCATAAAAATGTGTGGCACTTTATTACACTTTTGTCCTGCCTTTCAACCCCAAAGTGGCTCCTCAAGCAGCTCACAGATTTTAAAATTCTACACAAAGTGTAATTCAGATTTGCCACCAAAAAAAGTGTTGTTGAAGGTGATTCTCAGCTGAAGCAAGGTCTGTTCTGGAAGCTTGTCTGCCTTTGACTCTGTTCCTTGTGGGCTCCATGACAGGCGTGGGAGAGAAGGGAATCCTCTGCTGAAGCTGGGTGCAATGGACAGGTAACATAAGAGCAGGTTCCATTGCTAAGGAATTCAGTGGTGGTCTTAACCCCTGTTAACGTTTGTTGTCATACTATTCGCCCAAGATAGTGAGACTTGGGGTATTTTTCTTTCAGAGCAGGCCACTGAACAAAGAAGTGATCTGAAAAGTGGTAAAGGATCTTTCCAGACAGAGATAAGTTTTCCACACGGCAGACGCTCTCGACATACACAATGGTCACTCTCTTTAGTCCTAGCAGCTTCAGGAGAAGAGCAGATATGCAGATTGGGACACATGTTCCTGGTCCATTGCACAGCACCTAAGCATAATGTACAGAAAAGAGAGGTTTTAATATGTGTGTGTGTTTACAGTCTCATGATGTGCACTGCAAAGATAACCACATTAAACAGGACACTGAAAATAAAGTGCGTGAAACTAGGGAACATTAGGTTTTAAACAAAATTAATCATTGAAAAAGGGGAGGTGTCCTTTCCTTCGTTGTCTCATTTGCTATCAAAATTTGAGCTGCAGGTTCCTTGGAGCAGGAACCTATCATTTGCTTGTATTATTCTGTAAAGCACAATGTACAGTGCATTTATGTATGTAGTCGGTATATCCTCAGTTTTACCACTGGTCAGATTGTGATGACAGCCTCACTCCAAGGTCACACCAGAGATCTTTCCCAGCCCTACCATCCAAAATTCTACAGATGCCAGGAATGGAACTTGGGATCTTCAACATGCAAATCATATGTTCTACAAACTCTGTATAATGCCATTGTATAATGTGTTTATATACACAGACCCGCAAACAATATGGAGGGCAGAAGAAAGCAGTGGAGTCTTTGGATTCTTTTAAACCACAAAATATCCGACACAACCATGTTTTTCTTCTGTAGAGAAGGAACAAATTTCCCTTGCTACTAAAAAGAGATTATGTATAAGGTTAATTAGGGTACAAATATATTTATCTAACAGGACACATGTCCCTTCAAGCTCAATTCCACACATTCCTCCCTCCCTCCCTCCCTCCCTCCTGCAATACTATTCATTGCAAAATGTCAGTCACCCATGTCACCAGAGATAGGGTTGCCAGCCTGCAGGTGGGGCCTGGAGATCTCCTGCTTTTACATCTGATCTCCAGGTGACAGAGATCAGTTCCCCTGGAGAAAATGGCTGCTTTGAAGGGTGGACTCTCTGGCACTGTACCATGCTGAGGCCCCTCCCCAAGCCCCACCCTCTCCTGGATCCACCCGCAAAGTCTCCAGGTATTTTCCAACCCAGACCTGGCAACCCTAAGTTGAGAACTGGGCTTGAGTTGGGAACTGGGCTTGATGGCAGCCTGGGATTCTTTCCATGGTGACAGAGAAGGCTTCTTCCCTACCTAAAGTATCCCATTTAAAGAAGGTTCTGGTGAAGGAAGGAGACTGTTCTCAAGCGGACATCTGCTACCAGATGTCCATCTTTTCAGCCTAATTTCCCCCTTCCAAGGAAATGGTGACTATTAAAGGGGAGGGGCATGCTCCTTATCGGTTAAAAGGATCACAGGAGGAAAGAATGAGAATTCATAGAAGTTGGGAGCAGGGAGAAGAAAAAGATAAAAGGTATCTTCTATCTTTTAAGATTCACAAGTAGTCAACCAATTTTTTTGTATACCTAAGACATACCTTCAGTTTCTAGTTTTTCCAGTTTACACTGTTGCAAAGGCACAAGTACAGATAAAAGGTTTCAAAGTTCCCAGTGAGGTACAGCAAAGTTATTATCACAGCCAGTAAACTAAGCCTTTATAGAATGGCTACACTAAAGAAATATATGACCACTACTTGTCCAGCAAAGGACGCAGCCAGAGCTACAATTGGAGCAGAGATGGGTTAGCTGGGGAGGGGGAAGTGAGAGGGCAGTTGGTGGTATGGAAATGCAGTTCTGTAGGCGTGCACTCTGTAGGGACTTTTGATTGAGTGCCTTCTGACACCTGTCATTGCGCATTTCTATGATCATGGTGTTTTGCAAATATATAAGTGACATGGCAACTCCCCCCATAGCTCCTATGGAGTATGGTGCATACAGAATTTCTTGTCTGCAGCCTGATCCATTCTGGCTTCAACGCACCATCATTCTGCAGTGACACATACATAATACAGGGTCAGAGGCTTATTGGATCTTCAGAAGATGGCTGATACAGGCAATTACTGGCAGGCTATATAAATGCAAACTAGTACAGAATAATTGTGGGGATACATTTTGTCTACCTGCCCTCCCAAACACAATTCAGTGATTTTTCCTTTTCAAAAATGTTCTAAAATAAAGCTTTGATTTAACAGAACAGTTAAGGCACTTAGGATTTCCCCCCCAACTGGCATTGGTGTTAGCATCTGTTTCTTCAGGTAGGCATTCTACATTGACAGTTTGTCCCTTTCATCATTAATAATTAATTTCCACATGTAACCAAATTTTATTAACCCAACGTTTTATTAACCCGACTCAGCTGTAGAACCCAACTTTGCAGGGGACTATAAAGGGTCAGACTTTAGAATGTCTGCACTGCTAACATGGTGTGAAAATTAAGGTGCAGCCTCGATTTACAATTTCCATGCTTTTGGGATCATGAGTAAGCCTTAATTGTTCTCTTAAACCAAAGGTTATAATTTATTACAAGCTACCAACCCCCTCTCCAAAAAACTTCTCAATCAGGTGAGGTACAAAACCCTTAAATAAGAACATATGCCTAAACATTAACCCAGCAAGCTACAGATCCTGATGAACTTATCAGGCAAAAACAAAGGAAAGGATAAAGTGCAGTGGGACTATCCAAGATTTCTGCGGGGAGAAGAGGAATTGCAAATGTGGTTAGCATGAGTCATCCATGAATTTATTATAATTGGACTTCAGAGAAGTATTTTCATGAGCCATGATGAGGATGAACAGCTAATAAGAAAAAGAAACTGTGGCAGCCTGCTTTGAAAAGACAAACATATTTCTGCCCTCCCTTGATTTAATTTACAACTGAAATAAATGGGAACTGGGTCTCCCCATTTAAGGGAGAAAAATGCCTTAAATCCTGTCACAGTAATTTAAGATAAGTTTTTTACCCTCTATTTCTTATTAACTGATCTCGTCCAAGAGAGACTTAGATTGCACATTTGTAGAACTCAAGGTGCCAGTTGCTGCAATTCTCCAGACACCTTCGTGGATGTAAGCTCCACTGAATAACAGGGGGCTTACAAATGAGTAGACTTGCTTAGTATTGCTCCCTGCAACTCTTCCCCTATTATATTTTCACCTGGGTCCTAACATTGCCTATCATGCCAGCTACCACAGAACAAGTTTCCATATGGTTAAAGAATAGTTTGGATCATCCTTATTTCTACTCAAGGTTTAGTGAATGGCACCCCCAACCATATCCAGCCCACTGCAGAGCCCCAACTATTCCTTTCCCCCTGTTGCCAACCCATAGGCAACAGGGGTGCCGGCAAGGTATAAATCGCTTGTGGAATTCACTGTCACAGGATGGAGCAGCCGTGGCTTTAAAAGGGGATTAGACAAACTCATGGAGTAGGAGCCTATCAGTGGCTGTCAGCCATGATGACAAAGTAGAAACTTCCATGTTCAAAGGCAGTAGCACTCTGCATACCAGTACTGGGGGCAGTAGCAACAGTGGAGACCCTGGCTTTCGGGCCCAGTTTGTAGGGCTTCCCGGAGCATCTGGTCTGCCACTGTGACCCTCTAGTACAACTAGTTGCTGATTAGAGCGCTGTTCTTGTAACAGAGCCTTGTTATAAGAGCTGATGTAGCTTGCCCCTGTGGCACAATGGCTTCCTCTGTACTTTGTCCATATTCTTTTCTTCCACTATGCCACTGCAGGGGCTTCACCCATCTCCTGCTTTCATGGAACAGAACCACACAATTCAGAGATAAAGGGGCTGCTGCCATTTTTGAGAAAAAAAATAAACAAAACCCTTGTGACACCTTGTGTGTACAAACTGCCATCAAGTCACAGCTGATTTATGGCAAACCCAACAAGGGGATTTCAAGGCAAGTGCTTAAGCAGTGGTGGTTTGCCAGTGCTTTCCTTTGCGGGGTCTTCCTTGGTGGTCTTCCTTTCAAGTACTGACCCTGCTTAGCTTTCAAGATCTGATGAAATTGGGCTATACCATGCTGCCTTCCCTTCCTGTGACGCCTTGAAGATTAACAAAAATTGTATCCCAGCACGAGCTTTCATAGACTACAGCCTTCTTAGGATGCAGTGAGTGGATCCTCAGTATGCAGACATAGATGTACAAGGTATGAAAAAACAACAACCCATCAGAGTCAAGAAGCCATGAAGCCCAGTGAAATCCACGCCATGAAACGGCATTGCCAAATAATCCTTCTGTAATGTTTTGTTCAAGTTACATGGTGTCCCAACAAGGTGCATTTCATTAGCTGCTGCCGCCAGAGGAACTGAAGCGCACTTTATAATGGCACTGGGATAAAGGTTATGTTGAACTAGACATTAGAGAGGGGCAGACTCATGTGTTCTATACAATATGTAGCTCCATGCACTGAGCTAACCATAAAAAACCCTCCACAGATTAACTGCAAACAATTGCCTGGAACAAGAAGCATGACTTTCTCAAAAAAGCAAAGGAAAAACATCTGGGTGGTGCACATTCATCTGAGCCAGCCGGACTGGACCGAGATGGCAGAAACCATTTTTTTCCAGGCTCGGCCCATCCTGAACTTTGACACTTTGCAGATGAAAGCTCCTTCAGTCTATTGAATGTGGCAATGTATTCAAATGACATTTAGTAGTTCCAGTGCAGAAACCAGAATTCCCAACCTTACAAGGATTAAATGTCAGCCAAACTGACTAAAGGAGTAAAGCAGGGACCAATTTTAGGACATTTCCTGAGACAACTAAACTCCTTTGTGTATTTTAATTACGCGTTGGGGATCTCTACAAGTTCCAAACCCAGGAGAAACAAAAGGAAGAAAATATTCCCACATCTTAGTGCGTATATGTATTTTAAGCTTGCTACCATTTTACTGAAGGAGGCTTTCAATACTTTACTAAAGCTCCAAATTACCCTGGACACTAGACTTTGTGAGCCTGCAACACACTCTGTTTCCATGTGGTCTGCCAAAGGCTGGTTTACAGCCAAAGAATAGCCTGGAAGTTGGCAGTGTTTCACAAAGGCACCTAACAGCTTTGCATTTCCTGCAAGTGCAAGAGAAGTATAAGACACAGTACCATCACAACGGGCTTCTCCACACTTTAGGCTCAGCATAGTATAGCAGCTACAGGGTGCTGATAACAGCTGATTCAAATCCCTGCTTGGTCACTTCTGGTGAAGTCCTGCCATTCGAGTACATGTAGATGGTTATACATTAATTATAGATGGACTAGCTGTTGTAGTCAGATGTGAGGAAGCACACGGTGCAATGGCATGAGTAAGCAGGTGGCTGGCTTCCAGTCAAAATTCCCCTGGAAACTTAAGGTACCACTATTTGTTTTAAGTTTCAACACCACGAGTCAAAGCAGTGTGAACTGTATTATTATTGGGGGCTCAGCACATCAACACATTATGAAAGATACTTATTAAGTATCTCTCCTTATATATAATTCTCTTTTGGTGTGACTCTTTTCTGAATGTTCCACATGCTCCCACATCCTTTGGCTCCCTGACCTGTCACTCAGAAGCTGTCCCTACCCACTGGCTGCGTTGCCTGAGTCTCGCCTAGAGATGTGAAGGCCTGGGGTTAGGGTTCCTGAAGCCTTTTTTTTTCTTCTGAAAATTGGGAAAAGAAAAGAAAAAAATTGATTATGGAATGTTTTATTTTAACATGATAAATAAAATATTTTAAGACAAAGCGTTCAAATATTTTCCAAATCATTTCTAAATCCCTTCCAAATCCCTTCTATATACTTCCCCCCTCTTCAATTCTTTTTATGAGAATTTTTTTTAAAATTTAATACTGTGGAGAAGAAATATGAATAATTGTTACTTCTGAATTTTTAAAAATTGTTTTGTGGAGGTTTTTTTGTCTGTTCCACATAAACTAGTAAACAGTTCAGGAGATTGTTGCTCCATTTGTTACAATTACAAATAAATATTATGTAAAAAGTAAATTCTGTTTGTAATAATTGTTTGGATACACTATATTTTTAATATGCTAGTTGTGATAATTTCATGCCAAGTAAAATTGTCCATAGTCATATTTTATGTTCCTAAAGTAACAAAATGACTTTCAATCTGGAAAAGAAAAAAGAAGTACTAATGTAGCATTTTTTTCAATTTTTCCAAATATTTCCATTTTTTCCCAGCTTCAAAATTTCTTGAAATTTTACATCTCTAGTCTCGCTGTCAATATTCTAAACAGTTTGCTGTTCCTCTCCCCCCCAATAGCCAGTTGGAACACAGAGATCAATTGCATATGCGGCCTGATTGGCCTTTGCCTCTAACATTCTAAACAGTTTGCTGTTGGGAATAACTGAATGTGTCCCGAGGTAAAATACATATCCCAATCTTCCCTTAAACAGTCACTGGAGTTGCCAATTTCCCTGTAGGGACTGGAGATCGCCCAGAAACCAACATGTTCCCCAGCCACAGCACATCATTTCCCCTACAGAAAATTTCTCAGCTATTGCAATGGCTGCTTTGGGCAGTGGACACTATTGCATTATACCCTGCTGAAGTCCCTCCACACCCCAAACCCTGCCCTCCCCAGGCTCTTGTAGGGAATGGAGATCGCCCAGAAACCAACATGTTCCCCAGCCACAGCACATCATTTCCCCTACAGAAAATTTCTCAGCTATTGCAATGGCTGCTTTGGGCAGTGGACACTATTGCATTATACCCTGCTGACGTCCCTTCACACCCCAAACCCTGCCCTCCCCAGGCTCTACCCCTCAAATCTACAGGTCTGGCCCTCCCCTTAGTATTGCCAGCTCCCAGGCAGCACCTGGAGATTTCCAAGATCAGTTCTCCTGGAGAAAATGGCTACTTTGGCCAATGGACTCTATGGAATTATACCCTGCTGAGGTACCTCCTCACCCCACCCTGCCCTCCCCAGGCTCTACCCCTCAAATCTACAGGTATTTCCCAACCCAGAGTTGGCAACCCTGTAACTGGCTATGGAACCACTTTCCAGATCCTTGGAACCCAGAAGACATGGCATAGCAGGAGGTGCTTTTCTACCTTAGCTGCCACTGCATAACCCCAAATCAACATAAATCAGGGGTGGAGGGAACCATACCATGAGGCTGTCCTCCCATACTACCCACTTGGGGCAGCAAAATGACTTGAGACAGCCCTGCCTTATAGCTAAGCAGAAGGAAATAAACATGGCTTGCCTCCCTCCATTTTCCACTTCCCTCTGCCACCCCTCCAGCCTCAGTCGGGACACTCACCTAGAGCTTCCTTCTAGAGCTCGTTGTATTTCTTCCCACAACGGGCCTTACTCCTAGTTATACCATAAAAACAAAATCTAGGTAGTCTCAGGCTCAAGACAGTTACCAGGACAAGAAAATCCCACAACCTGTGACTAACTTTGGGGATGCTTACTTATGTGCCTCTGATATTTTGACTGTCACATGGCTGCCAGTTCAAGGAAAGCATACTCACTACATTTCAAGGGTCACAGGCCATACCGACAAATGCATTATATGATTTAAGGCATTTTAAATAGAAAAACTGACTCTCCATTTTTATCTTCTGTTTGGAATTTCTGTTGCATTCAAATTCATATATATTGCATTCATAGATATTTGTGTGTGTGTGTGCGTGTGTACACACACGCGCACTTGCCTGGAAGTCATGGCTGACTTCTGGCAACCCCTCCTGAGGGCTTGGATGTTTTTCAGAGCGATGGCTTGATTAGCCTGCCTCTGCATCCCGCCTCTGGTATTCCTTATAGGTTGCCCTTCCAAGTACTTGCCAGAGTCAGCCCTGCTTAGCTTCTGAGATCTGACGAGATCGGGCTTGCCTGGGCTATCCAGGTCAGGGCAGGACAGTCAGTAAGAGGTTGACAAGCCCTGCTACTGCTATACCCACCTGCTTGGTGCCAAGGTTGGGCTGGAAGGGAAAGATACTCCGTCCGTCCCAGCCACCCACCCACCTACCTACCCACCTACCTCTGCCACAAGCTCTGAGAAGTTTCCTCAGGCTCTGGAAGCTCTCCTGATTGAAGATGAGTTTCCCAGCTAGATCAGCTGCTTCCACTGCCTGGAGCTAGGGTGTGCTGTAGGCAGGCAAGCAGCATACATGTGGTTATAATGATGACAATCAAGTGGATTACAGCAGCTACAGAAACAGCCAAGATAAGAAGCCTCACCCATTCTCCACACTATTGGCTAGGAGCAGGTTTCTGCAAGGAGGGGTGCAGAAGAGCTGCAAGTTTATGCAACAAGAACAAGTTTTTCTAGCTACATGATGCAAAGGTGCTCCAACACAAAAAACAGACCTTTTAAAAAAAAATTTAAGAATGCATGAAGGCTAATGAGTGAAGACAAACAATGATGTGGATACGTAGACTATATAGGCCGAATAATAATAAAAAATTAATACCAGATACAATTTTAAAAGTAAAAACTAAATGCAGCATGTCCTATTTGCCTCAGTTCTCACTACACCACATTATTTATTCACTTACAAAAATGGGGTGTGTGGCTCTGCGATAAGAGTATCTGTCTTGCATGCAGAAGGTACCAAGTTCAATCCCTAACATCTCCGGTTAAAAGGATCAGGTAGCAGGTGACATGAAGGAACCTTATCTGAGACCCTGGAGACCCACTGTCACTCAGAGGAGACACCACTGCCCATGATGGATAGTCTGACTCAGTGCGAAGTAGTTTCATGTGTGTGCAAGCACAGCATACATAGCCTTGGACAGTGGCTATGCTGAAGGCGCAGGAGAGAGTTCACGTTGAAAGAACTCCACTTCCGTTATGGTGCATGTTCAGCCTCATGTAGCTTTCAAGGACCCATTTTGCATGCAAACTCTGGCGTAGGAGTAAGGAGGGCGGAAATGACTTCTTGGTGTGTTGAGGCCTACATTTCTGAAGAGTATTTATATGCACAGGAAAGGCTGGAAATCAAGAAAGCAGTGCTGTAGTAATCCTTTCACTGTCCTGTGGTGCCTCACACATATTAAGCTGGTTCAACTGCCCGTCTAATAAACTGTTCATTTGTCTGTGTGACACTGGTGCTGTGACTCGCTGAGCCACTGATATTTAAGAAACGCAGGGCCAAAGCACCTGGAGGAGGGGGGGGGAAGCCATTGCTTCTCTCCCCCTCCTGCCTCCCTCTCCTTCCACGTGCTGTATCCAGGCTGGGCTCCTGCAAGAAGGTAGCAGTGGTGAGTGACTCCTCCTCTCTACCTGAGTAACTGGGATTGATATAACATTTAGTGCCAGCTGCAATGCTCTAGCAAGCTTCCGTACCCTCAACAGTATCACTACTGCCTTTCTCAGTGGGCACACCAGGCCTGCTGCAAAGGTTGGGAGTGAAGCTGCTAAGGCTACAAAAGTTGGCTGGGGTGCTGCAGTCCCCCTGGCAACCACAGGATGTCTGCTGGACCTGGGAGTCTTGTAGGAGCCCAGGAGATTAGAGGTGAAGCGAAGAGAAGAAGTATGTGCCCTGTCTGGCTGGAGGTGGTGCTATGGAGCCCATAGGCCTGTTGTATACGCCCCTGGAGGTAGAAAAGGGAGGGAACAAAATGCTGCAGGCCATAGCTTAAGAGCCACTGCCATACACACTTTAAAAAAGAAAAAAAAATCCTCATATCCTTAAAAATCATCAGTGGGTGAACGGCTGTTATGGGAATAGCTAAAAAAAAGAAAGAGAGAGAGACAGTTTTCCCCCCTCATTCCCTAAAAAAAGAAGAGTTGTTTTTATACCCCGCTTTTCTCCACCCTAAGGAATCTCAAAGAGGCTTACAATCGCCTTCCTTTCGTCTCCTCACAACAGGCACCTTGTGAGGTAGGCGGGGCTGAGAGAGCTCTGAGAACTGCGACTGACACAAGGTCACCCAGCAGGCTTCATGTGGAGGAGTGCTATAACCTAATTCAAAACATACATTATTAGAAGTTACGCCCCATAGAGTTTAATAAGGTTTACTCCCAAACAATGGAATAAACCCAGCTGAACACAGTAGAACAGATTTCAGAATAAGCATGAACAGGGATTGTGTTTATGTTCAGGAATGCAACCCTCTTTACTTCCAAATAAACTCTATTGAAAGATTACTCCAAATTAAAATGTTTAATATAAGGCTGCCAGGCACAGATCAGATGGACTTTTCTGCCTCTCTTTAATTTCGTCTGGTTTGTGAAACTCAGTCTGAGAAATTACTGCAAGAGCTAAGCCAAGGTAAGTACAATCATCTCCTAACACCTATGGGACCAGGGAATCAACGGCATTCCCCCCAAGAGTTTTCGGTCTGTTTCCTCTGAAGAGAAATAGCTGCAAAGCCTTCAAAGAACAAATGACCAGCTTCCTAGATTCCAAATGAGCCTCAGGGCAATACAGGAAAAAGAAAAAGTAACTAAGGGAAAGATAAGCCCAATGGAATCAACCATGCAAAGTGCATCAGGCAATTATGGGAACAAAAGAGAATACAGCCACAGCCACCACAGCCTTGCAATTTATATAACAAAGCCAAAGACTTCAGGCAAGAAAGTGAAAGTGCTGGCTCAGTCATTCATGTTGAGATACTGAAAACTTGAGTGCTGGACTCAGCAAGAGTATTGTGTGTGTCCTGCAGATTACTTGCAAAGGGAAGATGTTGGCTCACTCTTTGGCTGCTCAGTGGTAACTGATATGTGTGTGCCCCAGGCCAGCAGTAATTTGCAAATCTGCTCTGAGCCCTTCTCATGATTTCCAGGATGGGAATCATTTTGAAGATTTCAGCCTTGACTTCCCTAGTTTGCCAGAACCGTCCACAGGTGGGTAAGGGATGGCAGATTAATGGAAACATTATGCAAGCAGTGTGTTCAGATTAAACAGTGGGCCCCCACAGCATGCTACATTCCCAGCAACATCCTGGCATAGTTCAAATGTTCTATTTTTAAAGTGCGGCTTCCGCCAATATTTGTACTTGCATGGTGAGGCTATGCCATCAAATCCCAGGACCTTAATATAAAAAGGTGGGAAAATGTTGTTCTATTTTTAAAATGTAGATTGCCTTTGAGAAATGCTAACTAGTTTCAGTAATCCAAAAGGAAAAAATACTAGTCAGAACTAAACAGATATGATCAACTAGGTAGTTTGCTGGGAAAGAAGCTAATGTTATACGTTAATAGAAACGTACTGGTTTGCCTGAATGTTCTCAAAGGTCTACAAGCATGTATGAAGCTAGTTTAGATGAACTGGTCCTTCTGTCTGCTCTGAAAAGAGGCAACTCCCCAGGGATTCAGGCCAAGATATTTCCTAGCCCTCCTACCCCAAATAATTTAATCTGAAGATTGGACCTCTGTCATTTATGTGCTCTAGCACTGTGCTATGGCCCTTCATAAACACTGGCCAAAGTAAAAATAAATAAAATAGATGTGCCAAGGCAGTTTAAGATTTCAGATCAAGAAATCCAACACCGGAGAAATCTCTGCAATATACGCCTGACTCCTCCAGTTCCAGAGAAACATTCTTCTAGTTACCTAAACTTTGGAACAAAATTATAAATGGCAGTTGAAATGGGCAAAGTAGCCATACATATCCCGTCACTCCTCAATGGATCACGTTGCTTGTTTTCACTACTGTTCATGAAAGGTGCCCTAAAGTTATGCCATTGGGAGCTTTCTAGGATTGCTTATATAAATAAAGAAGGAGCTGCACGTGCCATGCTAAATGCAACAATGGGGTGGTGCTAAAATACTCCACTTGAGTGTCACTTTTTTTTAGTAGAAATACTTATAAATAAACAAAATTCCAGATTACATAAATACAGATATTGAGTTTTGGCCAAAAAACATTGTTCTGGCACCAGCAAGGCTACACTTGGAATACGATGTTTATCCATTCATGTCATCAGCAGCAGGAGAGCTAAGAAATAGGGCATGCCTTGTAAAGAAGGGCCAGAAGGATCCAGGCATTCCTATGGCTTAAATAAAGGGCTTCCTGCACTCTGTTATGAAGGGAACAGGGTTTTACATGGACAACCGTGGAGCCGTGAGGTCCTCAGGAGCAGGAAGCTCAATCCCAGGGCGCCTTGCACAAGATGGCAAGCTTGATACTAGGAAAACTCACCATTTGGAAGCAACGTGCAGCACAATCCCAGGCACATTTACTCAGAAGGAAGTTCCACTGAACTCAACAGGAAAATACTCCCAAGTAAGCATGCATAGGGTTGCAGCCTTAAGCATGTTTGCTGGTGCACTTGTTACCTAATATGTTGTCAAAGGCTTTCATGGCCGGAGTTCATTAGTTGTTGTCAGGGCTATTTTTGGGCAGGAACGCACAGGAACGGAGTTCCGGCTGGCTCCTGAGTTGGCCACACCCAGCAGGAACTCATTAGCATAATAGGCCACACTCAACACAGAAACTCATTAGGATTGGCTACATTAGGGATGTGTGGCCTAACATGCAAAGAAGTTCCTGCTACAAAAAAAAGCCCTGGGTTTTGATAACAGGTAAACAGAATAAGAAGCAAAAGGTGGGTGTGGCTGGATGACCACACTTCTGGTAACATGGGGGTGTGGCCTAATAGGCTATTGAGCTGTGCTGTCAGGGGTGTGGCCTAATATGTTAATAAGTTTCTGCTGTTGGGTGTGGCCTGTTATGCTAATGAGTTCCTACTGGGCTTTTTCTACAAAAAAAGCCCTGGTTGTTGTAGATTTTCCGGGCTGTATGGCCATGGTCTTGGCATTGTAGTACCTGATGTTTCGCCAGCAGCTGTGACTGGCATCGAGGATGCCAGTCACAGCTGCTGGAGAAACATCAGGTACCACAATGCCAAGACCACGGCCACACAGCCCGGAAAATCTACAACAACTAGTGTTACCTAATACCTGAAAATTAGGTATGCATATACTACCAATTACTATACATATATCTTCATTAAAAGTATTGCTTGCGTAAAAGTCAATGCTGATTTATCATCCAGAGGAAACTGAAAAAGCAAAGACCTTAATTTGCAGCCTGCAGTTTCTGCAAAATGTACATGCAGGGAATGTGATTGTTGCTCCCGGGCCACACATTTCCCATGCCAGTTGTGCTGCTGCTGTAGGGTTAGCTGTGTTTTAATGTGGCAGGTAAATTGCTTGAAGCTCAGGCCCTTCTGCAACTTACCTCGCAAGTACCCAGCCATCCCCATCTCCTCCAGATCCTGCTCACATCCGGCAGATGCGCCACCAACTGCATTGGTTGCCAGTTGACTTCCGGATTCACTTCAAGGTGTGGGTAATAACTTTTAAAGCCCTACATGGCATGGGACTCACATATCTGAGGGACCGCCTCTTCCCATATATCCTCTATGGACCAACATCTCCTGGTTGTCCCTGGCCCGAGGAACGTCTGTCTTGCCTCGACCAGGGCTAGGGCTTTTTCTGCCCTGGACCCTGCCTGGTGGGGCATGCTCGCTGTCAAGATTAGGGCCCTGCGGGATCTTCTTCAATTCCGCAGGGCCTATAAGACGGAGCTGTTCCACCAGGCCTTTGGCTGAGGCAGCGGACGTCTCTATATAGCCTCCCTGAGGTGGTTGTCACCCACCTGCCAACCCAACTAATATGCCAGGGAACCTCCCACAACCAGTTGATTTGTCTGAACCGTGACTGTGTTTGAATATTTAAATTGTCTTAAATCTTAACTGTATTTATTGTATTGTTATATGATATTACCTTCCCTGAGCCCGCTTGTGGGATGGATGGGCTATAAACACAAATAAATAAATAGCTACTCTCTGCAGAAGCAGGTGTGGAGCCTCGTGCAGGGTTAGGCAAGAACAGGCATTCAGATATAAGAGGGCCTAGGCTTCGTGACTGGCCTGCCATGTTGCAGTATGTCTGGCAGAATACCCAGGAGCCATGGGAGGGAAAG
>NW_015167529.1:413618-426061 GCF_001447785.1 Gekko japonicus | reverse complement strand
TGTGCTCTGTTCAACAGCCCATGTACACAGGGCACAAGACTATGCCCCTATGGCCACATGTAGGCAACCTAAACTCCTGCAGTCTATGATAAATTCCATAGCCAAAAAAGGATCTGATATTTCCAAAGCAAACATTTTTTTTAAAAAAGTACAATCACTATTCTTAAGGACATTCAGATCTCTCTTTATGCTATTGGATACGATTACTTAGGTAATTATCAGCCACGCTGTGTTCTTTCTGGATTCTAGAGATCATATCATAGCTCCCCCCAACACACCGAGGTCACTGTATAAAACCAGTTTAAACTGCACATTCCAGTGCCATTAGAAGGTAATGACCTGAAGCCATACACAGAAACTAACAAACTGCAGTAAGCAACAAGGCAAATTCATTCCTGATGTGAAGGGTTGGAGGAAAAAATCCTTTCATAAGAGATTATTCATTTTTTTAAAAATCAGTGCCTGGCTCCTTTCCTTAAGTATTAACAGTATAAAAAGCTCTGGATTGAGATCATTCCTTATTGCAAGCTGGCCACAGGGATTCCAGCACAAGGCAATGATAAAAGCAAGTGGTGTTTAACATACTGTTTTCCTTACATTTATTTGTCACATTTCACTTAAAAATAAAGAATAAGAATATGTTGTCGAAGAAGAAGAGTTGGTTTTTATACCTTGCTTTTCTTTGCCTGAAGGAGTCTTAAAGTCACTTACAATCGCCTTTCCCACAACAGGCATCTGAGGTAGGTGGGGCTGAGAGAGTTCTGAGAGAACTGTGACTGGCCCAAGGTCACCCAGCAGGCTTCATGTGGAGGAGAGGGGAATTAAACCTGGTTCTCCAGATCACAGTCCGCTGCTCTTAACCACGACACCATGCTGGCTCTCTCTTAACATTACTTAAGTTTTCTAGTTTTAAACAGTCTCAAGTAGGATGGAAACAGACAGGCTGATGGGGGGGGGATTCTGGGGCGCCCCCGGCTGTCTCCTCAGCCGCTCCCAGTGGACTAGATGGGTATAGAATTCAGGGAGCCACTTGCAAACACTCAGGGAACCCCTGTCCTCCTGGGAGATGGCAGAATTCAGCAAGCCACCAGCAGTGCCTTTAGATGCCAAAGGTGGAATTGCTGGTTGTTCGTTTAAAAAGTAAAAGCCTTTGGACTGGGCTTTGGGGGAGGGGTTGCATATTTAATAAATATGCAAAAGTCAGTGGTTGGCAGTTACAGTTTCCTTCACTAACAACTATATTTTCCAATTAGATTTTTAAAATTTGGTTCCTATACAGTTCTTCAGTGCCTCTATAGCTAGACATACTGTTGTAAGATACATGACATGATAGAGGCTTACAAAATTATGCATGGGATAGAGAAGGCAGAGAAAGAAGTCCTTGTCTCCCTTTCTCACAATACAATAACTCTTGGGCACTCAATGAAATTAATGAGCACTAGGCTTAGAACACATAAAAGGAAGGACTTCACCCAAAGAGTAATTAACACGGAGAATTCACTGCGGCAGGAAGTGGTGGTGGCTACAAGCATAAACAGCTTCAACATATGGAACAGAAATCCATCAGTGGCTATTAGCCACAACATATAGATGTCTGGGGTGGTGATGCTCTGTATTTTTGGTGCTTGGGTGGGTGGGGGCAACAGTGGGAGGGCTTCTGGAGTTCTGGCCCTGCTGGCAGACGATATCACATGGGTTTTGACCACTGTGTGACACAGAGTGTTGGACTGGATGGGCCACTGGCCTGATCCAACATGGCTTCTCTTAAGTTCTTAAGTTCACTGCTGAACAGGTGCTAAATTTTTTAAAAATAAAAAACAACAGGAGGTATGATTCAGCTACAGCTAAGCATATTTAGCTTTCATTGATTTCAATGGGAAAGTTATGCCCCTGGTTAGTGGTGCAATCCTATATGTTAGAACGTTGGACTAGGAACTGGGGACCCAGGTTCAAATATATATTCTGCCATGGAAGCTTGCTGGGGGAACCTTGGGTCAATCTTTGTCGGCCTAGCATACTTCACAGGGAAGTTGCCAAGATAAAAAAGGAGAGCAATGTTGTAACAGTGGGCCCCCATCAAGGAGAAAAGCAGGGTATAAATATAAATATCTAAATAAATAAATAGCAGTAATTCATACTTTTAATGTAGTCACAGTACAGTTCTAGTTCATCAGTGGCTGCCCTCCACAAGGTCATCATTATTCCTGAAATTATATGTGTAGTGCAAGATATTGAGACTGATGGTTTCCCTGGAAACCGCGTGCTCTGCCAACGAGAATGGCTGGAGTCTTGCACTGGGCAGTGCCAACAAGTCACAGTCGACTTGTGGTAACTCTGTAGGGTTTACAAGGCAAGAGATGAACAGAGGCAGTTTCCCCACTGCCTCCCTCTGTGCAGCAGCCCTGGACTTCCTTGGTGGTCTCCCATCCAGTTACTAACCAGGGCCGATCTTGCTTAGCTCCAGAGGTCTGACAAGATCGGGCCAGCCTGGGCCACTCAGGTCAGGGTGGCCAGAGTTTAACATACCCTAATTGTAGGGTATGTCATATTAGGGGCAGTCATATTAGTCTGTTGTAACTAAAACTTTTTACAAGTCCACTGGCACCTTAATGATTAACAACATCTATTTCTATATCAGTTTTTGGGAGTCACACTTACAGCTCACTTCCTTAGATTTGTGAAGCAGAGATCCTGGTATGATCGAGCTTCACATAGGTGAAAAAGTGAGTTCTTCTGACTAATGAAAGTTTATATTGAAAACATGTTGCTAGTCTTTAAGGTGCCACTGGACTTTTGCCTAATTGTTCAGCCAGAATCCTCTAATGTTGCAGAGGATTTTTGGAGTACTCTCTGTTCTCAGTTGCCTGCCTGCCTGCCCTTCTGACCTTGATATATCTCATCCACCTGTACCCAGGTTTCAGTACACCTATGAGAAACGGTAGATGGGAAAAACTGAACTGCCCAAAGCAGTACTGTCTTTGAACGATACACATAGTATGTTTGCCGTCTAAAAGGAAAACAAAAGTTAGACAGGAACTGTAATATTAAAGGACAACGTTATGCCAGATCAGTTATTAAGAAAAACAAAGGCAAAACCACTTAGCATCCTCCTAATAAGAAAACTGTACATTTAGTTTTTTTGAAATCATTAACAGGTTATCATGGTTATCTCTAGGTGAAAAGCCTGGAGATCTTGTTGAAAGGATCCAAATGGAGGACGCTGACATGCAACCCAGGCTTTTAAAAGGTTTATTCTTCCAAAAGAAAAAGAAATCTAATGATGCGAAGGAACAATAACTTCTTATGCATCCTAGCAAGCTACTGAAGTGCTGTGAACTTAAGACATTTTGAGAATTGGAGAGAGAATGGAAAATGTGAGCTAAGTGAAATAAAGATCGCCTTTCATATAGTTCCACTGAGTGAGCGTTTCTATAACAAATGTAGCTGTTTGTTATAGTGAATTTAACAAGCTCTTGGATCTGGCATCTCGTAGCGCTTACTCATCTCCAAGATTTAAAGTGGGACGTGGGGGTAGGTGCAATCCTTCCATTTTAGGGTGCCTAATCTGGCACCCTGGTGTGCGAGACTCTTGGCTTCTTCCCTGAACACTGCTTGGCCTCCTGTCTCATGTGAGATGGCAGCCTCCAGCCTATCCAGCTATTACCAAGTAAGAGATTCTGCTACATTCCTCTTTTACACGCTGGAAAATACAGAGTGTCTTTGGATCAGCTAGCACGATCAAGCAGAAAAGCTTTCCTTGGATTTTATCACTTAAAGCAGCCGCAACAGTGTTTTTAAACCATTTTTAAACCATTTTTAAAAGCTCCCCAATGAAGAACAAACACTTCCTTGCATACAGGAAAAACTACAGCACAGGGAGAAGGCTATGATGCATTTTTCTATTTCCCTGTCATGCTAGTTTTTTTTAAAATGAAAGGAGTCCCATGCACATTCTACAACATGGAAGTATTTAACAAGAACTCTCCAAACATCACCTCAGCCTTGAATGTATAGACCATACGCAAACTACTGGCACGGGGCTGGTCCAAGGTATTTTGTTGCCCCAAGCAAGGTATACCCAACATCTTCTGGACCCAGGTTGCCAGCTTGGTTTAGACACAACTGGTGGCAGCGTCAGACCAGGAGGGGATCCAGGTCACCCCCTTGAAGCCAGCTAGGTGACATTGAACAAGCCACAGTTCTCTCAGAGCTGTTTTCTCAAGAGCAGTTCTTAGTCAGAGCTCTCTCAGCCCCACCTGCCTCACAGGGTGTCTGTTGTGGGGAGAGGAAGGGAAGGAGATTGTAAGCCACTCTGAGTGAATGGAGGGGTATAAATCCAATCTCCTCTTCTTCTCTTCATATGTTTCCCTGCTGTTATAAAACTTACATGTTATTATTGTCCAGGTTTTCCACATATTTTGTCATTTACTACATCTTCCAGCTCCTCGGGTATGGCAAGAAATAGGTGAGCAGAGAAAGGAAGTAGCAGGAAAATAAGAAAGTGAGCAGAGTCTCTGGCTACCTTGAAACACTAACAGAGATGCAAGAAGTTGAAAGGAAGAGTGGCAATGAATTAGTTCTGCATTGCTGGAACACTAGGTTGTAGTGCTGGTGCTTCCCCTTACTGCTTCACTTTCTGCAGTCTGACAGAGGCCATTGTTCAGTAGCAAAGCATCTTCTTTGCGTGCAGAAGGCCCCAGGTTCAATCCCTGGCATCTTCAGTTAAAAATATTCAGACAGCAGGTAATGTGAAGGACCTCTCTCTGAGATCCTGGAGAGCCACTGCCAGTCAGAGGAGACAGTTCTGACCATGACAGACCAATGGGGTTTAACTCATTATAAGGCAGCCTCCTGTATGTGTTCCTTGGTGAGCATGAGGGCCAAACAGCGACTCCTGCAGTTTTTTCAAATGCCAAAAGCAGGGCTATTGGGGGGAGGGGGGGAATCTGCTCAGGCTATGGCTGTACTCTGTTTTCCCAATTTAAATCAGAACTCCCCTCAAGTGGCTGTATTCCCAGGGGACATACAGAGTATTTCCACAACCAGTCTAGTGTAGCACAATTACCATCATTTGTACATGTAGTTATAACAGTGGTTCCAGATGAGGTTTTCATCAGTTAACTGTTTTCTTAATTCTCTCCCCCCTCCCCTTTTAGGAACTGATTTGTTACATTATTATTATTACTTTTGTGCAGAACAGAGGGCAATCTCTGCGGTATGTGGATGGTCTTCGTGCTACTGTTTCACCTTGTTCTTGGATGATGTGCATTTCAGCACATCTTGAAAAGCACAGTTCCAGTTATCAACCTACAAACTTCACTCACCATTAAAAAAACCCAAGACAGGTACTATTACATCACCACATGATTAGCGCCGTTTCTGTTTCTACCATTAGGCAATATTCCTGGTTTCATTATACAGAGTGCTTATCATCTGAAATGGGGGGGGGGGAAATTGACAGGAGTGTACTTCCAACAAGGTCGCTAAGCAGATTCGTGACCACAGTGGAACCTGTGTGGATGGAAAAATCCAAGAGGCAAATTATTTCAAAGGCACACTGTCCACTGATAGACGTGTAGATACTCTGTTGTTTATACACTAATGCCAGAACAGCAAAAATTTGACTATAGTGAATAGTTCTAGTTGGAGCCATCCATAGATGTAAAACACATCAGACAGATTCATAGAGGATAAGTCCATCAGTGGCTACTAGCCATGCTAACTAAAGGGAACCACCACATTCAGAGGCAGCAAACCGCTGAACACCTATGCTGGGGCAACATCAGGGGAAGAACTTGGCCCCTATGACCTGTTTGTTGGCCCTCCTGGGCAACTAGTTGGCTACTATGTAAACAAAAGGATGTTGGACGGGATGGACCACTAGTCTAATCCAGCAGGACTCTTATATTACTATATGTTTTCCTCCATAGGATAAACAGCAGCAAGTACATCTGGGAGCTGCGGTGGTTCAAGTGGTTAAGACGCTGAACTGCAGGCTGTGGAAGGTCAGTAGTTCAGCAGTTCGAGACCCGGGTGCCGCATGATGGAGTGAGCTTTCATCTCTAGTTCCAGCTCCTGCCAACCTAGCAGTTCGAAAGCAAGAAATTGCAAGTAGATAAATAGGTACCACTTCGGTGGGAAGGTAACAGCGTTCCGTGCGCCTTGCCGGCCACATGACCACGGAAACGGAAACGTCTTTGGACAGCGCTGGCTCTTTTTTTATTATTATTTAAATCTTTATTAACTTTTCCAAAATAAAAACCAACAAACAGCTATTTCTTCGTTTCATAACAGATGAGCATACAGCCTCTCCCTTTTCCTATTACATATTGAATTCAACTTTCGGTTACTTTCCAATGATAAACAATAAGGGTACCATCTTTTCCCTTCCCAAATTCAGTAAACAAAAACCATACTATCCCTTCATAATTCGTGTCCAATTATACAGTTTTTCCCAATTTTTTTCAAAAATCATATCATCATTCCCCTTTAATATACATGATAATGTATCCATTTCAGCCACTTCACATATCTTCTGGATAACCTCAGTCCTTTCTGGAATTTTCGTATCCTTCCAGTATTTAGCATACAGGATCCTTGCAGCCGTAAAACAATGAACCAACAATTTTTCCCCTACTTTCCCGTATGACTCAGGAATCATATTTCGTATAAAAACTTCAGGTTTGAGGGGAATTTGAGTTCCCATTATTTCCCCCAACATTTTACTAATCATTGTCCAGTATTCTTTCGCTTTACAACAGTTCCACCACATATGGAAATAAGTACCAACGTTACGCTTACACTTCCAACAAGTGTTGGTAGTCGTTTTAGAAATCTTAGCTAACTTAACTGGGTACATATACCATCTCAGAGCAACTTTATAAATGTTCTCTTTAAAAGAGGTTGCCCTAGTAATTTTTATATTGGTATCCCATATTTTTAACCATTTGTCTATTTCTATATTATAACCTAAGTCTTTATTCCAAGCCGCCAGACTCGACCTTACCACCTCATCTTGCATCTTAGTATCCAATAAATATCCATATACATTTTTTATCGTTCGTCCTCCTAGCTTAATCCAAATTTTATCGATTTCTATAGGTTGATCATAAAATCCTTGTTTTTGATCTTCCTTATATCTGGATTGTAATTGTATTACTTGTAACCAAGACAAATCTCTATGTTGTTCCTTCAAACTTTCGGCTGGCTTAAGATTATTTGTATTATCTAACAGATCCTCATAACATAATTTCTTTTCATAATCATACAAGTTTGGATTGACAAAGGCCTCAATGGGGGATACCCATTTAGGTATTTTCAGATAATGTTGTTTCTTCATTTCTTTCCATATTTTAAGTAGTAAACCTCTTATATAATGTCTTTCAAATACATTTTTCCCTTTATTGTACCAGATGGTGGCGTGCCACCCCATAGGAAGGTCATGGCCCTCCAATTTAAGAAGCCTACTATTTACCAAAGTCACCCAATCCTTTATCCATAACATAGCTGCAGCTTTATAATATAGCTGCCACTCTGGTAAGCCAAGACCACCTTTCAGTGTCTTTTCTTGCATAACTTTAAATCTGGGTTTTCGAGCTTGCCAGATAAAAGTTGAAACCAGTTTACTTAGCTCTTTAATTTTTTTTTGGCTTTTTATAACAGGTAATACTTGGAACAAAAACATAAGTCTTGGGAGAATACACATTTTAATAGTTGCCACCCTTCCCAACAACGATAGCTGAAGATCTTTACATTTTGCTAAATCAGTTTTAATTTCAATCAAGATTTTTTTGTAGTTATTCTCAAATAGGGCACTGCATTTGTTTGTTAACCAAATTCCTAAGTATTTAACTTTTTTACTTATTTCAAACCTAGATTTTTCCACTAACATGGCCTCAGTGTCTCTTGAACAGTTTTTTGTGAGTATTTTAGATTTCTGGAAGTTGCACTGCAACCCTAGAGTCGGATTCGACTGGCTTTCGAGCGAGGGAACCTTTACCTTTACCTAAGTACATCTGAAAACCAATGTGGCTGTAGTGATTAGCATATCAGACTAGGCCTACGTTTAAATTCTGACTTGCTCGGAAACTTACTGGGTGACCTGGGGCCAGTCATTCTCCCTCAGACTATCACCTCCCAGGTTTGTTGTGAGGATAAAATGGGAGAAGAACCACAAATGCCATCCTGAGTTCTTTGGAAAGGGGTGAGTGGGATAAAAAGGCACTAAATGTATGAATAAACAAACATGGAAAATGATATCGGGTATCCCATCCCTTCTGCCTAACATATGAAATTAAACATTTTTTTTTGGGGGGGGGGGGAGTATGGGAATTCTGATCCTGGATGTCCGACCATCCCATCCAGTTCAGTTCTCACTCTGGTTCTAGAGCTGGCTGTGTTCAAGCCTTTCAGGAGGGTCAGAATTAACTCCTGGGGGGAAGCATCAAAGCTTTAAGCTCTCTGCTAGCCCTTTTAGGCCACGGGTGGCTGAGAGGAGGCAGACCCAAATACATTTTTGGTGGGATGGTAACATTGGAGGCCTTGTTTGCCAGGCTGCTGAAGACACTTGCTGACACAAGGAAAGGGATGCCACTATGCTATGCACACATGACTCTGCATGATTGATGACCCACACAGATACTGAATTTCAGGGCTGACTGCGGTGCAACGTGGGAACACATCCCACTGTACTAGGCGAGCTAAGTTGTCTTATTGTCTCTTATTCCTACAGCATGAAAGGGAGGCAGCCCTCCCTGGCTTTGCTTGATCTGGCATTCCTTAAGCTTGTATGACTGTAGTCACGGAGCTGGGGGAGGGAAGGGAAACGATGAGAAAAATTTGCATGATCAGTGACTTTTAACACAAGTGACTTTTTAAACGCATTCCTCAATCCTACTACTTCCTATTAAAATTACAGTAGAGACAAACAAAACACAACCACCCACGCTGAGCTTCTCCACGCATTCCAGCATGGCAGCTATGTAATTTGGGCCTGATCTGATCCTTTGCTCGGTGGCTCCTATTTTTAGCTCTTCAGAGACGGAGTCCCATGGGAGACCTCTGATAAGTGCTGTCAATTCGGATCCAACTTTTTGTGTCAGTCTGTCCCCCGCCCCCAAAAAAGCTTGTTAATCTTGCTGAGTCTTGGCAGCCTGCCAGGAATGTGCCCACCAAAAAGGCAGTTAAGCATACACAGTTGTTGAGGCTGTTTAGGGGGCTCACAGCAAAACACACCAATTCTGATAAAGGGACACGCAGCATACTGGCCAACCTGCATGATAAAGGTTCAAAAACAAACAACAGAGTAAGCATTTCAAAAGGGGGGGGGAATGATCAAACTCTTCCATTCAACTGGGATCCCGTTTTTTTCTCCCACGAGTCCTTATAAGGAGGAACTAAAACATAGTACTTCAGTTTTCCAGGGGAGAATGGTTGATTGTCAAGGGGCTTCCCTTTCAATCTGTTTAGGTGAAGTAAATTAGTAATACTATTTATGTAAATTATTTATGTAAACAAGGTGTGTTTTTCTAAGGTCACTTTAGGACCCAAAGGGGAAGAAAACTAAATGCAAAAGGGGCAGACAACTAGGACAGACACAGCTATGACTTCTTAACTCTGAGAATGGCATTTGAGCTTCAGGGTACATTTCCTCCCAGGCCCAATTCAACCTCAGACAGAAGTCTCCCAGATGGCCAGAAGAAAGTTTGAAAGGGGGAAATGGGTCTCTGAGGCTACATGCCACACCTTCTCCGAGCCCAATTACCACTCCCCTTGAGGCTGAAGGGGAGTAAGGTGCCTGATCAAACACTTTGGTAATTCTCCAGCGGGAGAATTAGTTGTCACTGTACCAGGTTCTCCACAACACACATCAGCCTCTCAAACTCCAAGGCCTGGCCAGCTTAGGGTTCACACCTTCACACAGTTCTGTTGTTGGGGATATTCCCTAATAGCATGAGAGAAGCATGGTTGGCATCAGCCAGTTTCTGAGGCTGGGGAGGGTGAGGCTAAAACGTTGTGAGCCATCAGTATTTTTATGCATACACTGAGGGGCTGAAACAGGTTTCTTCTGTGTGCCCCACCCCCAGATCACAGGGTGGAACACCCACTTAGCAAATAGAAGAAGTGATTTTTTACGAAGATATTATGAAGGTTTTGGAATTTGCACATACAGTTGATTGGTTCATTGCAGATTTTTATTATCAAGTCAAGTCTGTCTATGCATACAAAGTGCTATAAACACTCTGTTCCTTGCACAGCAAGAACCTTATTTATTGGTTAACAAAAGCCATTTTTAAATTCCAAGAATGCATTTTTGCCCTGATAAACAATTTGTCATCCTCACAAACTAGCTAGCTCTCACTTAAGTCATGCCTTTCGGAAATATCTTTGAGAGGTCACAGGGTGATCAGCCCATTGCTGACAAGCTAAGGCAAAACGATGGGATTTATTAGTCATGAAAATATTTATACAGCACTTTTTTTTTAGTAAAAGGGCAAAAAGCCCAGTGGTAGGATACATGATCTTCATGCAGTGCATCCCAGGTTTAACCCCAGCATTTACAATTAAGACTGTCCTAGGACACTAGAAGGGAAAAGAGCCCTGCCTAAGTCATTTAAAAGCCACTGCCAGTCACGGTAGACAGTGCTGGCTAGCATGCTGGCTAGATGGGCTAGTGGCCTGTTTCTGCCTCCTATGCAGATGAGCCGTCTGTGTGCTCACTCACCACATGGGGAGACAGAGCAGGGAAGAAGGAGCTTGCCCCCCCCCCACACCTTGATTGCTGAGTGGTCTGCACAGAGCCGACATGCAGAAGAAGTGCCCACGCATATGCCCCCTTCCTGTGCTCAACAAGTCTCAGGGAAAAGGTGTACACACAGGCATTTCCTCTGCATGCTTGCTCCATGCAGACCACTCAGCAGTCATGTGGAGGCAGGGGGCGAGGGCCAGCTCGACCGTGTCTGCTCTACCTTTCACGTGGTGAGTGAATGTGCAGTCATCTGCATAGAGTTTGCATAAGGAAGCTTCAGGTCTTCACGTGAAGGCCTTTGAATATTTGTAGATATATCAGTAATCTTATAACCTCTCAGGAAAAATAGGTATTAAAAAGCGGGGGACCCACAAGGACTTGCAGAGGATATCTCATTTCCCCCATATCTCTTCCCCTTTTTTTTCTTTCCCTTCTCCTGGCAGCCCCTATATCTTCTCTCTTTTCCCTGCTTCCTTCTATCTTTCTCACTCACCAACAAACCAGTCTTATCTGCCCCCACCCTTCAGCTATATATTATTAAATGCTTACTTTCACAAGGAAGCTTACGGTATTCTCTTCTCCATTTTATCATCATGGCAACTCTGTGAGGTAGGTTAGGCTGGGAGTGTATGACTAGTTCAAGTTAACTCAGTGAGCTTCCACTGTACAGTGGTGATTCAAAACTGGGTCTTCCAGATCCTAGTCTGGAACTCTGACTACATCACATTGGACTGCAAAACTGGGTCTACCAGATCCTAGTCTGAAACTCTAATGATTGTATCACATCCTGTGTGAGTCATGCAAATCATGTAGTAGTGAGTATTGCATGGTGGTTGCTGCCAGGCCTGGCCCCACTGAGTCCTCCTCCAAAGATCACACAGTCCTAGAAAGGACCCTGCCCCCCCTGCATTTTATTGTCAGAAACCAAGGCTTGAAGGCTGGCAATACTGTTGTGGTTGCCAGCAACAGCCACAGAGCTTAGGGCATTCATTGCTTAAAGCTACAGGTGCTGCTTCTATTCTTTAGAGCATTTTAACCCCCAAACCTTTTTTTTTAAGATTTCAGATTTTTTTGCAAACCTGGAACATTTTTTAGGTTTATAGATAGATCTGTCTTGTCTGTCTATGGCTCCAGCCTCTGACTTAAGTATCCACAAATTTGGCCATGCTGAGAATTAGATACACTGACAAGTGTGGGCCCATGAGGCTCACTGGGATGGGGGGATTCCATCTCTCCCCCTACTTTCTTGCTGTGCCCACCATGGCTCCCAGGCTTTGATGCAGTTGTTGCCAGGCCCACAGCAGCTCCCATGCTCCGGTGCAGCTGCTGCAGCTCCTCAGCTCCAGTACAGCTGCCACTGGACCTGGCATGGTACCCGGGCTCTACCTCCACCACTGGGCCTCTGTGGTTCCCGGGCTCTACCACCACCACTGGGCCTCTGTGGTTCCCAGGCTCTACCACCACCACTGGGCCTCTGTGGTTCCCGGGCTCTACCACCACCACTGGGCCTCTGTGGTTCCCGGGCTCTACCACCACCACTGGGCCTCTGTGGTTCCCAAGCTCTACCACCACCACTGGGCCTCTGTGGTTCCCAAGCTCTACCACCACCACTGGGCCTCTGTGGTTCTCAAGCTCTACCACCACCACTGGGCCTCTGTGGTTCCCGGGCTCTACCACCACCACTGAGCCTCTGTGG
>NW_015167529.1:399020-413594 GCF_001447785.1 Gekko japonicus | reverse complement strand
TGCGCGGCTTCACCCCCACCATCGGTCCGCTGTGGTGCCCACGCTCTACCACCACCACTGGGCCTCTGTGGTTCCCGGGCTCTACCACCACCACTGGGCCTCTGTGGTTCCCAAGCTCTACCACCACCACTGGGCCTCTGTGGTTCCCAAGCTCTACCACCACCACTGGGCCTCTGTGGTTCCCGGGCTCTACCACCACCACTGGGCCCAGTCTCCACTGCAGCTGCCACCAGGCCCATCACCCCTCTGGGGCTCCATCACAGCTCACAGGCTGACAGAGCTGCCAGGCTCAGCATGGGTCCCAGGCTGCTAGAACCTTTTTGTTGCTATCAAGTTGCAGCCGACTTATGGCAACCCCATAGGGTTTTCAAGGTAAGAGACATTCAAAGGTGGTTTGCCACTGTCTGCCTCTATGCAGCGACCCTGGTATTCCTTGGTGGTCGCCCATCCAAATACTGACCAGGGCCAACCCTGCTTAGCTTCCAAGGCCTGACAAGATCGGGCTAGCTTGGGTTATCCCGGTCAGGGCTCCACTGACCATGCTTATACCATGCTGAAGGCACTAAGCTCTCTTCTGTGACTCGACCACTGGATACTCAGTACTAATACTGTATGCTCTGACTGGCAACAGCTTTCCTGGGTCTCAGGCAGAACACTGTCACACGGCCATTACCTGATCCTTTTAAAACTAGAGACGCCAGAGATGGAAGCTGGGACCTTTTGCACATGCAAAACAAGGCCATGCATAGAGAAATAGGATTTTTCTACAAACCAGTTAAAATAAATGACAGTTATTCACGAATCCCCAAAGTTGCAGGAAAACTAACCCCCCCTAAAAAACAAGCTGCCTAGCTACCCTCAAGATGCTTTGGTAGGAGAGGGGCTCCCAGGAGGGGCTGGGAGGAAGGCAGAGAAAGCAGGAGCCACGGAGGGAGTCTCCCCATGAGCTTCCCACAGGTTCCTCCGCTTGTTATATCTCAAGATGTAAAATTTCCAGAAATTCTAAAGCCAGGAATAAAAGGTTTCCCTTGAAAAAAATGAAAGACATTTGGGGGGGATATTCAAAGATATGCAGTATTTATAGTGCAATCCTAAGAACATTTTCCTTCAGTTAAGCCCCACTGAACAGAGCTGAGGAGAATTCTGAGTAGACCAGCCTGTGCTCTTACTTCTATCAAACTTAAACTCAGACGATTAAATTACGAAAACAAAATTGTAGTAAAGAAAAGAAAGTGTATTTGGGCATAATCAATACCATAAAATAGGACTGGTGACATATCTGGATATCAAATTAAACTCTCTACCACTGAAAATAGTGATAATGCATTATTATTAAAGTGTACAAATTCATTATAGCATATTAAATGTTGACAAAACAATAAATGTATCCCTGAAATACTGTATTGTCTGCCATATATGTAGGAATTCTCGTTAACCAATGCTGTAGTTTGTCTTACATAAAAATGTTCACGCTTCATGCCTGTGTGACTAAAACCTTGTCTTAAAAACCATTTCACTGATTCCAAAAGAAAACAAAATATTTCGTAGGAAGACTTTTCCCCCAGTGTTCGCCTGTTTTACTATCTGAAAAACGCTGTTGTTGGGTTTTTCCTGATTTCTCCCCCAGGCCTTCACATCTTTAGTTATGTCTGAAATAAGCTTGTGGAGACTACTAGAAATCCAAGGGCAGCTGTTGCACTTTTAAACTAAATAATGTGCTAGGAGCTGCATGGTTTTGCTTCTCATCAGCAAATCTACTTTGCAGCTACAGGCTGATGGCGTTCTGTCACCACCTTCAAAAAACATGCAAAGAAGACTTGAGTGCAAAGTCTACACAGCACTTGGTCAATGCCACAGTACCGCTTGGCTTCACGAGAAAAACTAAACAATAATACACGAGTTAAACTCTCACTAGATGAGCAAACATTGTCACTGCTGTTCTCATTTGTTCTGTGACAAATGACACAACAGCGTTCTCCAATAAACAAAGGACTGATTGATTTAAGGTACAATCAAGTTACTGCGTGTTACCCTTTCTCCTAAGACTTTTTCCACATCAGCTCCTTCAGCAACATACCAAGCAGCTCTGTTTGATTTTCCAGATAATTTCCCTCATAATGGAAACTCAATACAATTGATGCTAATTAAACTAAACCACCAGCTTAACACAAGGAGATGTCCCAGGGCACTCCCTCTCAGGAAGGCTGATTATTTAAATTTAGATAAAAGGCCTTTTATGCCCTCTTTAATGAAAAAAGAAAAATCGATGTCTAGGGAGGAGGGGCAGTGGCGGTGGGTTCATAAAGACCTCTCCTTTGTTTCCGTAAGAGTCCTGGTCAGCTAAAAGGGAAGGAGAATGGCAGTTCATTTTATTGCTTCAATATTGTTATTGCTGCTAGGATTTTAAATTGATAATAAGTGGTTCTGTTTGGTTTCTAATTGTTTTTACCTCATGCACCATTTCCAGGATCTTAAACTAAACGGATTTTATATTGTTTATATCCCCTCCCCAAACAAAAACTCATTTAGCAGCTGGGAAAAAAAAGGGGGGTGTGTGTCCCAGAATAATGGGTGGCAATCCTAGCAGGGGCATACGGCCATTTTAGCCAAGCATATTTGTAAGGATGATGTTTGCAGCTTATTTCTTAGGCCTGGCTTGAACCCAATGATGTTGCTAGACAACAGATTCTGGACAGACAAAAAGTACTTCTGCACTCAGTGAGTAATTAAATTGTGTAATCTGCTGCCACTAGGATATAGTAAGGGCTATACACATAAGATTGCTTTAAAAGAGAATGGGATTCATGGAGGCTAGGTCTACCAATGGCTACTAATCAAGCTGACTAATGGGAATCTCCACATTCAGAGATAGTAAACTGCTGAATTCCATTGCTAGAAGGCAACTTCAGGGCCAGAGTCTGGACCACAGACCTGGTCTCTGTGCCCTGACTGCTGGCCCTCCAGGGCCACTGGTTGGTCATTGTGAGAGACAGGATGCGGGACTAGATGGACCACTGGCCTGATCCAGCAGAGCTCCTCTTATGATGCTGTGATTTTTGTTTGTTTTTTACAAAAGTCACCTGTTCGTACAGCTGGCATCACATTTAAACTGGGTCACAGGCACTTCTTACACCCCCGTTCTAAACAGTATGCTGTACTGTTGGAATTTTATTTTGTTGTGTAAGCTGCCCTGAGCCAGCCTTGGCTGGGAGGGCAGGGTCAAAAATAAAATAAATAAATAAAATGATGGTAGTCAAATCAAAGTCTACTTGTTAATATGCCTGGTTCTACATTTATACCAGGCCTCAAATGCTGATAATTGCTATGCTTAAGAGGTGGGGGACTTGGACAAAGGAAAAAAGTCTCTGCAGGGACTGGCCAACTATCTTTTTTTAACATACACATGTTCCTTCTATGTGTACAAGAATTGGTTCACAGCATATACATAAAAGTTCCAAAGACTTATTGCCTCCAAGTAGTTATTTTCATTTGAAAACGCATGCCACTCCTTCATAGTAACTCTGTGGACAGAAGTTGTTTTACATACCATGTCTGGCTTCAGTCTGAAGGTCAAAGGAAGAGAATAAACGACGGAACGGATGGTTGTTAGCACCGAAGAGCTCCATGACTGACGGACCTCCCGGCTTCTGGGAATGCGATTGAGGGTGAACTTGGAAAACAAGATGGACACAGCAGAATCGTTACAGCTCAGGCTTCCAGGATGTGGCTACCTTTTATTTGTTGCTACAGAGCTACAACCACTCCCATTGATACACGTGGTTCAGATGCCAAAGAAGGTTGCACTGATCAGGCTTAGTGCTTTGAATGGATTCAGACTGTACCTTTCTTCTATGTTCCAGAAGAGGAAACTGAGCCTTCTGAGCTTCTCAGTAATTTTTCTGAAGCAATATCCAGCACCAACCAGCTTTAAAAACCTTGAAAAGTACACAAGAACTAAGGCGGTACAAACACCCCTAGGGCTCATGGTAGCATATATGCACAACATAAATCAAACAATGTAAATGAGCATCACTATTTTTTGTTCCTTTTTGAATAGCACCGCTCAAATGTTCCTTTTTGAATAGCACTCCTCAAATCTGCAGTTCAGAATATGTGAACCACAAATTGTTAACTTAGAGCCCCACCTGGTGGACAAAAAGACACATTGTTCACAGCAGAGCACAAAGAGGAAAATGAGTCCGAGGACTTCAAATATAAGACGGTTGCTGCTATAACTGTGGTTTGCAGGGTACCCCTGCCCTTTCAGCATCACTTTAGGACAGCACTCTGACCAGGGATTCTCAAGCTGAGTCACAGTCATCTCCTCAAGTACAAACAGGCCCGCAGCTACCACGGGGCCCGGCCCCCTAGTGGTTTCTATGGGCCCTCCCCGAGCCTTGGCTCCCCCTCCCCATGGGCCCCCTCCCCCCATTGCCTGTTGGCAGGGAGGACGAGGGCAGCACAAATGGTGGCCAGCCTGGGCTAAAGAGCAGCATGGGCAGGCAGCGAACATGAAAGGAGCTGGGAGAAGCCTCCTTCTTGGGCTTCCACGAGACACTCGCTGCATCACCATCCAGCAGCAAGTAAGCCAGGCAAGGCAGGCGGCTGGCTCCTCTGGCCCAGGCCAGACGTGCTCAACTGTGCTCCAGTGCACCAATGAGCTTGCACGCAGCACCTTCGTGGCCAGCCCGGGAAGGAGCCATGGGTGGGAGTCAGGCTGTCCCTGGTGCTGCGCTGCTGCGGGAGGGGAAACTAGGGCTCCTTAGGGAAGGAGGGAGCCAGATGCTCTGCAGGGAAGACCTGCCCTTGCAGGGGGGTGGGGAGGGAAGCTGCGGCCACTGGGCATTACCCCGCCTTACCCTGGAGCCTGGGTGTGTATGCAGTGCTCCCTTAGGAGTTCTACCAATTAAATCATAGTTAATTTAATTAACTTTGATTTAATTGGCTGGTGGGGCCCCCAAGGCCCCCTTCCCAAAAAATCCTTAGCCAAAGGGCTGAGTACAAAGCAAACACTTGTCAAAATAGGGTTGAAGGTTTCTGAATATGACTAAGGAAAAGAGCTCCCTAGTGGATCAGTGTTCTCTCTAAGCTGAGTTAGTTAGTGTGAGGTAGCTCAGTTTTTTAGCCTCTGGCTCACACATTTTTGTCTTAGCTCAGGAAGGATGGCTCCAGAGCAAACTAATTGATGCAGTAGCCAAATCACTCGCTCACAACTTTAATGCCAGTAGTTCACAAAGTAGAATTTTTTGCATACAAGACTCCACAGCTTAGAGGGAATATTGGCTGGGATGACTGTCATCTGTCCAAGTAATGTGAGAGGACAAGCTACAAATTGAGGCTGCAATGTTTAATTGATTATTTAGTAACATTGATTGCACGACCTTTTGATAATTTTTACAAAGGTGCGCCAGATTTTAAAACTATATGGTGTTTTTTTAAAGTAATAACTATAGGTATGAGTCTTTGAGTGACAATTCTCTTATAAACCTAAATAACAACTCTGAATAGTGCTTTTCAAAAATGTCCATTTCATGGTGTTCAGATAATATTGTTTGATCAACTGTGTGTGTGCCTTCCATTGCCATAGAGTACAGTACGAAAAAAGAACGGAAAATTGTGTGGTCTTCACTGGGAACAAAAGCTCCATCTTTGAAATGTTAGATGGAACTGCAGCACGGATCAACTCCCTGAGATCTCAGCTGACTCATAACTTTTAGCATTTGATAGCAATGAGATCAGACAGCTAAAGAAAAAAGCAACCTTATACTCTAAAGGATGGTTAGTGGAGATAAGTCTGGCCTGAAAGTCCAGCAGGGGGAAAAGCCCTAAAGCGTGTATCAACAACAAAAATTCAAGCTTTCAGAAGCACATCCAAGTGAAACACAGCTTTCATTCTCCTGAGTTTTGGTTACATAGAACTTGTTAGGTACTTAAAAGAAAACAGATGTATGTTAAAATGTGCATGTCTAAAGATCCTATCAACTTAAACCCCACACTTCTATCTGATATTTTGCTGTGTAGAAAAAGATTGAAGAAATACTTATTTGCCCACCCAACTTATCTTTCCCTTATCAACTAAGCTGAATTGATTATATCCTAGCTAAAGTAATTAAAGTAGAGCTGTTGGCAAAGTTGCAGTGAGGAAAAGCCTGAGACAAGATACAGAGTTTGTGTTTGTGTGTAATAGTCCAATATTAGAACTTCTTATGCAAGCGCTTGTGTTTAGACTCTGGCATACCAATAGTAAGCAGGACTGATGCAATTCTTATTTACCTTGGCCTGTTCGTTATCAGAACTGTACATGAAAGATTATTGGAACCGTACACAAGAAATCGGATTGCGACTTCCGGTTAATGGCGGCACGCTCACGGACTCACCTCCCAGGGGTGTCTCCATGCTCTGGCGGACGGAGGGGATGAGCAGGCTCGTAAACTCCCCCCAGGAGCCCGGGGAAGGGCACCTGGCCAAGGAACTTTGAGGGGGTAGCCTCTTCTCAGGCCGAATGCCAGAGAATCGAGGCTCCCCCTTGCTCCAGTGGTCCGTCCAGCCGAGAGACCTGATGGTACAAGTGAAGCTAGCCGGGTCAAGCACAGGAAATCAGCAGTGAGACGACGAAGGCGATGACAGAGGTCATGCGCCCTTTGCTGGAACAGCTCAATGTCTTTAAAGAACAGATGTCTGTGGTAACAGCGAATATTACTGTACAACAAAAGCAGCTGCAAGTTGTGACAACAAGCATTACTGCTCAACAAACGCAAATAACGGATTTGATTCAAGTAATGAAGCAGGATGCTGAGAAAGTAAAGGAAATGGCTGAGACAACGCAGGTAGTGAGGAAAAAAGTGCAAAAATTGGAAAAGAAAACTGTATCTTTGGAAGATCAGATGCTGCAAGTGCAAATGGATAAGGCTAATATGGTCCTGCGCTTCCAAGGGGTGCCAGAGAAAAGAGGAGAGAATCTTAAAGAACTTATGAGTGAGCTACTTGCCCCAGTAGCAGATATAAAGGCGGACTTGCTACTCAACGACATGGATGTGGCCTACAGGTCATATTCAGGATACATAAAGAAAAATAATCTGCCTGGGGAAATTGTAGTAAGATTCTCGAAGAGGCACGTCAGGGATGCTATCCTGAAAGCAGTTGCTGCGACACCCCTGAAGGTGGGGGAGAATGCTGTCAGAGCGCTAAAGGATATTCCATTTGAAGTAAGACAACGCAGAAAGAAATACAAAGAACTTGTGTTTTTCCTCCAAACAAACTCAATTGGATATAAATGGCTGTTTCCAGAAGGAGTAATATTCAAGATCAAGGAGAAGAAGGTCAAGATTGACTCTGTTCTTAAAGCTCAAGAGTTTCTAAAGGAGCAGCTGGGAAGGCCAGAGGACGAGAAAAAAGAAGAGGACGATAAGTCCAGTGGAAAGCTGGAAACTGGTTCGTCTGGTGAGGACTCTTTGTCTGAGCAGGGGGCATCAGCCCCGAAAAGTTCCTACAAACTGCGGAAGAGAGAGACGAAGAAGTAAAGGCTGAAGGACTCTGAATTGTGCCTTTGAGAACTTTGGTTCTAGGGGATGATGGGGGGCACTGTTATTGGGCAATTAAATGTAACTGGGGATGGTTAAAAGGGTTAAAAGATTGACACAGTTCATAAGAAGTACAAAGATGAAAAGTCTGAATGAAGTATAAAAAGCTAGTTGGAGATCTCCTCTCTTGGGTTTTTAGTTAGTAGTGGGTTCTTTACTTTCTCCCTTATATGTAGCTTTCCCTTTCCCTTTTTTCTGTTCTAGTTTTTGTAGTGTTTAAAAAATCAATAAAAAATCCCCTCCGGGGGCTTAAAAAAAAAGAAAGAAAGAAATCGGATCACAGGTATATTTTTGGAATTCTAAGTGTGAGCTCTTTTAACTTTTTGTTGCATCCTTCCATTTTTCTTTGTAATGATGTTTTCACTAATAGGTTTATACTTCATGTGTTACAGATATATGTTTCAGATGTTTCCCTTTTCCCTCTATGTTTGGCTGATATAGAGTGTCATTTTTATACTGTAAATAAATTTGCTTGGATGTTGCATCATGCTTGAAAATGTTTTGACTCTTGTCTTTTATAGACAGTTTACAACAACTGTACAAGGCCATTTTGCAACGGGACTGTAACAGAAACAAGTCTGAAGAAGATATCGAAACAGTGTCTTAATTAGATGGCAGACCATCAATTGTTCCACTTTTCGAATTATCATAATTTACTGTATCATATACTGAATTTTTAATACCTTAATGGTCATACCTCACTGTATATATAGGGACTGTTTTCACTATATAATAATATTTTGTTTGTACACAAGTATATCAGCCTTTTCCTCCCTTTTTTGTGGCCCCTGGTGCTCAGTATCTTTTGCGGTTTCCTACAGAGGTCCCCCCCCCTTTTTCACTCTATACCACTAGTAATGCCAACACAAAAGCACAAAATGTGGCACTGTCTTGGTATCACAGCTGTCCTAATGCTACAGGTAGGCACACTGGTGCAGTTACCACTGGTCAATATATTGTCTTTTTTCTATTACATCCTATGACGTATGGTCTTTTTGAATTTGATCTGCTGACATCTACAAGGAACACAATATGAGCTTCTAGAGGATTACATCAGTGGCTATACCAGTATTTCTTAAACTACACTTAAAGGGCCCCCAGAAGTCCCAAATGCAGTTTCAGGTGGCTTCAGAAGAAATGGCTAGAGTCCTCTGACATTTTGGCCACGGATGGGAACCCACTATCAGTTTTCAAAACATAAGACTGAATCAAGCAGCTGGCCCAAATGGAAAATTTGAAAGAAAAGAAAAAAAGCGGCTGTGTGCACATCTCTCTCCTTTGCGTACAATTATTATTATTTAATTGGAACTTTAGACATTCTGTTTGTAATTAAGTCCCATGGACTTCAGTGAGTACAGGCAGCCTCCAGCACACATGCCAAACAGCAGCACAGCAGACCATTTTGCTCAGCACCCGAGCTCGGTCCTCCATCCAAGCAAGCAAGACAAGCCCCCGAAGCAGTGGCAGCTCCACTGGGACCAGCGCCATGGGAGAAGGCCCTGAGGCCCTACCCCAGGCCTGTCATCACCTTCCAGACCCCAGCAGCAGCTAGCCAGGTCCAAGGGAAGCTCCGGCAGTGCTGACAGTGCTCCTGGGACTCGGCTTCCTCCCGGGCCAAGTACAGTCCTCATCCCTCCACACACACCCCCACCATACAAACCCCCTTTTGTTTGCTGGCATTTTTGGCACCGATTTAAACCCAAGTTATTATAGATAAAATATTGCTGTATGCAGATGATAAATTGATAAAGAAATTGTATACAATAATGTTAGAAGCCAAAACACAGGATGAAGTGCTGAAATGGACAAATTAACTTTAATCTTGAAAGGACACAGAGGGGACAAATTTGAAGAAACATGGCCAAGACTTCATCACTGGTTTGAAGAACTGAAGTATCGAAACATGTTAAAACCAAAATTGAGGTTAAGAACATTATATTAAATATTGTGCAGAATTTGGACAGGATCATATGGTGTAGAAATAAGTTTTATGATTTGAGAACAAATTCTTTACTCAAAGTATGAAGGGATGCTCCCATTTTTTGTTTGTCTTTAGTATTGTCAGTGTTTGTCTGTATGTCTGTGGTGTATGTTTAATAAAACAAATTTATATAGACCCGTGGTATTAAATTGACAGCATCCATTTAAAAACCTTTGATTATTTCTGTCCCTTCTATGTACTTTTCCCTTTGAATGCTGAAATAGTATTGGGTTGGGGTTTTTTGGTAATATATGAGTCTGTAGGCACAAGGGGTTAGGGTTAGGGACAGAGAGAAATGCTGGGCGTCGTGACTTGAAAGTCACAAACAGATACAAAATTTGGATGTGAGGGCGATCTGGCTGTGACATCTGTCACCCCACTGATCACCAGGGTTGATATAAAATTTGATAAATAGAAGATGAAACATGGAAATGGCAATACTGCAGAGCATAGCATTTCTCCCCGTACTTTCAAAGGCAATTTAAATTATTACTTCAGAATCAAAATATAAGAATAGAATAGAAATAGATTTGTATTTAGCCATAAGCCATTACAAACCAGGGGTTAGAGTAAAATTTAAGATATAATAAAACCATACAATCGGAATAAAATTGAGTCAAAAGGTATCTGCTAATATCAATATTAATTAGTTCCCATAAGAACAGCGTCAGCCCATATTTTCTTTGCAGCCAAAGCATATAAAGACATTCTATAGGATATGTTGGCGTCAAAATCAGCTAACAAGAATACAATCTTCTCAGAATCTAAGTAGAAACGTAAGTCTGATGAAATTCCGGAAGAAAAAAATTAACGTCAGTTGGGCATACATCGAGCATTCAAGAATATAATGGGGAAGATCCTCGATAACAGAAGAGCCGCAAACACAAAAGCACTGTTCCTTAGGTGTTCTACTGTAGCGGCCGGCTAATACAGCCGTTGGCATTGATTCAAAATGTAAGGATGTGAAGGCTGCTCTCAGGTTGTGATTATCTACACTAACTAGGTAGGAGGATCTAAAATGGTCATTCTTAAACAATTTGAACCAGGGAGCAGACTGTGATTTCAAGATTAACTGTTTATCTAGCAGAGCATCACACTTAAATACCCAGTCTCTAAGATCTGAACTGTTTGTTGAAGGACTGAGGAGGTCATCACCTTAAGGAAGGAAGGCCAGTTTCTGCTCTCATCAGGGCAACTGGCGTTCCCTTAGGAAGAGCCAGGATATGCCTAAAACACTGATTTTGAATTGTTTCAGTACTAGTGAGAATATCCTCTTTCCATCCCCAAACCTCAGCACCATACAGAAGGTGGGGGATGACCTTACTTTTGAATAATTTTAAAACGGGATCAATAAGAAAGCCACCCTTAGTATAGTAAAACCTCAAAATAGACCTCACAATCCTTGTCGCAGATGCTCTTACTGTGGCAATATGAACATTCCAGTTCAAATTCTCTCTAAATGTGATTCCTAAATACTTAAAGGAACTACACTGATTTATTGAGTTGCCAAGTATACTCCAGGAGGATATTTGAGCCCTTTTCCTAAAGACCATCACTTTGGTTTTTCCAAAGTTAATATTAAGGGCCTCTTCCTTACAGTATAATCCTAGTTCCTGCAATAGTCTTCTCATCCCGATTTTAGTAAGTGATATTAGGGCCATGTAATCTGCATAAAGTAAAATTGAGATTTTATGCTCCCCAAGGATAGGTGGAAAGAACTGTGGGCCTGATAGCCTGTCAACAATTTTGTTTATATATAAATTAAACAATAAAGGTGTCACCACACAACCCTGCTTCATCCCTTTATGTATTGGGATTTTGTTAGTTAAGGACCCTGATGTTCCGACTCTAATTTGGGCACTGATGTCTGTGTGCAGCTCACGTAACAGGAGTAACAACCTTTTATCAATATTCAGTTCTGCCAATTTTTGCCATGTTGTTCCTATCAATGGAGTCAAATGCAGCGGCCAAGTCCATGAAAGCTACATATAGAGATTTTGTGGGGCCATTTAAACCTGCCTATGCCAATTGGTGAAGAGTAAGGCAGTGGTCGATGGTGGAAAGTCCTTTCCTGAATCCTGCTTGATGGGGATGTATTATGTGGTTCTCAGAGACCCAATCCTCCAGCTTAAGCAACAGATATTTACTGTATACCTTTGCTGCTATGTCAAGCAGACTTATTGGTCTGTAATTCTGTGGATCTGTTTGTCCCCTTTCTTATGAATGGGAACAATAGTACTTAGCTTCCAACCAGAGGGAATTGAACCTGTACCATTAATTTGTGTGAAAACTGCAGCTGGCACAGATGACCACCATGTGGGGAAAGCGTTATAAAAATCTGATGGGATCAAATCTTCCCCAGGTGATTTTCCGGAAGCCAATGAGGTAATTATACCATTGATCTCTTTCTCTGAAACTGGGGCCCATTCATGGAGGTCTGAGGTATCTAAAATGGAACTCTGTGACTGGGATGTAACTACAGGGAAAGAAGGTACACGTGACCCAAAAACCTTACTAAAGCGCTGTACCCAGATTTTAGGAGGGATATGCCCCACTATCTGTTGGGAGGAGCTGTTTATACCACTGGATACAATGTCCCAGAAGCATACTTTCAAAGGCAATTTAAATTATTACTTCAGAATCAAAATATAAATACATCTATTACCAATACGGATAGGAGAACTTACCAAAGAACTGGGAGAGGTCTCTGCTTTTTTTCGTTCAAATGAACGGATTTTGTCTTCACTCATCTTATCTGAATCAGCCAAAACATAATGCCTAGGAGAATAGGACTGGGAAAGACTACCAAGTAACCTCAGGATTTCTGTGGTGTGCCCTCCTGGGGGAAAAAAGAAAAGAACCAACGTTAGTTTGAGGGAGATTTGCAAATTGCAGGATTCTGCTAAGTCACCTTCTTCACAAGTAGCCTCAAAAATGGGAGCCCGCATGGTGATGTGGTTAGAATGCCGGACTCAGGTTCAGATCCCTACTCTGCCACAGACATCCACTGTTTTTCTCTGCCACACCTACCTCACAAGTTGTTGCTGTGAGGATAAAATGGAAGAGAGGAAAACGATGTTGTAAACTCTATGAGTCCCCGTTAGGAGGGAAAAGCTGAGTATAAATATCTTTTTTAAAAAACCCATATGTAAAGCTTTGTTATCCAGCACGTATGGAATGGGGATTGCCATCTTGCTTCTCAGTTTCTTGAGGGTAGGAGATGGGGTCTGGGGGATTCCCTGCCAGACCTGGGCAACTGGGAAGCATATCAGAAGAGCTGGCTCCTGGCCAGCTTGATACAGGATGAGGGGGAAGGAGGTACCTGAGGGTGATGTCATCTTGCACCACAGGAGTGTGGTAGAGCTTTCCCTCTGGGCAACACTGGTTAACTAAGTTTTCTCAATATCTAAATACTGGCTAATAAAACTTTTAATCAACAACTCATTTTAATAAGGGTTGAAGCATCATGTGTTGAATTATCCATCACAAAGCAAAATACCACAAATAAAACTTTCATGGTGCGACAAACACAATGCATGTTTGTTGCATAATTTTACACATTCAGCTTGCATCAGCGAATCTAAAGATATAAATATTTATATACATGCATATGTCAGTTGGCTCTCTGAATCACACACTTTGTCCTTAATCCTCAAAATCTGTCTGAATGTATTTGTCTATAATATATGTGAACACCGCATTTGTCCTTAATATGTTTCAGTGAGGGCACAGCAGAATCCAGATCCAGAAATCTAATCAATATTATTTTATAAAATTGGGTAATTTAGTCAGGCCCGTAGCCAGGATTTTTTAAATTGGGGGGGGGGGCTTTAAATAAGTCGGGGAGCACTGAAATAAAAATTTTAAAAACTTACATACACTGGCTGGCCCCAGACCCAGGTGGTCTTCCCCTGTGGTGGCTGGATGCAGAAGGCCCCGGATTCAATCTCAAGCATCCTCACTTAAAAGGTCCTGAGGGAAGGGGAAAGGCTTGCCTAAGAAAGCCCCAAAGGGGCCAGTTCAGCATCAGGCAATCTGAGAGGTCAGGTGGGCCCCCAGGCACCAAAGCAGCAGCAGAGGCGCTTGCGAGCCATGAGCAGCAGGCGAGTCAGAAGGGTGCACAGAAGCAGCAGGATGAGGAGCGGGGTGGGCATGCTGCACACGGCGCTTGGCTGGGATCTACAGGAGGAGGTCTGGCTGTAGAAAGCGCCTCTTCCTGTGCAAAATGCATGTGAGTCCCCCCCTTCACACCTGTAGAGCTGCTTGGCAGGAAGGAAGAGCCAGCCAGCGTGGATCCCTCACTGTTTTTTTCCCCCTGAGGAGGTGTGGGAGAAATTTCAGGCTGTGCAACGGGAGGGAAGGAAAGGAAAGGAAGCGGGGGGGGGGGCCTCGCTCCTTGCATGCCTGCAGATTCTGCTGTGTGCCAGGACAGACCCAGGAAGCAGCCACCGCTGCCACCATGGCCCGCACAGGGGCCTTCTCCTATCCACTGCTGCTGATGGAGCAGCAGCTGGCCCCCTCGCTGTCCCAACTCCTGAGGTGGCCAAGGAGGATGACAAAAAAGAGGAGCCACCCCCATTGCGGACCTTGGTGCCCCACTCCTTCCTGGCGCCCTGAACCCAGCACCTGCCCACCCCTGGCGGCCGCAGCAACCATGGGGGAAGGCAAGGAGAGGCCTGCTGGGCTGCTGGCTGGTGGGGAAAGGGAAGGGGCGGCGGTGACGGGGAGTCCTCTGGGTGGCCCAGAGAGTAAGGGGGGTTGGGCTGCATACCAAATCGTGGGGCCTTGGCAGAAAGTAGGGGGGCCAGGCCCCGGGAGGCCCCACTGTAGCTATGGGCCTGAATTTAGTGGGTCCCCAACATGGCATCTGTAGGTGACATGGCACTTGCCGACATCTTTCCTGGAACCCACCAAGTGTTTTTAGTAAGCGGGTGGGGCCAGATATGGCTTTTGCCCAGCAGAGTTTCTGACTGTCCACTGGCCATACAGACTTTTTAAAATGTAGGTTCAGCA
>NW_015167529.1:396243-398989 GCF_001447785.1 Gekko japonicus | reverse complement strand
TGTGACTGAGGGTAAGCTTTGTGTATGTGAAAACATATGTTAAAACAATGCATTTATTTTAAAATGGCATGCTGTTAAACAGAGCTTCAACCTGAAATGCTGAAGATTTACTATTAGAATTGCGCACTTTAGAACTGTGTAAGCCGCCTTGAGCCAGTTTGCACTGGCAAGGCGGGATACAAATTGAAGGTAAATAAATAAATAAATATCCCCACTCTGAGACATTTTGTAGTTGATGGTGCCTCCTGTGGCAGTCAATCTGTGGTTGTGCCCACCACCTTGTATCAGAATCTCAAAGGTGCTTGCAGGCTCAAAAAGGCTGGGGACCCCTAGTGTAATTACTAGTTATATAGGTATTGATTAAGCTTTGACACTTGGAAACTTTTAATTAATAATAATGTCATGATGAAGAAAGACAAAACAAGGTCAATTCAGGAGAAACCTGCTGCCATGGGACTTTTGGAAAAGAAATTAACTAGAGTTCCTATGAAAACTGCAATAAGTGTTTGGTTACGTCTCATTGGCATGCTGAAATAGAGTCTAAATCTCTGGGTGTACTTAACATTTATAGAAAACATCAAAGGACAACAGAGGTGTCTTTGGGAATTCAGTGTACAAACTAGGAAACAGGTTAGTTACCTGAAATGCTTTATTATTCAGTCCCATGATAAATAATATAAATAAATGCATTATTATATTTTTATTCCACTCTTCCTACAAGGATCTTGGGGTGGGGCATACTGGAATGGATCCAACCAGTTTTTTTGTGGTGAAAATAGGTGAACAGATCTCCTGTGATCTCCCGACAAAGCTATGCTGGGGATTATGGGGCCTCTATAGACTAAAGCTAGTAGTAAGGAGGAGAATTCTGCAAGCTTGAGCAAAATACCTTGGCTGGATCCAACCTACTGCTCTCCCCTCTCAATTTTATCCTCACAGAGACACTGTCATGCATATTAGGCTGAGAAAGAACCACTGGCACAAGGTCCATCAGAATATTTACTGCTTAACCTCTCCCCAGAAGAGGTGGGTACATCTGAATTAATGAAAGCTTGAGAACTACTTCATATTTATTAATGTTAAGCACCACTGATGTTTTAATTAGCTGAAATATTGGACATGGCCTCGTCCTTCCTAGAGAGAAATAATACCAATATATGAGAAATTAATTCTAATGTTGGCAACTTCCCTTTCCCTTACCACAGCATTTTTATTTTATTTTTTACATTTTGCTTATAAAATTTTTGGTACCTAGGACGGAGTGCTACTGTTCTAGAACAGGAGGCTACTGTTAGGATAGAAAACAGAGAAACATAATGGTTTCCAATTGGCAAAGGTGTCAGACAAGGATGTAGTTTATTTCCCTATCTCTTCAATCTATATGCAGAACATATCATAAGGAAAAATTGATTAGATTTAGATTACGGTGGAGTGAAAATCGGAGGAGGGAACATTAACAGTTTGAGATATGCAGATGACACCATGTTACTGGCAGAAAATAGTGAAGACTTGAAATGATTACTGCTGAAGATTAAAGCACAAAGTGCCAAAGCAGGATTACACTTGAACATCAAGAAGACAAATGTAATGACTACTGAGAAATTGCACAACTTTAAGGTTGACAATGAAGAAACTGAAATTATCCAAGATTTTCTATTCCTAGGCTCCATCATCAACCAAAAGGAAGAAGGCAACCAAGAAACCAGAAAAGCTAGAAAACGCTGAAGGCAGTAGGAAAAGAGAAAGACCCAAGATGAGATAGATTGACTCAATAAAGGTTGTCATCATAGCCCTCAGTTTGCAAGAGCTGAGAATGGGTGTCAAGATAGGAAATTTTGGAAGATGTTAATTCATAGGGTCGCCATAAATCAGAGGCGACTTGATGGCACTTGACACACACACACAGTGTAGACTGATGTTCCTTAGCAAGCAGAGAGCTTCTTTTGCTAATGAACAAAAATGCTTCCTTGCCTGCATGGGGTTGCCATCCCCCAGGTGGGGTCTGGAGCTGTTCTGGAATTACAACTGATCATTAGAGTACAGAGATCAATTCCCCTGCAGAAAATGCCAGCTCTGGAGGATGGATTCTCCTTTACCATCTCCCTAGTGAACTCCCTCCCCTTCTCAAACTCTGCCCTCCCCCAAATCTCCAGGAATTCCCCAGGCCACAGTTGGTAACCTTAGCTACATGTGTGGCACACTCTAGTGGCCGGCACCTCACTTTCACATGTTTGTCCAGAGATGCTGTACTGTCTGAAAAGTGGGAATCGGCTGATGGAGAGAGACTTGGGCTCTTTCCGCGGCTGGCTGGTTGACCTTTACAATACAGTAGCTGAAAAACCCGCACATGCAGTTTCACCAAAAGCACCTTGCAAAACGGTGTCATCCTCTTAATCATACAGAACTTAAAAAAAAAAAGAGAGAGAGAGGTGGCACAGCTGCATTCATGATGCCCCGTTTTCAAAACCAACATGTGCTTTAAATGCTGCTGCGAATCTCATTTAGCACAGCAGAAGGTACGCACTACAGGGAGGGAGGGAGGAGGCCAAGCGGGTTCTATCTGGATTCTGCTAAAACACTGTCCTAATACATTAAAAAGTTAATGCGAAGAGTTAACGCAGCAAGACTAAATACGCAAGGACACTGTAATTTGATAGCTCCTGGTCTCGTGTTCGCCAAATGTAAAGCCACGTCGCCACTCTAAACTACATATCCCACTGGCGTCACTAAAAGCAGGCAATGCGCG
>NW_015167529.1:370009-396187 GCF_001447785.1 Gekko japonicus | reverse complement strand
GATTGAGGCCGCTGTTTCTGTCTTACCTGAACCAGCCACCACCAGGAGACTGACGGACGTATTTCGCGGGACACCGACTCGCTTCCCATAAAAGAACCGGGCGACGATGAGCAAAGAGACGAGGACGGCAATACCCAGCACGGCATAGAACATGTTCATTGGACAACCATTCCAGCTACAGGGCTGGGCGACGGAAGCCGAGGCGGCTCAAAAGCCTTCAGTTGTGCGTTTGCACCTGAATTCGGTGCCTGGAACGTCTCCTTTCTCCAAGGCAGTGCTCTCGTAGATAGAGGGGAGCTGACGCTGTGTGTAAAAGCAGGTCCTTTTTGGAAAGGGTAATTGTTAAGCAACAAGAAGTAAACAGCCTACAGTTGTCAGTTACGAGACATCTGAGCTTAATTGTTAAACTGTGAGGCGGATTGCGGTGGCCGATTTGTGTGTAAGTGTTGAATTTATGGAACTGCTTTATACCCGCTCAGGCTGTTGGTTCAGTATTGTCTGATCGGGCTGGCAGCGGCTGTCCGGGGTCTTTCCTAAAACGGGCTGCCTGAGATCCTTTTGAATGGAAATCCCGGGGACTGGACTGGGACTTTATGGAAGCCGACCATGTGCTTTACCACGGAGCCACAGCCCCCTCCCTGTTATATCTGCAGTAGAGTTAGCGCAGAAGAGTTGTTCTGATAACTGGCTAATAATTCCAGAGGGTAGCCGTGTCAGTCTGTGGCAACGAAACAGCAGTTTGGTGTCACCTTTAAAGATTAACACAATTTTAGCCCCGTATAAGTTTCTGCGAGTCAGTGCTCACTTCATGATGAAATGGGATATCACGATGTGTGTAGATCTAAATGTTAGGATGTAAACGTACAAGCCGAGCTCCTACCAAACCACTGCTTTGACTGCCTGCAGTGGCTGTATCCATCTCTTTAACCGGCATCTCATTTGCTTCCCTACTCTAACTTAGGGTTGCCAACCTCCAGGTGGGGGCTGGAGATCGCCTGGAATTACAAATGATCTCTGGACTACAGAGATCAGTTTCCCTGGAGAAAATGGAAGCTTCAGAGGGTGGACTCTATGGCATTATTCCTCAGAGAGGTCCCTCACATCCCCAAACAACACTATATCCAGGCTCCATCTCTCCCCCCAAAAAAATCTCCAGGAATTTCCCAACCTGCCATCGGCAACCCTATATGTTACTTGTCACTGATAACCTTCACACTGTGATCAGCCGCCCAACAAACACAGTGTTAAAAATTAACCAATGTATTGCAATGTAAGCTTGCATAAGAATGAGTCCACTTCATCAGATGTATGAAGGGAGACCCTGATGGAACAGACTCTTTGCCATGAAAGATTTACAATATGGCTGCAAATCTATGGATGCTTCCTAATGGGGTAAGTCCCAATAAACACAGTAGAACTTACTCCTTTGTAAGTGCACACAAGGATAGTATTGACGCTGCACATTGGTTAGCCTTCCAGGTGCTGCAAGGTTCTGTCTTGTTTTTTGCAGGAACAAACTGACTGGGCTGCACTTCTAGTATTTTTATTTATTTTATTTATTTTTTATTTTTTGATTTATACCCCGTCCTCCCAACGGCTCAGGTTTAAGCAACGGCTCTTGCTAAACAGGGATCTAGTAATAAAGTCTATAATTTGAGTTTAATGAATGTGCCCTAACCACTATTACTATCCCAGTTCCCTCCTTGCAAATACTAATGAATTTCCATGCCCTATATAAATGTGTGAAACCCAATGCTGCTGTTAGGGAAGCAGTGAAAAGGGAGATTGACACTGCAGTCTAGGGTTGATCAAATGGCCTATGCAGAAGTATCCTGTGCCTTTAACAGAAGCTTAATGGGATGTTATTTATCTCCCAATTCACCTGCCCATTTCCAAGCAGAAAATTCTTTTTATGTTGCTGGAGGGCTGTTATTCCTACAGTCTGAAAATATGCATGTTTGGAAGCAACATTTGCTGATTTTAGTGGGAACTTAACACCCAAGAAAGTATGGATAAGGATGTATCCTTTAGGTCTCCAGACCCGTTATCTTTCCAGATCTGTTATCTCCAGACCTGTTATCTTTCCAGAACATCAAGGAGAATAATCTTCTTATTCTTTATTTTGTACCACACGGCTCTGTGGTGTTCCAGATTTCCAGTAACTAGCAGCAGCCTTGTGCCTTGTCCTCAATCTTTCTTCTTCTGTCTCTTTCTTAAACTTTTTCTTTTGTTTCACTTCTCTGCATCAAAATCTTCCCACTCGTCCTCCTCATTGAATCCCCACTATACTTCCCTTATGTAGGATTTTGTATCAAGTGCAACCCCCCCACCACCAACTTTGATATTAAAAAGGGACCCACAAAAGATACCTGATAGCTTGTACAATAAGGGTTCTTATCACAAGGTACACTTAGAAGTGAGATCACACAGTTCTGTGGGGAGTGCTCCCAAGGAAGGCTACAATCCTATGCAGAGGTTGGTAGGCAGTACTGGTTCTGGTGGGATTTGGTGCAGCTAATTTGGCATGGGGCTGCTCTCATGGAATTGTTCTCTTTGCTCTTGTTTACGTGGAAAGCACTCTTGCAAAATTCCTTTCAGTTTGTTTCTTTCAGCAATCTGCCTTTTCCTGAGTGACCATTGGTTTCTTTGTCAAGTCTTCGCTTTGAAAGAACCCTCGGGTTACAGAGATGCAGAGAAAAATGTTCTTCAGATCCTCTTAAACCAGAGCACTGGTGCCCTTCAGTTATTCTGGTGCTCACTGAGACACTCTTAGGTAAAACCATGCTGCATTTTTAGTTCTTCTGTTGTTGTCTTTTAACCTATGGTTAAGTGGGGTGGGAAATTATGGGCGAAGGATTCTGTGAAATGCCTGTTCTATTCTCAGCCATGCTGGGTATATAGGAGCTTCCAGTAGCTTTCCTGGTGGGGAAAAGGCTGGAGGTAGGTGTTATAATAAGTATGGCTTAGCAGGTAGGTTTGCAAAAAAGGCATATATAGCCCTGTTGGTTTTCTCCTATTAATCATTTTGCCATGTGTGGCCACCAGGAGGTGCCTTTGTAGCTAATCATGTCCCTTAGCAAACTATTTGTTTCCAGTTTAAGATGAAGGTAGGAAGCCTTGTTCAGCAAGGGGGGAAAAAACCTGTTAAAGCAGAAGAAAATGAATGGTTGGAAGAGAGAAGGGTGTGACAAAGGACTGCAGGAAGGGGAGGATGTAGGGAGAGTGGAACAGTTGTGAAAAAGGATTGGAAAAGGTAAGAAGGGACACGGATTTAGAAGCACTAAGAAGAGTCAGATTGTAGTACAGGAAGACACTTGATTCTCACAGTGTACACACAGAAAGAGGCAGACTCTTTATTTATTTATAGTTTCAATTTCTATACTGCTCTTGACTCCGGAGGGTCTCAGAGCGGTTTAGAGGATATATATCAATTATACCTAATCTAGGGCCACAATTCATTTTTGGGAGGGGGCTGCCTACGAGCACCCAGCGGCATGCGTTCTGTTGCTGTTGCTTTTTCTCTCCGGGCGGCTACCGATGTTACTTCCGGCGCTTCGGATGGGATCCTCTTGTTGGGGAGGCCTTTCATTCCTGTTCTTTGTTGACCTTTAGGAGGATATTAAAATATGTTTTTATTTTGAAAGGCCTTTGGTTGCTGTTGAGTGATTAAGGATGTACTGCAATGTGGTTTTTGTTGTACGTTTAATGGCTTGGCAGTTTTCTAATGCTATGTTTGTAAAACAATAATTATATCATAGTTTTAGACTGTTTTGTGCAAGCAACTGGGAACTGCCTGAAGAGCACAGGAAGGTGTAAAGACAGGGTGCATGCTGAACAAATAGAAGTTATTTCCCCTACAGCATGGTCCTAAAGCAATGTGACCTAATTAAATTATATTAGTGGGAACTCAGCCAGACCAGAGTTGGACTCCCTTAGCAAGGCAGCATTATTTTTAGGCTTCCAATCATATAGTTTCAAAAGGCAGAGATGAAATTGGGAGGTGAGAGTCCAGCTGTGGAAAGAACCAGTTGGGCGATCAGTGCATGCAGGGGCAAAACTCTGTCCAGCGGGGGATAAATGCTTTCGTGGTTTTGTGCCTTCAAGTGGTGCATGCTTAGCCCCCTGACAAGTATGATTTCAGACATAACGTTACAGGCAGTCTGGTCGAGAAATGTGGGAGCCCCCATTTGAACTTGTCTTGGAACGAATGAGAAGTTCTCACAGTAGCCAGGAGTGTCATTCTGAGTACAGGGTTGGCAAAACTTGTGGCAGAGTGGAGGCCTGTGAGCATCCCCCGTTTGTCATGGTTTCGGGCGGGTAGCTGTGTTGGTCTGCAGCAGAAAAGCTAGACTCCGGTCCAGTAACATGTTACTGATCAACAAGATTTCTAGGGTGGACGCTTTTGAGACTCAAAGCTCTCTTCATTGTATACAAGTAGTAGTGGAGATCCCCTGAGCTCTCCTTCTGACTGAGATGTAAGGGCTCAGGGATCTCCATTACTACTTGTGTCTGACAAAGGGATCTTTGACTTTTGAAGGCTTATTATACCGTGAAACATCCAAATCCCAATCTGTATTATAGAATGAAAGCTGTGTTAATAATGAACTTCTTCTGCGGAACTTTGATGGGGCTGGAGGGCTTAGTTTGGGCCTGGGGTCAGAAATTGCCCCTTCCACCTTGACTTGAACTATTTGCCTTCTTTGGTTTTGTGTATCTTTCTGTACAGCTAAAGCAGAAGAGGTTCAGGAGAGGCTTCTAGCTTTGTAGCTGCTGGTTTGACAAGCGCTTAGAACTTGGCCTGTTATGCAAGTTGTGGTTGGCAGTGAATTAAAATCTATGGCACTAGAGCAGCTGCAGGAAGAAGAGCTGCTTTAATAGAGAAGGAAGCCACATTCACTCTTTTTTTTCCCCAAAAAGCAACGGCCTAATGTATTCATTTTAGAGAGAGCGTCTGAAAAAGCTCTCCCAGAATGGGTTCTATTGTTTATTACCCGTCTGAGGCAATGTTTTTTAAGGAACGGGAAATAGAAGAAAGTTCATGGGAGAGTAATTGCCTTTGGGAGTCTGGCATTGGTCTAGAAGTGCTAAGATGAAATGAAACCAGATGAAATTAGTTTCCACAAACCTGACCGGGGCGGGGGGGCAAGCAGAATTTACCGAAAGTATTTCAGTAACCCAGAGGCCGAGTTGTATTTTCTGTAAAAAGAAATAGTGGAAAAACTGGATATGCTCACAGAGGATCTGCTCAGGGAAAAATTCTTTTGCTATTGGCCTTTGTAGTTTGCTAAATATTTTGGAGAAACTACTTTTTACAGTTTGTTTTTAAAACAAAACAGAGTGAGTACTAACACGGCAACCTTGCTGAAGCTTTATTTATTTATTCACTGAAAATATTTATACCCTGCTTGATTTCCTTAGACTCAGGGCAGCTAACAGACTGGTCAGTGTCCAGGGAGGAGACCTCTTGGGCATCTTCTGTTTGCTACGCTGAGTTTTGTGCATTGCAGTAGTCTAGTTTGGATGCGATGAGACAGGGACCGCTGTGGCTAAAGCATCTTTCTCAAGTAAGTAACACAGCTGGCCAACTAAAAGTGCAAACATGTCACAGTGGAGAACTGAGCCTCCAGCTGTATATAAGGATCTAATGGCACCCCCAAATTTGATCTTTTTAAGAGGATTGCGTCCCTGTCCAGACATGGAATGTTGGAGTGGAATGGACCTTGCAAGACAGTTGCAATGTTCTTGAGATGTAACCTTGACTGTAGAAAGTATTTGTGAAAATTCCTATTGTATCGGCTTCCCTTTTTCTGATATTTCGTTCTGCTATATTTGCCTTCTATATGCTGCTTCCAAGGTTTATTGTTCCCTGGTTTCATCTGATAATCACCTGCTTCCTACTTCACATGTTGCTTCAGGGCTTCTACAGATTTTTTAAAAAATTATTTATCTTATCTTCATTATCTTTGTTCCTCTTGGTGCCAGTTATGCTGCTCCCACACAACTTATTGACTGTTTCTTTACCAGCTCCTGCCCCTTGCTGTCATGTTTGTCCTGCATGACAATTTAAAACGTGAACCACAAATGCCATGGGTATGCCACCGAAACCAATCTTCCTGTGTAAAGGAATACGTTCTGAGTCTGTAATATTTTAAAATGGAACATAATCCTGTCATTTATGAGTTCCCATTCCCTTGCTCTGTGTTTCCTATGACTTCTCATGAGGAGGGTCATAGAAATGGAACACGGCAAGTAGAGTCAATCATGTGGTGGGTATAGGGTTGCCAGCCAGGTAGGAACAGGTGGGAGACTGGGGGAAGAGACACTGGGGACACCATCAGTGCAATGGTATTATGTCACTTCTGAAGGAAACCCAGAAGTGACATCTTGCCTCTCTAGGAATTGCTGGGAACTTTATGGTTTTACCATAGATGTAATGCTATCAGAGCAATGGCAATTTTTTAGCTTCTATTTCTCCTGCCACCTTACAGAGGAATGGTGGCCAGCAAGGGTTGCTGGTGGGAAATCTTCTGCCATAGTTGGAGATCTGGCAACCCTAGGTGGATACTTGCAAACAGTATGTATGGACCAGACAAGGATTGAATGCCACAAGACAGCTGGTGAGAGCACCATCCCAGATTTGCTATTTAGAAGTGCTGGGGATTGAATCCAGGGTCGGCAGGCTATTGCTGGGGGTGGTGGATTCCCCTGCTCTCATTTTCTACTGCCCCACACAGTGGCAATGGGAGATTAAAAAACACACAAACATGGCCGTTAGGCTGATGGCATGACGTCGCTTCCAGGGAAAACACTGAAGTAACGTCACACCTCTTTAGGAATCACTGGAACCTTCGTGTTAATAGCATAGAGTTTCCAGAAATTCCTAGAGAGGTGTGTTGTCACTTCCATGCTTTTCTGGAAGTGCGGTCACACTGTTGTCAATGGCTACCCACACATGTTCCTGAGTTTCCTGTTGATTGCCAGGCATAGCCTGACAACCCTAATTGAACCTGTAAACTTATGCTCCTAAAATATGTGCCCTGTTCTCCATTTTGTATTTTCTTTCGTACTTTTGTTCTATAAGTATATACTTTAAATATAGCATACCATTTATAAGTAAATCTATACTGATACACTTTGTGTTGCAATTCTATGCATACTTAGTTGAAAACAAGTTCAGTTGAATATAGCAGGGGCCGCTTACGTGTAACCATAGATTCAGGTGAAAAGCAAGTGTTCACAGAAATCTTCAGTGTATAAAAGTACATTCAAAATATACATAAGTGGAATCCAAATAGCTTCCTTTCAAGTAAATTAGGCTAGTTTTGGGGGTGCCGTTAGAGTTGTGCCTGTAGATAGAGGCTGAGGTCTCTTCTGTGGTGTGTAGCACATTTAACCAATTTTAGTTGGTACAAATACACCCTTGAAAAGTGAGATCCGGCAGCAGTTATCTCTGCCCTGGTTAGACCATTTTAATGCACCCTGCTTGGAGGTATAATATCTTGAAACATCAAGTGGTACAGAATGCAGCAGTGCAATTGCTGATCGGTGTTGCCTCCTGGCCAGTTGCTCTTTTCTCCAGGTAAAATTCAAAGCACAGGCTGTAAAGCCCACAACAGCCTGGGTCTAGAGTAGAATAGGCCCTGGGGGTGAATCCGGTATGAACCAGCCGGTAAGCTAAAATTAGCATCAGAGGACATGTGAACACATAAAGCTGCCTTCTGCCAAGTTGGACCAGTGGACTACTACCAAGGTCAGTATTGTCTGCTCTGACTAGCAGCAATTCCCCAGGATCTCAGGCAGAGCTGTGTGACATTATGCACCCTCTGATTCTTTTAACTGGAAGTGGCAGGGACTGAACCCAGGACCTTCCCCTGTACCACTAAGCTGCAGCCCTTCCCCTGGACCTTCTCTCTGTGCCCCCAGCTTCTGGAAGAGGCAATCAGAGGAGGAGGTTTTTGCTAGTGGCTTTCCCACTATGATTGCCCTCTCTGCAGCAATTAATCTGGTGCCTCATCTGTTAAATTTGATGCTCCCCTTTTCATTTGCCCAGGCATTTGATCAGTTTTAGTGCCGTTGCTTTCTACCTGTTCTTAAAAATTCTGCTAAACGGTTTTTTATTACAAATTTTTTTTGCTATTTTATTCTTGCTGCTTTAGATATTGTACAACTGCCTTGGTTTTATTGATCTTATTGATGATTTTAACCACTTTGGCTATTTTAAGGAGATGCAGGAGATAAAAAGCCTTGTAGTATAGCCCTAAACAGAGTTGTACCCTTCTAAATCCATTAAAGTCAATGGACTTAGAAGGGTGTGACTCTATTTAGGATAGAGTTGCCAACCTCCAGGTGGGGCCTGGGGATCTCCTGGAATTACCACTGATCTCTGGATGACAGAAATCAGTTCCCCTGGAGAAAATGGCTGCTTTGGAGGGTGGACTCTGGGGCATTGTACCTTCCTGAGGCCCCTCTCCTCCCCAACCACCACCCTCTGGCTCCACCCTCAAATTACCAGAAATTTCCCAACCTGTATTTGGCAACCCTAGTTTAAGATTATACTGCAAGTATATACAATTTTGTAAAACAGAAAGACTGCTATTTGTGCTGGCGTCATGACCTGTAATGTCATGTATTCATCTGTGGAGCCTCAGATTGGTATAGATTACTTTAATTGGGGCCAGTGCCCATCTTGAGAGGGTGAAGCCAGGATAACTTTTTTGAACTTGGAATAAGGTTGCAGATGAAGGCACACCAGGTTAGGTGTGGCTCAATAAAACAAGGAAAAATGTGTGTGTGTGTTAAGACAGTTGATGGTTTTGCAGTTAGATAAAAGTTATAATAGACTATAATTGTTAGTTTATGGTGAGTTCTATCTTATCTAAAGCCATCTGACTTTACTTTGTCTCTGACAGGCACATGGAGCTGGTTTTGTTGTGATCTGAAAAGTCTAAAGTACCCATGTCTTCGCAATGAGGCTTTTGGAAATAGCTGAATACTTGTCAGACTGGAAAAACAGGCTATTGCTGAGGTGAGTAGGTGCAGGATTCCCCCCCCCCCTTTCCTATTGTGTATAATCATGGCCTTTAAATATAGTAAACAAAGATTCCCTGTGCACTCAGGGAAATACAAGTAGAAATATGGGACACAGATTTTTTTAGATACATGCTGCTTCTCTAGTATTTCTCTATGAAAAAGTTTGTTCCAGTTTATGCAATTAATAGAAACAATCAGTAAAGATGGTCAGTTTGGTATAGTGATTAAGTGTGCGGACTCTAATCTGGGAGAACCATGTTTGATTCCCCACTCCTCCACATGCAGCTGCTGGGTGACCTTGGACAAGCCACAGTTCTCTCATGATGTACTCTCAAGAGCAGTTCTCAGTCAGAGCTCTCTCAGCTCCACCTACTTCACAGGATGTCTGTTGTGGGGAGAGGAAGGGAAGGAGATTATAAACTGCTCTGAGACTCCGAGGGAAGGACAGGGTATACATCCAATCTCCTTTTCTTCTTTTTCTCTCAGCATTTACTAAGCTGTCCATTTCAAGATGCAGGTATTTGTTTGCTTACATGCTTGAATGTGCCCCACAAAACGTATGTGCATATATTTTCCCTTAATAGCATACTTCTCTATCTGCAGAGCTTCTTAGTCCCCCCCCCCTTAATTGGAGTATTCAGGTTTGCATGCCACATACACACATGTGTACAAACACTTGCATCCTAGTCATAAAAAGTAGTATAGCCCAAGAAAATAATTTGCTGTATCCTCACCCGTTTACATTATTAACATAGACGGAGTGGTTAGAATTCCTAGGGACAGTATAGCAGTTACCCAGTTTGGTTTGTTTTGGTTGAAAGGGCACTGGATAATGTCTTTGAAACTGAGATAATTAATTACCCATGCATGGTTAAGGCAAAGGTGTACAAATTCCAATTTGCACTATCTAAGCTGCATTCTAGAAAGAGACATGTTTAGGCATTCTCCTTAGTTCATATTTCCTTTCCATAACCCCTATCATATGTCTGTAATTTCCCACTTTTGGAATCTCTTCATTTGCCAGTGCTCCTGAAATACATTCAACAACCAAAGAAGCTTCTTTAAAAAACAAACAAATGAACAAACCCACCCCAAATTCACATATATTAAAAACAAAACAAAAATCTTAACAGCATCGCTTAAAGTAACTTTTTTCTTGGCCATGTGAAGGATCTCCCTATACTGTACTGTATACAGTATAGGATCTCCCTATACTGTAGGTAGGAGATCCAAACACTTAATCCCCAAAGCACCACCAAAACATATAGGTCCTGGGGCTGAGTAGAATTTCATGTCTGTTGTGTGTCCTGCAGCCTAGAAAAGGAGCATTTCAGTGAAGATACGGGGAATGTTTCTGTTGAGGGCAGAGGGACCCTGCCAGACAGCCATTTTTCCTGGCACCCTACGTCGTCATACCTGGCATCGACCAGGCACAGTAAGGCTGTGGAAGCATCCTGTAGAGATCAGCAGTCTGGTGGCCCGACTCTGCAGGTAGGAAAGGGGGGCAGCACAGGAGAGATTGCGCTGAGGCTGCTCTTGGTCCCTCATGGCTTGGCTACACCCCCATAGAGCTCCTAGGTAGGATACCACTGGACATGACCCAGACAGGGATGCCAGGTCTCCCGCTTCAGTGGGAGAACTCCCTGCTGGCTGTTACTGCCACTGCTTAGCTGAGTGGCAAGAGAAAAATGGGGGCAATGGCGGGTGGTTGCCGACACTGGCCACATGATGACATCTCTTTGGATGACTCCAGAAGTGACATTGTGTCACTGGTGATGCTCTAGCATTCAGTTAGACCATAGAGTTTTGGCTGAAGCTAGAGTGTTGTTGCCAGTGTGATGACATAGCATCATCAGTTATGTCAGTACATTGTTGGTGAGGAGGAATCCCCACCAGTGAATCTTGTGCTGGTACCTGTTGCCCCAGACCTGGCTAAGATCTTTAAAAGGCTTCAGGGAGGAAGCTGAGGAGAAGCTAGAGTGTTGTTGCCAGTGTGATGACATAGCATCATCAGTTATGTCAGTACATTGTTGGTGAGGAGGAATCCCCACCAGTGAATCTTGTGCTGGTACCTGTTGCCCCAGACCTGGCTAAGATCTTTAAAAGGCTTCAGGGAGGAAGCTGAGGAGGATGTAACACCGTTGGCTCCCTGCTCAAGAAGGATTAGGAAGTGGAATAGGGTGGTGCTCCTCTCTGGCTAAGGCCAAGAGAAGACACTTCAGCCAAATCAGTGTCTGTTACGTAATAGTATACTAGATGCTGGGGCCGGATCTCACCCATTAAGACTTTCCTGGGGAATACTTGTGGTGAGAATATGTGTGCCTTAGGCATGTGTCTGTGTTAATGTGTCTCCTTTCCAGTTTGATCCCATCTCCACACTAAACCTGAGTGTAAAGAAGAAAACCCTCCTTCCTCTGCCTTTCAGTCCAACGTGCTGGTGGCTTTGGTTCCATACACAGTTTAAGGAATACACCCAATCTGGGCATATACCAGCACACGTAATACCTAAAGGGTCATTTGGCAAAGGACCAAGGCTCCTTATATTAGTGTGGAAGAAGTACTGACACTTAAATGTGGTGCAAGCAGAGAGAACTATACTAAGGTAAATGACCAACACCCTTAAAACAGGCAAGTGTCTATCAAACACATGGCAGTAATATACGTCAACACTACAATGCCAGAGACAGTGCAGATATTCCACCCTGCCTCCACACTAGGGTTGCCAGGTCCCTATCTGGCATCCACCAGGGCTGGAAGCTCCGTGTCCGGGAGCTTCATGTGTGCGCTGTGATGACATCACCCGGAAGTGACATCATCGCGCCGGGCACGCTGTCAAGGGACGCCCTAGCGCTAGAGCGTCCCCCAACAATGTGCCTGGCATGATGACATCACCTCTGGGTGACATCATTGCGCCGGGCACGTCAGCCTGATTCTGGCACTACTCCACGCACACAGTGTCACTGAAGGTTTATTTATTTATTTATTTATGTATTTATTTATCACATTTATACCCCACCCTCCTCGGTGGGCTCAGGGCGGCTTACAGAGGCAAGGCAGAACCTTGCCATAATAAAACATCATATGCATAATAATATAAAACATATAATACATCTTAAAATATCCTCAGTTAAAACATGGCGCTCAATACTTCCATCAATCCAAAGATGGCAGATCAAAGGTCCGAAGTTCCGAATAGTACTTCCCACGGCTTAGGGCTTCTTTGATATTCAGATGTTCCTCAGGGCGGAGGAGGTATAGTAGGGGTGGCGGCTCCTACTCAAAAGCCTGGCGGAAGAGCTCCGTCTTGCAGGCCCTGCGGAACTGCATAAGGTCCCACAGGGCCCGGATCTCCCCTGGGAGCTCATTCCACCAGGTAGGAGCTGCCACCGAAAAAGCCCTGGCCCTAGTAGCAGTTAATTTGATGTCCTTGGGGCCCGGGATAGTTAACAAATTTTGGGGGCCCGACCATAGTGCTCTTGGGGGAACATATGGGGAAAGTCGGTCCCTCAGGTTGGGGAAGGAAGAGATCAAAAGAGAGAGCAAAAGGGTGAAGCAAAGACTTACACATTTCAGACAAATATTTCTCACAGTGGAGGGAAGTAAGCAGTGGGGTTTTACAAGGATCAATATTGGGGCCAGTACTATTTAATTTATTCATAAATGATCTGGAACTACGGGGGAGTAGTGTAGTGGCCAGGTTTGCAGATGACAAAAAATTAGCCAGGATGGTCAAAACCAAGGCTAACTGTGAAGAGCTCAAAGAGGACTTCCACAGACTGGGGGAGTGAGCAACAGTGTGGCAAATGAAGTTCAGTGTTGGTAAGTGTAAAATGATGCAGATTGGGACAAAAAAATCCCAACTTCAAGTATAGGCTAACAGTGTCTGAACTTGCTGAGAATGAGAGGGGGAAAGATCTTGGGGTCATAGTGGATAGTTCAGTGAAAGTGTCAACCCCGTGTGCGGAAGTGGTGAAAAAGGCAAACTCTTGTGTTAGGGATTATTAGGAAAGGGACTGAGAATAAAACAGCCAGTATTGTAATCCCCCTGTATAGATCTATGGTGTGGTCTCATTTGGAATGCTGTGTACAGTTCTGGTCACCGTATCTCGAAAAGGACATTGCAGAGCTGGAAAAAGTACAGAGGAGAGCAACCAAGATGATTAGGGGGTTGGAGCATTTTTCCTATGAGGAAAGGCTGAAGAGTCTGGTACTTTTCAGGTTAGAAAAGAGATCACTGGGGGGGACGACATGATAGAGGTTTATAAAATTATGCACGGGGTGAAGAGCATTGATAAAGAGAACTTTTCCCCCCTCTCCCAAAATACTAGAACTCGAGGGCATCCAATGAAGCTGATGGGCAGTAGGTTCAGGATGGACAAAAGGGGAAAAAATTACACAGAGAGTGATTAAAGTGTGGAATTTGCTGACAGAGGATGTAGTGATGGCCACAGGAATAAACAGCTTTAAAAGAGGATTAGATAGGTTCATTGAAGATAAATCTATCAATGGCTACTAGCCATGGTGACTGAAGGGAACCTCCACATTGGGACAAAATATCCCAACTTCAAGCATAGGCTAATGGAGTCTGAACTTGCTGGGACTGAGAGAGAAAAAGATCTTGGGGTTATAGTGAATACCTCAATGAAAGTGTCAGCTCAATGTGCTGCAGTAATAAAAAAAAGGCAAACCCTGTGCTGGGGATTAATCAAAAAGGGACTGGAAATAAAATAGCCAATATTGTACTGCCCCTGTATAGATCTGTGGTGCAGCTTCGTTTGGAATACTGTGTGCAGTTCTGGTTACCATATCTCAGAAAGGACATTGCTGGGGTGGGGGGAGAACAACAGAAGAGGGCAACCAAGACGACTAAAGAGTTGGAGCACCTTTCCTATGAGAAGAAGCTGAAGTATCTGGGACTTTTCAGTTTAGGAAAGAGATGAATCAAGTGGAACATGATTGAGGTTGATAAAATTATGAACGCAGTAGAGAGAATGGACACAGAGAATTTTTGCCTCCCTTTCCCAAAATACTAGAACTTGACGTCGTCCAATGAAGTTGATGAGCAGTAGATTCACAACAGACAAAAAGAAATACTTCTTTACAAGTGATTAAAATGTGGAATTTGCTGCTGGAGGATGTATTGATGGACACAGGCATAGATGACTTTAGAAGGCAATTAGACAGATTCATGGACGACAGGTGTATCCATGGCTACTAGCCATCATGACTAAAGGGAGCCTCCACATTCAGAGGCAGTAAACTTCTGAATCCCAGTGCCAGGAGGCAACATCAGGGGTAGGCCTTGGTCTCTATGCGCTGATGTTGGCCCTCCAGAGAAACTGGTTGGCCTCTGTGTGAGACAGGATGCTGGACTAGATGGACTACTGGTCTGAGCCAGCAGAGCTCTTCTTACATTCTTGACCTTGCTCGCAAAGGCTGCTAGTGAGTGCACAATTCCACAATTGCATACATGAATGCATGAAGCTGCCTTATTACCAAGTCGGAATATTAGTCTCTTGAAGTCAGTACTGTGTAGACACTGAGCTGCAGCCAGTTCCCTCAAATACCTTAGCTGGTATTTGACTTTCCAGAACTTCTGGTATGTTTCCTGTGTATGTTTGTTTACAAATATGTACACAGACTATTAGAAGAAATAAGACTCCTTAAAAGCATGAAGCAGAACTTGCTAAGCAGGTATTAGATTACCAAAGAGCAATTGGATCCTCAGGTGTTTTGCCTCCTGGCAGTTTACAACTCTCTTTCACTGTGCCAAAATTCCTTCTTGGTGTCGCTGTATCTCTCTCATAAAATGCAATGAATATTACATTGCTAAAGCCATCAAGATCGATTTAGCTCTTTTATTTATTTATTTAAGCATTGTTATGTCACCTTTCCACCCTATTAGGGTTGGCAAGGTGGCAAACATAAAAACAATAAAACATTCAAGCAATTAAAAACACAGTTTACTAAGAACACAAACAAATAACACTAGAAAGCGGGCCAGTAATTGCTATTGGGGGTATGGCATACGAAACAAAAATGTCTCCAATAGATGGCAAAAAGACACCGATGGAGATAGACAAATCTCCCTGTGGAGGAAGTTCCAATGTTTTGGTGCCATGATGGAGAAGGCCCTTACTTGGGCTGACCCCAGTGTAGGTTCAGATGGTAGAGGCAACCAAAGTAGGGTCTCCAAGGATGTCCAAAGCGGGCGGGTAGGTTTGTATGGGAGAAGGCAGTCCTTAAAGTGTGTTGGTACCAGGCAGTACAGGGGTTTAAAGGTCAATACCAGCACCTTGAATTGAGCCCAAAAGCAAATTGGAAGCCAGTGTAGGTGGAACAAGACTGGAGTGATATGGTCCCTATGAGCCACTCTAGTCAATACTCTGGCAACAGCACTCTGCACCAACCGTACCTTCCTGACAGTTTTCATGGGTAGCTGCACAGAGACCACACTGCAGCAGTCTGAAAGAGATGTTACCAGGGAGTGCATCTCTTGGAGGGACGGTTCCCCAGGGCACTCAAGGAAGCAAGGGTCCGCCCTCTCCTGAAAAAACCATCTTTGGACCCGGCCGAATTGGCCAACTATCGGCCAGTGTCCAATTTGCCCTATTTGGGCAAACTTATTGAGAGAGCGGTGGCGATACAGATGCAGGGCTTTCTGGATGACACTTCTGTCCTCGATCCCTTCCAGTCTGACTTTCGCCCTGGTCATGGAACGGAGACTGTACTGGTCGCTCTGACTGATGATCTCCGTAGGCATCTGGATCGAGGCGGTGTGGCGGCACTGTTGTTGTTAGATCTGTCGGCTGCATTTGATACGGTCGACCATCAGTTGCTGACCCACTGCCTCGCCGACGTGAGGATTCAGGGGCTTGCCCTTCAATGGTTGGCCTCTTTCCTCCAAGGTCGGGGACAAAGAGTGGCGATAGGGGATCAGCGGTCCCGTAGGTGGCCCCTCGAATGCAGGGTACCTCAGGGGGCAGTGCTATCCCCGATGCTGTTTAACATCTACATGCGCCCCCTTGCTCAGATTGCCCGGAGCTGTGGGCTTGGGTGTCATCAATATGCCAATGACACCCAGCTATATCTGATGTTGGGCGGCCGGTCGGACTCCACTCTGGATGACCTTCATCAGGCGTAGCAGGCCACAGCTGGTTGGCTCAGACTGAGCCGGCTGAAATTAAACCCGGCAAAGACTGAGGTCCTGGGTCTGAGTCAGATCGGTCCAGGGTTGGGGCTCCCTCTCCCGACCTTCGATGGGGCGCATTGGTGCCAGCGTTGGAGGTTAGGAGTTTGGGTGTGCTCCTGGAGTCCTCGTTAACGATGGAGGCCTAGGTAGCAGTCGCTGCCAAGTCAGCCTTTTACCATCTTCGGCTGGTGCGGCAGTTGGTTCCCTTCCTCAACTGTGATGACCTGGCCACAGTGATCCATGTGACGGTCACCTCGAGGCTAGACTACTGTAACGCTCTCTACATGGGGCTGCCTCTGTCACAAATTCGGAAGCTGCAACTAGTGCAGAATGCTGCAGCCAGGCTGTTGATAGGTCTGCCTAGACGGGATCACATCCGGCCTGTGCTGAAAGTGCTGCACTGGTTGCCAATGGCATACCAGATTCACTTCAAAGTGCTGGTTCTTACCTTTAAAGCCCTATATGGCCAGGGTCCGGCCTACCTAAGGGATCGCCTTTCCATGCATGTTCCCCCAAGGGCACTACGGTCAGGGAGCCAAAATCTCCTGGATATTCCAGGCCCCAAGACTATCAAACTTGCTGTGACCAGGGCCAGGGCAATTTCGGTGGCGGCTCCTACCTGGTGGAATGAGCTCCCAGAAGAGATCCGGGCCCTGCGGGACCTTGTACAGTTCCACAGGGCCTGTAAAACGGAGCTCTTCTGCCAGGATTTTGAGTAGGAGGGAATTCACAGCAGGGAATTCACATTTACCCTTAACTAGATGATATACTGATCAGGACAAGGGATGCCAGCATGGCAGTCAAGGATACCAAGAGCAACATGGATGCGCTTCAGATGCATGGGTTCCTGATCATTCTTCAGAAAAGTCATCTCACCCCTTCCAGATGCCTAGTCCACTTGGGGCCAGGGTACATAGGGGTCTGGCCAAGGTGTTCCTGCCAAAGGAAAAACAAGAGAAGATTATGGAAATAGTAAAAGGGATCTGCAAGGAGAAGTCGGCAATCCTAATGTATCTGTCCTGGGTCTAATGATTTCTACAGTAGACCTGTTTCCTTAGGCCCGGTTTCATTCCAGACTGCTGCAGTGGAAGTTAGTTCCCTATCAGAAGGATATAAGGAGAAAAAGACACAAGCAAGTTAAGCAAGGCAGGACACTAAAAGTCTCCCTGGGGTGGTGGACTTCAACAGCAAGTGTCAAGAAGGGGATGAGTTTCCTACTTTAGCCTCACCTGGTGATGATGACAGATGCCAGCATAAGAGATTGGGGAGCACATTGCCAGGGGCAGGTTGCTTGGGGCAAGTGGCATCAAGTGGAGGTTGCTCACAGTATAAACTGTCTGGAACTGCAAACAATCAGACTAGCACTGATGGCCTTGCACAATGTCCTAAAAGGCAAGAAAATATTAGTGTGCACAGACAATAAAGTGGCAAAGGCACACATTGACAGAGGAACACGAGATCAAAATAATTATTCAGGGTGGCCGAGCTTCTGATACAGTGGGCAGAGAAACATCTGACTGGAATCAAGGCAGAACACCTAAAAGGCGTAACAAACTTAGATGCAGACTGGCTGAGCAGAAGATACCTTGATCCAGGAGAGTGGAATCTAAATCGGGACATCTTTCAGCAGGTGACCAAGTGATTTAGGATCCCGATCATGGATTTGTTGGCTTCTCCATATATGTGTAGATTCTCTCCTCCCCAGACCTGGAATGGAGGGGAAAGAATTCTACACTGGAACAATGCATTACACAAGAATCCAGAGAGATAGCCTCTCTGAATTTACAGACAACAGCCACCAGGAATCTCTCAGCTTAATCCCTCACCAACCTGAGATGAGAGATCCCCAGAATCTCAGTTGGCATGTGGGTTTTACACACTAGCAACTCTGTCCAGAGCTGCACAATTACTCTTACGCAAGTAGCAGCATTTGGCGAGCAGCAGGCACTAGGAAAAAGCCTTGGAGTACAGTTACCCAATCCAGACACTATTTATAAACAAGAATAAAGTTTATTCAGTATAGGCTTAGCAATCAGACTACAAAGATTCAAAATAAGAAAGGCTAGGCAATGTTCTGCCTTAACTAAACAGTAAGAAAGCATATTTACCAACATCAGGTAGTGTCCAAGAGTTCACTATGGTCCATTGGAAGAGTCCAAGTACCACCCGCCCACCCAGTGGTTCGAAAGCCAAGTAACTACCTATCGGCGAGTAGATAAATGGGTACCCACCCTTAGTAGGGTGGGGGGCACCCTCCTCCTCCCATGGAGGTGTGTGTGGAGAAGCAGCAGCGGCAACGGCAACGGCGAGAACGGCGGCTACAGTGGAGCAGCAGCGGCAGACGATTGGAGGAGGAGGAGGCTGTGTAGCGCTGAAGGCGGCAAGCGGCAGCAGCAGAGCCAGAAGGGGACTGATCCCTGGTGGCCAGCAACGGAAGAGCAGGGCAGCTGTCGTCGATGGAGGATGGAGGCGCAGTGACGTCATCCGGAGGCGCGCGGAGCCGGAAGGACACAGTTTGGCTGAGGACAACGTCGCCGGTGATCCATCCATCCGCCTGTCTGCCTAAGCACTGGGACATCTCACAGCCGAAAGAAGAAGCCGAGCCGGGAAAAGTGAACGACACCGAGCCTCCACCAGGGTGCCGGTAGGCAGCCCCCCCCTTGAACTGATGTGGCCGTAGTTAGGGTTGATATAGGTGACTAGCACCCAAGAATTGTAAACCGCCCAGAGACCCCTACGGGGGTTAGGGCGGTATATCAAGTCGAATGATAAATAAATAAATAAATAAATAAAAGTATCTTGAGAAACAATAGTTTCATCCTTGCAAGCACATGGTCAGCTCACAAAGGAGTCCTTTGTTCTGCCTGGGACAGCATTTCCCAGGTGCAATTCAACAGTAGAGAGGGCAAGAAAAAAATCTGACTCTCCTCCAAGGGTCAGACAATTAAGAACCCCAATCTAATCATAATCAGCTGTGGCCATTCAGCCAATCACAAGTAGAAAGGGTGTTTCCCACTTTTGGGGTTGTCATGGGAGCAACATCTGACTGGTCAGAGCCTCTGAAAGACACACCCGGGTCATGTGCCCTCCCACTCTCTAACCCCCCATGACCTACATGTGCTTGTTTGCTAGGCCATCTTCCAGCATGAGATGCGAAAGTATGTGGTTTATGGCATGGCAATAGAGCTTCTCTGACCAAATGGTCAGCCATCTGGTTTCAATAGGAAATCAGCCCCGTAGCTAGGGAATTCCTTGGGAGGGGGCCTTGGGGGGGCCCACCAGCTAATTAAATGGAAGTACAGTGCAGGTGGTAAGTTGGAGCACTTTGGGGGCAGCCCTGGAGGGAGGAGGCCCAGAAGAAACACAAGGGGGCCGGGCCCCATGGGCCCCATGTTAGCTACGGGCCTGTAGGAAATCAACACAGCAGGGACACATTCCAGGGAGACATGAAGCCTATAGAAATCAATATTTCTATACAATATAGCAATCAAGTTCCCGGGTTGCCAACGAGATACTGCAATTCCAGGGTGGCGGAGAGAATGCCCTACTCCACAGGAGGCCAAAGGGGCTTCTATATGCCTTTCCACCAACACCTCTGCTCATCAAGACAATCAACAGGATAAGGAAGGAACAGGCAGAAGTGATTTTCTTAGGCTCCTTCTGGCCCAGAAGACCCTGGTTTTCAGAACAGGTAAGGATGCCTGTGGATGCCCCTTGGAAACTCGCGGCAATACAGGACCTGCTAATAATGCAGAGCACAATTCGTCACCCAGAACTGAGCTGGCTGCAGCTGATGGCTTGGATATTGAGCAGGAGGATCTAGAAAAATTGGGTTTCTCCTCAGAAATAATAGACATCATGGTGCAGGCGAGAAGGCCAGCCGCTAGATGCATTTATAGTCATACACAGAGAACCTTTAGGAGTTGGGCAAGTGCCAGAGGTCTAGATCCATTGAGCTCAATGTACAGGGACATTATCCTGTTCCTTCATGATGGTTGGAAACAGGGGGATTGAGACCTAACATTCTAAAAAGGCAAGTGGCGGCGCTGACTGCGGTCTTGGGGCTTAGGAGGCTAAAATATATATAATCAAACAAGCATGTAAGATGTTTCCTAAAGGATGCAACTCAATTAGCTCCACCAGTCAGACACAGATTTCCAATATGGAACATTTCTAAGGTCTTACAGGCGCTTATGCGGGCACCGTTTCAGCCTTTAAAAACTGACCTGGAAAATTGCTTTTCTAGTTGCTATCACTTCAGCAAGAAGGGTGTCAGAGCTGGCAGTTGCAAAAAGAATTGTATCTCTTTCACAAAGACTCAGTGATTTTAAGGACGGACACTTCCTTTATACCGAAGGTGATCTCTCGGTACCATGTCAGCCAACCATTGGTGTTGCTGTCCTTTTGTCCAAAGCTGAAGCACCCTAAGGAAAAAGCTTGGCATAAATTAGATGTGCACAAGAGCTCTGCGTATATGTCTGTACAGAACAAATTTTTTTAGGCTTTCTGATGCCTTGTTCATATCTTGCAGCAGCCCATCACTGGGGAAAAGAGTGTCAAAGCTGACAATCGCCTTTTGGGTCAGAACATGTATCAGTAAGGCGTACAAGGCACAGGGCCTACCAGCACGAAAGAACATCACAGTTCATTCCACCAGAGTGGCAGCTTCTTCAGCCGCTTTCTCCACAAGAGCCCCAGTGGAAGAGATTGGCAAAGCTACCTTTTCCACTGTCCCGGCGCAGGACTAGACGTCCCTGCCGCTGGGCCCCCGGTCAAGGAGCCCCAAGCAGGCAAGGAAAGGGGACCAGACCCCAGCGAGACACAGTCAGTTGCGCTGCGGGAGTCCAAGCAACAGCCCACCCGTCACCCAGACCAGCCCGCCTTGAGGAAACCCGTGGGGGGGGGAGCATGGAAGGAGGAACAGGCTCCCCACCCGGGAGTCTCCAGGAAGATGCCGGGGGTGATGAGGAAGAGGGCACTGCTTGAATGAGACCCACACCTACCTGCTGGCTCCCGCCGCTGCCGCCCAAACATGTCCCGCCATCCGAGGCGCGGCTTGGACCTGCGCCGCAGCTGGCCTGTGAGCCCCCTCCGAAGAGGGCGTGGCCCGGATGCGCCTGACTGCAGGAATGAGAATCCCAGTGCTGGACAAGCAATGCAACTCGGGGGAAGCCCAGGCTAGACAAAGAGAGAGTCCACGAGGCCCCGGAGCGTCCGTCACACAAGTTGCAGAGGGAGGACCATGCCCAGGGGAGTAGTGGGGCCAAAGGTGGAACGAAGTCCTGGGAACCAGTGGCATGAGCTGTGACCCGAGGAGCAGCCTCAGAAGCCTATTGGGACGGGGGGTGGGTGGAAGGGAGGAGCACGGGCCGAGTGTTGGGAATAAAAAGGGGGAAGTGAGCAAAAGCCGGGGAGGAGTGGATGAGAGAGGCGAAGAGACGGTCGACGGCGTTCTGAGAGAGAGACAGAAGCCCGACGTTTCCACAGCCTAAACTCACTGGAGGCTCTGTTTCCTGAGAAGGGTGATGCAACCCAAAGGAGCAAGCCCACATCTGAAGCTTGTAAGCTCCAACCCCACTTCCCGCTGCCGGCCTGCGCTCCCCAGAGGGTTAGGCCAGGGTGGACGGGAGACCCTGGCTTGACATCCACATTTGTCAAACATTACAGAATTGATCAGATGGACTCTGCAGAGGTGTCCTTCGGCAGAAGGGTGTTGCAGAAGGTGGTGCATTGGGAAGGAAGACGCATGGCAGCATGGGCATATAACCTGGGTGACAGCATGGGCATATAACCAATCTGGATTACTTCCCCCACTGAGGGAAGAATGAAATGCTGGAACCTAACTGAAGGTTTCTTCTCTTCCGTGGGGCGAAGTCATCCCCTTCCTGCCCCAAACAAAACAAAATAAAACATTGAAATGAACATAATCAAATTATTCAGAGCTGGGTTATACTAAGACTGGAGATCCAGCCGATCCAGCCTGGAGCTTGGAGGAGGCAGGACCTAACCAATCTGGATGACTTTGCCCCACTGAAGAGAAGAAACCTTCAGGTGGGTTCCAATGTTTCATTTACCCTCGAAGTGGCACATGTCATTAGCCTTGCCTGTGGCTAGTACTACTTTTGTTTATTTCATTCATTTTGTGCTTTGGTTGATTTCATACGTAAAAGGGCGGGGCAGAGAAGTATTTCCAAACGGAAAAGACCCTTTCCCTCCAACAGATACTGATGGGACAACTCACCTAGATGTATTACATCAAGCGACTTAGCATTTTTAATTCACAGGACTTCGGGTCATGTCTTGAAATATTTTAATAAGCCCTTCTTTTAAAGTCTTGTTTCAGGTAGCAATGCAACGACATCTTTCAAGATTGTATCAAGTTGTTTGGCCGTGTGATACAAGATCAATTCAGTTTGACTAGTCTACATTATAGCTTAAAAGGCTATTTTTAGTATCTGGGTGGGTAATGATATCATGAACCCATAGAAATTATTTCTTACCTGCTGTGCTGTGCTTCAAAATCTGATGCTGAAATTTGAGACAGTTGTTTTCTGTTAGCTGGCAACATTTTCCTGCATAACATGCATGTTGGCAGACACCGGAAATAATCCAATCCACGTTTTGGAGTTTGCTTTCAATGAATTTACTGCAACAGGATTTTTGCACAAAGACTGACTGCAGGCCACTGATACAACAGAGAGGCCTTCAGAGCACAAGCACTAAGATTTACTAATACACAGCCGAGAGAGAAACAACAAGAGGTAGGCGCAGGGCCAGCTCCAGCTTATTTTGCACCCTAGGCGAGGATCCCTTCTGCCCGCCCCCCCGGTGCCCACCAATTTTCAAAAATAAATGCCTTTTAGGAAGAATGAAAAACACAAATAATCAAGAAACTCCCAGAGTACGGGGCCGGGTGCAGTTTGGTGCCCCTAAGGGCCATCCCACTCTAGGCGATCGCCTAGTTCGCCTAGTGAGTGAGCCGGCCCTGGGTAGGCTGAAATGCAAGAGAAAATATTCAATAAACTCTGAGCACTGTAGCTCCCTCTAGGGTACAAGTGGACTAAAATACTCTTCCAACTGTATTTACATTAACTAGATTTTTAGCAGGCTGTTGCTTCTCCATCAATGCATACCTTTTAATAACAGTTTGAATGTCGAATATTTTGCCTGTGAACAATATAGTTTACTTCAGATAATATTATTTTCTGTCCAAGTAAAAAGCCATTCTGATGTCATTAGGTTCCATAGTATCTGTCATACGATTCTGTACTCTTTATGTCACTGTGTGCCACAGGTATCATAGACGGCACAGGATAGCGTCTCCATTCTTATATTCTTGTCTCTGGAGTTCTGTAATTGAGGTGTGAACTGAGTTAAACTCCTAAATTGACGCTGGAGGGGAAAGTTATGTATGTGGCTAGATGTGTTTCCACATTGTGCGCAGAAGTATTTTGGTATTTCATGGAAGCAATGCAGTGTTCAAGGTATACATGGAGAACTGTTTGTAGTGGAGCTAAAAAGGGAGTGGACAGATTAAGAACATTGTAGAAGTAATACCCATGGAAAGCAGAGCTGATTCCTTGTGGACGCTCTCTTGTGGTAAGGGGATTACAGATTCAGGCAAGAGCAGGAAAAAGGGTGGAGGATATCTTAGGTGGAGGATACCAAGGAGAAAAGGAAGAAACCATGAGCATTTTCTTCCAAAGGAGCACAGGTAACAGATGAATGAACAAGCTTTACAAAAGAAAAAGCAGACTATTTTGGGTGGGAAAGAGAAAAAGAGGCAGATGGATTTTAGGGTAAGATTCAGTGCTGTATTGGTCTGCTTTGTTATTAAAAATGGTTATGTCGTGTGATGTTTTGTCGCTGGTGTTTATATTATCAAAATGTGACACTGTTTTACAGGCAAATGTTCTGAACCTTTGAATCTCTGTGCTTGATTTGGGTCTCAGAAATTCCACTGAACGAGGGACAAATACAAGAAACAGGACATTTGACGAAAAACACATTGAAAAGTCTCACCAAGGAGGCAGGAAAGAAGAGTAAGATAATGGAACAATAACAGAAGATACTGACAAAACTCATCCAGATCCATCAAGCTGGCACTTCTGATCAAATGCTGATTAGGGCAATTTATGAAGAAGTACTTTATTTCAAGGTAAGAAAATCTAAGTACTATAACTACATAAAGGGCACATGATATGGGACAACTTCCATTGGTGGGCTAGGTCCTTCCAAAATTTGCCGTAGCACCTTGAGTAGATGAGTTTTAATGCGTTATAAAAAGTTGTGAACTAGAGCCTTCTTGTACTTTAAAACAACAACAAAAACAACCAGAAACAGAAAGTTACTGCCTACTTCAGAGATGCTTCCAGTGAGTTATTATGGAGCAGAAGCACTAACTTTGAGGTTAATACAGGTAGACAAAAAACAATGGAGCTGTAGAAACAGTGTTTCATTTCCTCTGCTCGGTGATCTGAAAAATATGGTTTGTAATAGTAACCTTATATACTGTAGACCAAAATTAAAATGAACTGAAATGGATGTAAGTTCTGATTTGAAAAATATTGCAAACCATCAGAATCTATAGAACTGCATCCTGACATGTCTCTTTTCCTTATGTTACTCTAGGTAGTGTCATGTACATTGATGGTGCTGCATAGGTTAACAGTTTATCAGGATCTTGAAGTCTAATTGTCATCGCACAAGCAAGAAGAGTACTTGTTGATGAATATAATACACATAAAGCAGGTTTTAGTGCATTTTCCTGAAGCAGTATTTTTGAAGGATGTGTGCTTTATTTCATAATCCTTTGAAACAGCAGAGGAAAATACTCATAGAACATTCTAGGCAATTACAACATATTTACAAAAGTTTTGCTCAGGTAGGATGCAGTCCCACTTTGTGACTGTAAACTGCCAGTGTAGATGACAAGTGTAAAAAATGGAACGAATAAATGATAGAGCCATATGAAATTTTTTTAACTCATAGGACATTTTCATAAAAAAATAACAGATGGGCAAAAGTAAAGCCAAGGACAGAAAGCCTTTATCACCATAGATTTTCAATAGATAAATATTTTAAAAAATACTTTGACACTAGCTGTGGAAACTGGGGCCCTTGAAAATATTGGTGCCTCTTTTCAGGAAGATAAAATGCTGGACAGAATCAAGGCAAAAGTTGATTTCATGTGCTCTTTGAAGTGGTAGTTCTGTCCAGTTATTCTCTACAACCTCATACTTTTGAATAATCAGGTTGTCTTGCATTGTCAGGTAAATAATCTATGGCTGAACCCATGTCAGTCCAATTTCCTTTGTACTTTATTTAGTTTCACCTGGGTTTGGTTCTCCATTGTTTGGTACAGTCCCCATTTTTTTTTTGGTATTTGGGCCTGTTTCCTCCAGCATGGATTGGGATAATGTTTTGAGTTTCCCTCAACAACATGTTGAAACATTATTGGAAAATTCTTCTATTTTTGAATCCTGTTCTGTTGAATCGTCTGCCAATTGGGATAAATTTGTAATACTAGAGAAAATATTATTCAGACTTATTTACGTGCTTTGACTCATTTAGAATGCCCCACAGTGAAGCATAGTCCTGTGGAGTGGGAATTAACAAAGAGCCATATGTAAAAATATGATAAGGAATTTCTTAGTGAATGGTGCTGTCTTTTAAATGAATGTTCTCTGAACCTTATGGCTCTCATAGAGATTTCTAATTCAGAAGATTTGAAGATGGAATCTACTGTACATTATGAAAATTTCTGAACTGTGGAACAGTCACAAATCAGAAATTAGTACAACTGCCAATGAATTAAAATTATTTAAAGAGGAAATTGGAAAGTACAAGCTTAAAAAATCCAGTGAGAGAAGTTACAGTCAGTGCTCCCTCTAAGCTGTGGAGTCTTGTGAGCAAAAATACGACTTTGTGAGCAGGGCTATTTTTGGGCAGGAATG